>NW_020455777.1:3825104-3851610 GCF_003342845.1 Nothoprocta perdicaria | reverse complement strand
TAGGTGTGCCTGCTTGAGCAGGAAGGTTGGACTAGATGATCTGTAGAGATCCCTTCCAACCTTAAATATTCTGTGAATCTGTGAATCAAGGTACTTCAACCTTTCATGAGAACTATTCCAATGCTAATCTGCAAARCAAATATTAAGAGATACCCTATGGGGTTCACACCAATAATCCAGTTACATTTTCACACTATCATTTTAGATTTTTCAGATGCCCCAACCCCTCACCCTATCCCTATTTGCTACCATTAGAGCTTGATTTTCACACATAAAAGCAGCCTGTACKGGCTGATCAGGCTGTAGGAAAGTCACTTCCCTGACTCGTAAACTCAGTCACATATCACAGATATCAATTCCTCTTCCACTGGCTGTTATTTAAAAGTATTTCTTCCTTCAAAAGGATGAAGAAATGTTTTTTGCCTTCAGAGTTGAGAATTATGTCTTGCATTTTCKCCTGGCAGCCAAGGTGCCAGACTGTCCTTTTCCAGGGACACCGCTGTCCTGTCCAGCATGGGTCTGCAGTGGAAAAGGCTGGTTGCTTGTGGCTGTTGTTGCCCCCCTCAAATCTTCAAGGTTTACATTTTCCCGAGCATATGCTAATTTATAAATTAATAGAAACAATATAGATCAGAGAAGATTGCTCTATTCTCCTTCTCCATTTAAAGTTCTCTTCTTATTACTTTAAATAATGATTTGCTGAAGACATCAAAACCAAGGATGACAGAATAAGAAAGCTTCAACTTGTTTTTGTCAATTTACAAAGATAGTTTAAATCTGCATTTTAATAAGCATTTCTAATTCTTCTAGCTTCTTCAGCCTAATTCTTCCTGACAACACAGCAGCTAGTCTCCAAGATTATATTTATTCCTTATCTAGTTGAAGATGTCAGGGAATGGTATATCAGACAATGGGAGTTCTTGCTAAATTTAGATACTTTGGGACACACGTTCTTCAAGAGCAAGACATACGAAGGCTTAATTCTTCCCTTCTGCTAGCTCTGGAAACCCGGTTTCGGATTTTTGGTTCCTTCTCTGCAGAGGGAAGAGTCACACTTAGATAAGGGTGGGTAGAAGCAAACCCAATGCAGATGGTAGGTAATACATTTAACTATCCTTTCCATAACTTGCTGGTTTATGTTCTCCCCTGCAGCAGAAAAGGGTCTGTGTTTGTCCCCACTTACCTCCTTTAATTAAAGTTTAATATAGTTGACAGCACTTGAGAGTAGTTGTAGCTGAGACGCTTATRGTATGTCTTGGGTACAGGCAAATCTCTTACAAGAAACAAGCTTGGGAATTACAGTAATAGCTGCAGCAGATTTTCCTTTTTTGTGTAAACGGAAAAAGGTATATTAACATTATACATTCCAGATTATTCAGTTTGCTGCCTCATTCCCACACTCCATGACCACCATGTGAGCCTTCAAACTTCTATGTGCATTGTCAAAGATCAAACATTTTCTGCCTAAATGTTAAAAAAGTTAAAGCATGATCAAAAATCATTCCARAATGAATCTTAAGCAACTGGAGGGGCAGGGGAAGGAAACTGCTGTTGGCAATGTTTTTAAAAAAAACTTTTTAAAAATACGCAACATTAACAAAAACAAAGCTGTGATCTGATTCACCTTCTAGTTCTAACAAGCCTTTTATGTTTTTAACTTTTTGCAAGACACATTTTAAAATATGCAACATTAACAAAAACAAAGCTGTGATCTGATTCACTTTCCTGTGCTCACAAGTCTTTGAATCTATTTTTTTTCTTGGGTCAGAAAAATTTATTTTATCAACAAAGCAGAAACATGCAAAGTGCTACGTTTGCAGAGATGGGCATGATTATTATAGAAGAGCAGTCATACTCCTTCTTCAAAATATTCTTGCAAAGCTGAAATGAAACAAGCTGGATGCATTTCCTTATCTCCACCTTTTTGGTATCTGGAATATGAGCCAAAAAAAAAAAAAAAAAAAAAAAAAAAAAATCACAGCAGCTGCGATCCAGCTAAAATATTCAAAATAACCAAGAAGGAAAGTACATGATCAATTGTATAATCGACAAACTGCAACATGATTTGGTGCTCTCAAGATGATCTACCTGAGGGAATACAGTCTGCTTTCTGAAGATGAACGCTTTGTCACTTTTCCTGGTTACTTCTGAGGAGTTCCTTACTATTGCGCAAACAGTGGGCTTCCTTTATTGCTGACTGTCACAACACTCAGGACACAGAGAACTATATAAATGCCATACCTTAACACCCAAGGATACCTATCTGTATTCTTAGGCCCTGGACTGCAGCTTTGGAGGCACCACTGGAGACATATATAAGGACAAAGATATATGAAAGCTTATCAGTTTCTAGTAATTATTTTTGAAACTCTAGGCTACAAAAGCATCTGGAATGGCTCTGCGGGTGGCCATCTYATCAGAGAATAATTATTCCTTGTCCCCCAACAGCTTTGGTGAGAGATATTTGAGCTTAATTGCAAACTGAAAAGGAAAGCAGCATGCTCTGCACTTCGGCAGCACTTAGCACTGCGGGTATCATAAGAAACAGAAAGTCATCAAAAGCTGATATAGGGCAGCACTACTCTTTCCTCTCCCACTAACCTCCTGCTCCTGAAAGCCTCAAGTAGGTTCAAACAGACCAAAACAAAAGCAAAGCAAGTCTGCTCTTCCAAATATGACACCCAACAACACAAGGCAAACAGTCCTTGAAACAGYCCCCAAACGGGGATTAACAACAAGGGTATTTGATCTTTCAATCTTTCCTAACAGATTCTGTCGTTATCTCCCTTCCCCCCACCTTTTGATCCCTTACTTGTCGAGTTTAAAAATTGTTTCATGGTTTCAAACTAGTTTTGATAGCCAAAATCCAGCCCCTTCCTCTGGCATCCATTACAGTCATTGCCTTTATGTACACAGTGAGAGGGGTGATTTATGAAGGCTCCTGGAAAAAAAAAAAACGTTATTTTGGAGATATTGTACATGTTGTTGATTATCATGAACAATTTCCAAGGAGGAGGTGTGGAGAAGGAAAAAAAAAAAAAAAGGGAGAAAAAAGCTGTCCATCTTTGTGATTTTCAGCTCTTTCAAAAAGCACAAAAGAATAGAAAAGCACCCTGGTGTGTGGTTAAGATAACTACAAAGGATCTATTCTTACCAGGTTTCTTCAGTAAGATGCAGAGTGCTTTGATTGCATTTCTTAGCCTTGTTAATCTGACAGATATTGAAAGATAATTTGGAACAGCCAAAAGAACTAACTCATACACGCTATATCCAGATGTTTTATTAGATTCTTAACAGCTATCAAAGCTTTCTTTAAATACTAGGAGATTGCATTTTATGCAGCTAACAGTGCACGTATACAGAAGAGAGGGAAGGAAGACAAAGAGGCCCATTTAGAAAAGTTTAAAAAGTAGTATTTATGCCCTCCAACATGGGCAAAGAGAAACTCCTCCCACCCCTTTGCTTCTGCCTAATCATGTTTGAAAACTAATAGCATCAATATTCCTAATTAGCAGCTAGGCCCTCGCAGGCAGGTCACATCAGCACTGGCTGCTCCCTGACAATGCCCAGGTCCCAAAGACAAGAGACACTTGAATGAAGAATACTCACAGTTTGCTGACAGCAAAGAACCACGTGCACCTGGCAAACAAGAGACATTCAGAGAAATCAGGAGCAGAGGCAGAGAACAAGCAGGGGCAGCAGTTTGAATTGTGTGTTTGGGAAATGAGATGCTGTGCAGCTCAGAACTTGGCCACTGACTCTTGTTGCCACAGTTGGGACTCTGACCAGTTCCTGATAAAGAAGCTTCGTGTCCTGGCTCTTCTGCTTTGCTGTCATCATCGGATAAGCTAAGGTAGGTATTCATCCCCTTATAAGACAAGTGGACAATCATAAAATAGACCACTTCCATCCCAGATGGATGACAACCTTCAGGGCGACAAAGAGTGTTGGTAGGAAATCTTCCGTAGTAGAAAAACAAGACAACTTGCAATGCATACAAAAATGTGACGAGTATCAAGCACAAACAAACCCACCTTGCCAGAGGTCACAGCTGAAGATCTGTTGCTGAAGTGGTGCAGTTCCCTCCTAAGTACACCAGGGCAATCAAACAGTTCCCAATAAAAGTGGACACCACCACRGAGAAAAGGATCCCCTGGGAACGTTGGATGAGGCTATATTTGCTTGTGGCTGTGTGCAATAGGGTAAAACCTCGGGAAGATACCAGGATGTAACGTATTGCAACATCAGGTTCAGACGACTCGCTAGCATAAAGAAAAGTACCGGACCAAAGGGTTCTAGTTTTGCCTACCGTAATCTGAACTGAAAAGGGCATTTGCRCTAAGAGTTTGTACTCTGGCTAGTAGTGCCCAAAGACATATCTGATGGCAACTAAGGTCAAACAGAGCCTCAGCATCACTCCCAACATAAAGGCAGCCACGTGAACACAGTCGCTAGGATCTCCATACCCCAACACCTACATTGAAAGTTATACATAAATTAAATTTCCCTTTAATTCTCAGAGGCGTTCTCCATGTTACACAGACTATAATCATGCAGTTTTAAATAAAAGATTTTTCCTCCACTGCTTTTGGAATCCAACTATGGCAACACAAGTCTCGTTCCCACACTGGGAATTCCTGTCCCATCCTTTCCCTTCTCATGAAGGTTCAGTAAGAAGAAACCGTGTCTGTAGAAACTGTGTCTGTCCTCAACACCCATCTATCAGCAGCTGTAAAGAGCAATGCAACCTTTCCTCCCATGGCTGAGTTCCCACCAGTGGGAATACAAGATCCACAAGAGCTTTTGATAACAATATGAAGCATAACACAGAAACCGAGACCTTCGTGAGCTCATGAGACAGCAGATCTGGTGTTATCTGAAGTTGTTCAGAAAAGTTTCAATTATTTACATAAAAGTAAAGATGACAGATGTGCTTGTAAAGATAGCATCTGAAAAAATGAACTATTAGAAAAACATACTCTTTAAAAGACCTTTATTTTGGTTGCAGTTACAATTCTGAAGTCCATTTATGCTTACAGTTAAATTGTTCCCAAATAAAAATTCATAGCTCACCACAGACAGTGCATTCTCTATCAACCTAGTGTACAAGAACTTTATAAAATACAGATTAAGTGCCTTTTTGCCTGTACACTCTTCAGATTAGTGCACTGACATTAATTAAAAAGGCAAATAGATTAATTGGCAAAAGAAGTGTTCAGTTACATTTCTAATATATTAGTAAAAAAATGGCACAAAAAGGAAAAAGGTCATTTTAAAGTCTATAAGCATTATCAAACTTCTTAAGCAGTTTAAATCAGTTCAACCAATTATGAATTTATTTTCATATACCCTGTTGAACTTGGAATTTACCTCATAATCTTCTTTTTCCCAGGTGTATAGAAACACCTTACATACAACTTCAGACCTGCTCACAGAATCTGAAACAAGGTCGTTTCAGAACAGTGACATCCAAGTGTAGTTAGGAAGTCGGGAATTTCTATTCTTCCCAGTAAATCAGACAATTCACAGACTAGAAAGTATTTTCATCTAGCCAATCTCCTTGATGCATGCGTCATATGTGAAGGTATCAGGTGTGTACACATATTAAACACATTATTTCTCCAAWGCAAGAACTAAAAGAGGAAATCCACGCTCACAAGTTACACCACCCAGCCCTACCTACCTTTGCAGGAGGCTTCCAGGCATAGTGACACTTAACGCCACGTAAAGAGACAGATGAAGCGTCTGAGAAGTTTTAGGTGAACTGAAGGCCTACTCGGAAAGCTTCAGTTTCAAAAGAGAGAAATCACACCAACTTCAGCAACCTACATTTTATTTGTGAGCCACCCATAACAAACGGGCAGGGGGGTGGGCCAGAAGGAAACAAGATAGAAAGACATTACTAGCTTAAAAATGAAGTCCAAGATATGAATTTGTTGCCCCAAGCAACAATTCAGGAGTTTGTTTTGGCAGCAATATTTAGCAACACCCCCAAAGACAACTGCCCCATTTTCAAAACAAGTTATCAGCATTTTTGATTAGCCCCCTAAATATAAAACTCTCTCATGGTTTAAACAGAGCAGTTTATGATGTTGACTGATTTTACTGATAAGAAGCACTCACATCCAAGAAGGCAGGCAGTTATACCAACTGGAGCACTGAGAATGCTACTTCTCAGGTCAAAACAAAGTCTCATTAAAAAAAAGCAAATGTGATGAAGTACAGAACCATTATTTTACTCAGCTCCACAATGAGAAAATAGTGACTGTAGAAATTTCCTCTCATAATTTAAATACCAATCACAATGCTTTCTCCGGAGACTTATCTTGTGAGCAGCCATATGATAACTCCAATAATCAACGCTCCAATAGCAAGTATAAAAATGAGGATGCACATTTTCTTTCGTGACTTTTGCTGCCAAAAGAGGGGGAAAAAAAAAAAGTTGTTTGAAAGTAGTACCATAGTATCAGAAGAATAGTCAAATGCATTTTAAAAGCTGTCCTTACAAACAACAATAAGTCATACAAAGTTGTTTGAGAGCACAGTAATTAATTCATGAATTAAATTTAAGGCTATAAAACTCAACAAAACAATTTAATGAGTACTTTTTAGCATACATAGTAAACTCAGGAAAGAGAATGCAGAAGCCTTGACAATGAATAAAAGTAATTAGAATCCTTTTGGGGGGAGGAGGAGAAAAAAATACGTAGAAGCATGTGGTAATTTTTTTTTTTTCCATTTACCAAAAGTAAATGGACAGAGGTAAATGGACATGCAGTTTGTAAGGCAGAGGAAGCAGGAATGGTCTTCTGGAAAAAAATCATTTAAAGACTATTAATATACACACAGAAGGGGACAAAGGATTGTCATGCTAGACTTCTGGAAGACTGACTCTGCATTCATTAATAGGGTAATTAAAAAAAAAAAAAGGCAGACCTGAATAGATACTTAATAACACTGATGCCATTACAATTCTGTACAAGTCATGAGCATATCCAGAACTTCTAGATCTATTGCTTCAGATACTAGAACAACTAAGATGAGGAGCAGGTTGTCTTTTTTTTTTTTTTTTTTTCCAATCTGTGGCAGCAGGAAAGGGAATAATCTTTTATTCCTTTTGGAGTGAAGGCCCTTTACCAGTGAGTTCCACAGGTTTTTGCTGATATCAAAGGGATTCTAACCCTCAAATCTTGGGATTTTAGCCCMCAGCTACAGAAGCAAAGCCAGGCTTTGCTCTACTTGGCAGATGTCCTTCTGGTTATTTCTTCTTCAGGACAGATGGCCTGTTTGTTTGTTTTTCCTGCAGAACCACATCTGTCTCTATTCTTCCAAGGAACAGACTGTTCTCCATCCCGCTGCCACCCAGACTACTAGGCTTCTCCTTTCAGCTTTCTCCTAGTTTTGGTAAGCTTCACTGTCACTTCTCCCACTATCAGCTCTTCCTTTGGATGTTCCATCGTTTTACTTGCTACAAGTCTTTACAGAGCCCCTTTCATGTTTTATATGCTACCAGACACTCTTCTTTTAGATCTTATACTCTTTAGCTCCTTTTTCATCCTGAAGAGCACCTCTTACCAACATCATGCTAAAGTAAAACACTAAGCCTGCCCAGGAC
This sequence comes from Nothoprocta perdicaria, assembly GCF_003342845.1. Taxonomy (NCBI): domain Eukaryota; kingdom Metazoa; phylum Chordata; class Aves; order Tinamiformes; family Tinamidae; genus Nothoprocta; species Nothoprocta perdicaria. The sequence goes on along the minus strand of NW_020455777.1, from coordinate 3,843,995 downwards.
TGGACTAAAGACATTGAGTTGCTTTTTTCTCCTACGACTGTCATTCCTACGAGCACTAAAGCAACAGCAGTTGCTTTGCRCCAAGTGCAAGGGAATGAGAGAAGAGCCTGACTTTGCCCCTCGAGCTCTCTAAACATACCCCACGTGGCAAACTGCTGGTGCAGACCCATCCAAGCACACATCTGTATCCTTTTCTGCCCAAGATAAAAAGATTTTTGTGCTATTCTATTTTAAATTTCTATCAAAAAAATAATATGTTGCACGGAAAATTCTTGCTATTCTTTTTTATGAAACTTGTCAGTAACAAAAGAGGAACTATCGTTCATATTTCATAATGGGTTGTGCCAATTAATACCATCTGGAAAGCAATTTCAGGATGCCTCCACCCCTTATTCCCAAGCTCTTCCGAGATGAGCAGGCAATCCTTCCATCCTCCTGGCATCAATTGACTGGCCTGGCTACTCACAGAACACATAAGAAGATTTAAAAATCTGAAAACTAACTTCCACTAAAGAAGGAGGATTTATTACTAATAAGATTATTTCTAATCAGTCAGTGTCAGGAAAAAAAAAGCCATTAAAAGGTCTTAAAAAGGCTTTTCTAACARTTTGAAGATTAAAATATGTTCTAGGATCAGTGTAGTAATCGACAGAAGCAGAACTTACATAACTTTAAGAAGATTTTGCTTATATATACACAACAAGAAATGACGCTACTTAGCAACACCTTCGGAAAGCTTCCGAGCCTACATTCTCTAGTCCTCCAATATGATCTTTAGAGGCTCTTTCTCCACATAGAGTCATTTTTTTCCTTCTTCAATTGTTGAGAAGGGCTTTTTTGTTTGTTTGTTTTTTTAACTAAGGGTAAAACTCCTAGTGCTGTGAAACACTATGCTGGAAAACGCTATGCAGAATCTGAACTGCAAAGAAAAGTGAGAGACAGGGCTACTGAAAAAGGACAGTTACAAAGAGCCAGCAGTTGGCATTGACATTACCTGGTAGTTAGCTGCTCTTGCCAGCTGCTGGTTTGCCTGTTGRACATGCACATCTGCATTTTCCACATTGGCTTCTATGCTGTCTTTATTATAAAAAGAAAGATTTCATATTTTCATTAGTTATAGCCCAAGCAAAGGGTTGGAATGCTGAAATTCACTTGAGAACATCTGTAGTAGTCGCCCCTCCAAATCCTTCCTTCCCTCTCCTCCCTCCACCCCACTAAGTTCACCATTTTTATCAAGTACATCATATTGTATGTTATGGTAGTTTGTCCTTTCTCATACTCAAGATTTTGCACAGGCTTCAGTTAACTGATTGAACCAAAGACTAAGTATCTGACTTTATATGTCTGTAAGAGCTCCCCCGTTTCTAGAAGGAGGACTGAGCCTCAGAAACAGACTGATGTAGAAACTCTCTCTCAAGAAGCTTCCTTGTCCTCTGACTTGCTACCTACTACCTCTGCTCAGAGAAAATGCTCCAAGCCAAGAACTCAGGGGAAACAGACACCTGAAAAGCTCCAAGAGCCTGGAATACAGCTTGCTGTTTAATCCAGAGGCACAGATGTTTTTCCTGGAAAAATCTTATGAGATCTTGAACATATTATGTTCAAGTGCACTGGACAACTGCGTGGCTTAGCAGCAGACTCAGAAAACATATTTTGGGATCATACTTAATGAAAGAATAAGCTTGTCTGTTTGGAGGGTAGAAAAGGATTCTGATCTGGCTCTGCATACATATACCATTAGTCGAAATAGCAAAATTCCCTAAATCATTTTTGTTTGTTTTCTCCTTTTTCTTTTCTCCTCATAAAAGTGATATTTCTCAACTTAAGTTTTTACTTTTTTAATGCCTTCTACCATGTGTAAGATGGGAAGAAAACAAAATGTACCACCCATTCACACACTGCATTTTTCAGAGATCCTTTGTAAGTGAAATGGGAACTTCAGACTGTGTCATTCCTTTGTTCTACCCCTTCACCCAATGTGTTCTTCCTTTAAACTCTACAAAAATACTATTTAACAACTAATCAAAAACTATTTTTAAATATATTTTATACACATTAGAAACTACTTTAAGCTACATTTTAAACTCACTCATTCTATCCTCCTCACTCTATCCCTACTGAACAGAGCCAGTTTGCCCATTAATAGGTTGCATCTGACTTGCTTTTGCACTGACCTTCTTGTTACAGCAAAATTTCCAACAAAAGTTTCACATTGCTGCTTTCCACAGAGGTAAGGTTTTATTATTTGGAAATAATTTAGAACAAATAAATACCAAGTAAGACATAGCTCATGGGTCAAGGTGAAAGAGTGATTTTCTTTCCTTCCCTATATTACAGCATTTCTGTGATGCTTTAACAACTTGACAGAGAAYAACTAAGTTGAACTTACCTATCACATCACCTTGTTCATGAATCATCATTCCTAAATCTTTGAAAATTTCATTGATATCCATAATATCTGCCTGTAAGGAAAAGAACCATCACATAAATTGGCATAACCTTTTACAGAACATGCATCCGTGATTCTTCATCATAAGGAAAAATAATCTTAATATTTGGAAATTTTTGTACTTTTTGTACTTAGCGTTGTACTTTTGTACTTAACTTGTATAAACGTTAACTTTTATGAAGTTAAGTTTATCATAATCAAACAGACTGAAGATGAATATGTGCACAAAATAAACTTTGTATCATAACACAAAACAGTATCTCTCATATTGGTGAGCATCTCTCATATTGCATTCATACACTTAGTTTAGCTGAAYTCATTTTAAATTTAGCTAGCACAAAACTACTTCTGAAATACCCTTATTTCAGCTTAGGGTCAGACTCATGCCAATTTAGCTTAAAAGCTATCACTTGGCACTAAGTGAATAAAAGCATACGCAGAAAGTGTTTTGTATTAGTTTTAGTACATCTCTCAAATTAAATACACACGCTTTATAACGAGCACAGTTTACAGAGATGATCACTGTAACATGGAGCGAGGCTATTGCACTGATATTATATTACACCATTACCATCTGGCTCTGATGAAGTGACAGATGTCAGGGTTACCATTGAGCATATGATCTCTTTCTTAACTGAGGACTGATATCTGCTTCGTTTGCTGTMTGATAGAGCATGGGTGGCAGGGAGAGGTTAGCACCCAACTCATACATAGAGCAGAACAGATTTTGCTGTTCTGCAGGAGGATTTCCCTCCTCTGCAGAGGATTTCCCGCTAATTTTTTCCCAAGATTTTTCTTGTTGGTGATAGCGATATAAATTCCAGATTTGTGAAAGTATTTTTTTGAGCCAAAGTGTCTTTATAAGAGGATTTCACCATACTGAAGACAATTATTTGTGTACTTTAAGTCTTTAGGCTAAATGATTTTAAATTTTTGATAAGATTTTAATTACAAAAGCTTAAATGAAACAGGGAATCTTCATTTCCAGAGGAAGTGTATAAAAAACAAAAACCTCCTTACAAAAGAAATGTCAAACTAAATTTGGAAATATGTGGTAGGGAAGGTGTGATTTGCTTAATTTATAATTACCCTTTAAAAAAGTTACATAACATGATAAGTGTCTGAGAAATCATGAGATGTATTTTTCCTTGTAAACACATCAGTGATTTCAAATTCCTTAACTGAGTYAGTGAAATTAAATGTAGTAGCAAAACACAGCTTTCCTACATGAAATATGCCTAGAAATCTCATGCATCAGGCATTGGCAATGTTTRTAGATTAAGCAATAAGAAAATCAACAAAATACAAAAAGCTCCCTTAGGATTATAGGGAATTTCTGCAACTAACGCCTACACCAGTAAGATCAGTTCTTCCTTGGAAAGATCAGAAGCATAAGTTTGGATCTGTTCTAAAGCCCTGGGCACCAATCACACAAACCTCAAGCTGCCTAATGGAAGATTCTCTCTCCTCGATGAGGCGCAGGTCATCTTCTGTAATCTCCTCATCTTGCACTTGTGCTTGAGGTTGACTGTTGAACAATAAGACACCACAACTGAGCAATCACAACAAGAAATAACTCAGGAGAAAAAGCATAAGATAACAAACTCTGTTATCAGCTAAAAAAAAATGCACATTTTTACCTTTGTGTGTCCAGTTATCAGAGAAGCTATCAGAGATTTTGATATAGAAAACTGCTGCTTCATAACAGTGTTCCATACAACCCTCAAGTAGCTACTTGGAAACTCCTTGTATGAACATACAAAGTTATTCCGAATTATAAACTGCAAGAATTAAACTCATCTGAGACAAAAGTAAGATATCAATGACAATGGAATCTGAGGCTGAGATGCAGCTCTTGGGCACTCTGAAGGAACAGGAGATCAAGCAAAGATSCTTTCATCACAGCTTAATAGTTTTACTCTATCTATAGGTTGGACTGTGTTTACCTACTTAAGTGTCACAAAGCCCACATATGGGTTAGGGGCAGCTTAAAGAGATGAGTCACAGTGGAGTATGGAAAGGAGGAGAACATGTGAACAGCTGTTGCTTCTTCCCACTGATGCTACCAAGAAGCCTCCTCCTCACACCTGCCCCATAGAAGGGAGCTCAACTGAACAACCTGTCCCTATTCCCTTCAGGAAAAGGTAACTGGCCAGGAAAAGCAGCGGCTGGTTTCCCTTAAGGCCATTTGCTGTGCTGAGTTAAACTCGAACCTATTAACAGGTGCAGCTTACCTGTCCCAAGAGACAAGTGTTCCTTCTTTGTAGCTGTCTTCAGGAACACCACCCTGCGGGATTCGTGTTTGGGGAAGGAGAAAAAGAAAAGAAGAAAGGAGAGGGGAGAAAAAAAAAAAAAAAGAGGAGTTTTATGGCCCTGAAAGAAGCACTGTCAGCATTCCTATAATGAGTCAATATTGCAAAGTTAAAATTAAGTAAACTGAAACATGATTTAACATGTTCTCAGCCTAATTTTGTTTTATGCATGCAAAAAGCCAAAGTACAAGCAAAAATATTCAGCTTAGTAACTGCTTGTTAGAATTTATATGTACAGCAACATGTATTTGCACAGTGTAAAAAAAAAAAAAAAAAAAAAAAAAGATATGCTAGCAAGGAAAAGCTCAGCATTTCAAACTCCTCGGCACTTCTCCACTTCAATAACATATAGAGAACTGTCGAATGAATCTTCTCTGTAGGATGTTTGTTGTTTTGTAATGCCCCGGAAAAGTATTTCTAGATGCACTAAAAACTCCTTTTGCAAGATTAAGGTACAGAGTTCCTGATTTTGTGCAAAAACAAAACAAAACAAATGGAAAAATTGTTTTCAGGGGGCTGCATTACATTTTAATTAAGCCTTCACCACGAAATGGTTCACCTATGCACAGAAGTACGTAAAGAAAACTACTACAGTTATAATCAGATTGTACAAGCTCTGCAGTATTTGGAGGCAGATGCGAGCTCCTTTCAGCAGCATCAAGGAAAAAGAGTTTGACAGCAAATATTAGCAATGGCACTGGAAACAGTATACAAACAACACACTTTCTGATACTTACAGATACCCTGGAGCTGGCTCTGACTCTGGCTACAAAGTCTTTTTCTTTCTCAGCAGCTTGCCTTTGGAGTCTTTGGAAATTTGTTAATGCTGTAGTGAACTCTCCCACAAGCCGATCTTTCTGTATTTTTCTTTGACGCTATAGGATAAAAAAGTTTTACTGAGTTAAAGAAGCTCAGRATATTCAAGGTTTTGCCATCTTCAGGCTGCTGAGTGCTGACTAAATTATACACTCCTTTTAAATAGTAGTAAGGGAAAACAGTCCGCACAACCATTTGAAAGTGCAGGGACAAACCTTCTTTCCTTCAAGGATCACATAGTTCTGCTACAATTTAGGAGACTTAATGAGAAAATTAATGTATTAAGTTTCATTAAATTGATGAAAATGAGCAATGAGCAGGAACAGGTCAAACAATGCTCTATAAGCTGATACATGGGAAGCCTCTACTTTCTTCACTAGCTATTTCTTATTAAATGAATTCATCACTTAAGTGTGAAATATTTTGATGCAGTGAATTCTAAAGTATTTAAAACAAACTAACGGAGAGGTGGAGAAATATATTCCACATGTCTTTTTAAATACATGTTGGAAAGATAAATTAATGCTTACATAAACTGCACTTAGCAGTAGGCTCACACTCCCTCTCAAGCATTAAGAACTGTTACAGAAATACCTGTAGGGGAAAAACAATCCACAAACTTTATTTTTTGAGAAAGTTCTAGGGAAGGCAGGAGGAATATGGGGCACTCGGGAGTGACTCCATTTATTTCCCATGTGTATACATTGCAACAAACCTTCCTTCCAAATCTGTGAAAGCCTATACTTTGTAATTTGTCAGTCTGATATTTTTGCTTTTCCTTGAGAGGTATCCTTGATGAAATCTGTTATATCAAATCCAAAAGTGAAACATCTCACAATCAGCTTTTCAACTCCAGGATCAAGAGACAGAGAAACCATAAAATACATTTTGATTGAGCTGGAGATTACACGCCAAGGCTAGGCTTAAACAACAACACAAGTCTACTATTTGACAGACTGAGCACGTGTGGTACATGGACTGCCTTTTGAATTCTGTATTTCAGGATAATTTGTTTTCCTAAAGACTCTTTGGTAAGAAGCTACAGACCAGACAAGTTGTTTGAGGGGCAAAAACCTGCCTCCACATCTGGTATGCTGTTACTGTTCCCTTATTTAAACTACAGATTGTGCTGGGATAAGAAACCACAGAATGGCAGCCAGGACTGCACTAATGACAACAGGCACTTTGCTTGTTACTTCCCACTCAGATTTCACCACAGAAAGAGGCAGCCCAATGACTGTACAAGTCATTATAGCAGGAACTTCTCTCTGCTAGCCCTCCAAGAAGGGAATAAGAATGGGATAAAACTTTGTGCCTACACTGATCTGAGTTATGCAGAACAGACTTAGTGGGCAAATTACTTGGATGGTGTGTGAGGGGGGCTGGCCCCCAGCCAGGCAGGCGGGTTCAGCCCCCAGCTCCAGCCCCTGGAAGCAGTCGGAGCGTCCGCTGAGTCAGGGAGGCTTGGCAGCACTGGGGCAGGTTACAGGGAACCAACTACCTGCACGCCAAGGCACAAGGCACTGCCTTAATTCCTGCCGTTTGAGTCAGACTGCTGCTTTTCTCATATATAGAAACAACTTTGGAACAAGTCTCTGCTGCAACAAAACGCACTTGTGCTATAACAGGCTGCCATTAAGAAAACGCAGCTCTGAGAAAGCCTGGTGAGGAGCACAAAAACAGGCACACGAAACTGAGCTCACTCAGATACTACATGAGTCAACACGACAGTCAAATTAGCCGTGGTCTTTGGTGGTTTTATACCTGTTCAGTTGTAGCGGGCAAAGATCCAAACTCTTTAATATATTTGTCAGTCTCTTTGGCCAGTTGATTCGTATACTGCTGCTTCTGTTGCCTAAAATCAAATGCAAAGTTGTATTAGAGACTGCTGGGCTATTTTGTTTAAGTTTCACTAACATRTGTAAAAGCAGGAGCATCAAATGTTTCACTAAGGAGCACAACCCCATCTTCATTCCATCCTTCACCATAAAGGCTGCACAACAGCCGATCGCTCCACGTGCTAGGGGGACCAACACCAGAGACTGCAAGTTCCTAATGGAACAGCACAAGTAATCCCAGGCTTCCATTCACCCTCTTTTAAAGAGATTTTTGTATTATTTAACAGTAAGTTTCTAGTTATTCTGAATATCTAAACATACTTTTCCCTTGCTTTCTTGAGGCTATCAATCTCAAAATTTGAGGAATGCCTGCTTATTTTTGATAAAACACAGTTCAGAATAACTGTAGAAAAAGACCAAGTTTTTCTGTGAGGAAGAAAATACTCTGCCCATGAAAAAAAATAATTCATGATAACTACTGGCAAGCTTATGCAAAGAGATAGATAATTTGCAATTATGAAGTAACTGAAAACTTAATGAATTATTAGTTGTTTACCAATGAAGGTAACAGTTATTTTAAACTGTTAAAATTTAAAAAATTATTTTAAAAACATCCTTGCCTTTAAAAACACTGCCATTCCTGGTTCTTCCCATTTCTTCCATTATCACACATTCCTTAACTTCATACATTTTTTTTTTCCCCCGGGATAACTCAAACTGTTCCCTTCCTTCCTCACTCTCCTYTCCAACGTGCATAAGCAGGTTTTATCTGGAAAGTTATTAGCARTCAAAATCAGCCCTGAAAATAATCAAATAACTCTTCCAGATGCATATTAGTGTAAAAGGAAGGGCCAAATGTTCCGACAAAGGAAAGAGAGACAGAGGAAAACCAAGGAAATTCACCCCACGTATTATCTTCCTGAAGAGAGCGCAATGCGTCCCACTAGTTCCCAGCTCTTTTAGGTGTAAATTGAAGCCTAAATCCCGCCTAGCCAGGGCACAAACTGCGTGTGCCAATTTTCGCCCATTCACAGCCCCTGGTGGGACATCCGCCGTGCCCACACCTCCCCCTGCCATTTGGGGGCTACCCCCCAGCCACAGCCACACTAAAAACTGTCAGCTTTCTCATCCACAGAGTCAGCACGACACGTATACTTGCCATGAACGTACAGTGTGGAGATTGAAGAGCTAAAGCAGTTTGATTAAAAATAACTAAATAAATAGCACAGGTCCAACAGACTGTGCTGCGGAGTGGAGAGCAGCTGACTGTCTTGGCTAGTGACATGCTATAGAGGTGCCTTTCTGTCATCTGACCTATAGCACTAGCCATTCAACCTTCCTTTTCACAGAATCACAGAATATTCAAGGTTGGAAGGGACCTCTAGAGATCATCTAGTCCAACCTTCCTGCTCMAGCAGGGACACCCAGAGCACAGGGCGGCATCCAGGCGGGTTTTGAAGACCTCCAGAGAAGGAGACTCCACAGCCTCCCTGGGCAGCCTGTGCCAGGGCTCTGTCACCCTCACAGTGAGGAAGTTCCTCCTCACCTGGAGATGGAACTGCCGGTGTTGCAGCTTGCACCCATTGCCCCTTGTCCTGTCACTGGCCACYGCTGGGATACATACACACAATGATACATAGCTAGAGACAGCGGGAGTGCGATGCTGCAGAGAGCTTCAGTTTAAAGCCAGACGCCACTGAATTATGCCCCAAAAGCTCTATGAGCTTTGGCAGCTTTAATTTTGCAATGCCTGACTTTGCAAACTTAATATTCTCTCTCAATACAGCGTGTTTATACATGTTAGCTTATTAATAACACAAAAATTAATAGCACGTGTGTATAGAATTTTCTCTTGGGATAAGTGCCTTGAGTTTTAACACTGTAAACCCTAGTATTTCCCCCTCCTTCACTACTATCTTTTTAAAGTGCATGAGTATATTAACTCAAATTCAGGCCTAGTCAACAAKAAACTAATAAAATACATTTTTCACCATTTCATTTTTCAAGCATTTATGGCATATGTTCACACTATAATGTTGCCTCTTACATAGCTTTCCTCATTACAAAGACATTCCCCTTTCTCCTTCAGTATCACATCTCACGGACCCCCCAAAACTTTACCCTGGGAAACTTGATAAATACAGATTTGAAGATTGGACTGGGTGGGAGTGGGGGGTTATTTCGCTTTGGTTTTATTTCTTCATTTGTTTTTAATTGTGGCCTTGGCTTCTGATCCTGACACTCTCCCCTTGCTGACATACAACATATATTCTTCAGAAATACTGATCACACTGCAGGCACAAAGACTACCCAGGGTTAATTTTCAAAAAGACACCTCAACATTTAATGTTCAAGTGTTTCTTTATACTTGCCTTTCTCAACAAGATCAAGTACTCTGCTTAAGAGCAACAAAAGGCCTATCACCTACCAGGAGGTTGTTTACAATGCAATCAAATTAAAGGTTTTCSTGTGAAGTACTCACAGCTGCTGTCTCAGCTCAGGCGTGTCTTGTGGTGTCCCAAGCTGATGGAGAATTCTTTGTATTTCGGCAGCTGTTTGCAAAGAGGAAGAGAAATTTTACTGCGGCACAGACCTTTTTCTCTTAGTTTTATGCATTTTTGCTAGAGAATTCTAGAGCCATTCAAGCATAACCTACTGCAAAGACTCCATTAAAATGTCTGTTAAAAAGTCCAATTAAAAAGCCCCAAAACAGTCTAAGAACAGTTTTTACCAAACCAAAAACAAAGCCCAGGACTTCCTAAAAGTGCATGAACGCATTCAAGTTTCCAGGCAGAAATGGGCAATTTAAAGACTAAGAGAGAATGTTACTCTGATATGTATAAAGCCCACCTTTTAATAATTATGCATATTTATGAGCTGCACAAATTTTAATCCAGTTTAAACATTCTTAAACACAACGTTCTGAAGAGACATTTCAGAAAGTGCATTAATGAAGAGAGCAAAGTATATAAGAACAAAAATCCTAGTATCTAAACTTAAAGTTTGAGACATTTGTTCTAAATACCTAGATATATTTTTTACTGTAAGATACATGTAAATCTCACCAGTATTTTGTATTTTATGAAATAAACAAGTTTCAAACTGCAAAAAGTGGCAGTTCACCTGAGCCCTACTTTCAGCTTAGTATATTTACTGTCACATGGGAAAGCAAGGGGACAAACAGGCAGATGTTGCAGGACACAGAGTTCACCACACAGCAAAACTGACATTCACGGTGTGCTCACGGTGTCTTAAGCCTCTCGTGTCTTCCATCAGGGATGGATAACATGCAAAATAGCTTATTTTTGCTCAACCCCATCAGGAGCAGACCCATCTCCCCTGCCTTTCTGGGGCTCTCTCCAGGCAGACTGGAGCACCACCCAGGCAGCATCATCCCTGGCACTGTGGTAGCCACCCGGAGCCTCTTTACTAGCACACAATAAATAACACATTTTTTTTTCCTTCCCTCTTTCCACAAATACATTCAAATTTGTAATAAAAGACATCCTGCAGTAATGTTGAAAACCAGGAAAAAACAATTTTTTCATACATCACAGAACAGATTTAAGAGAATTTACTTCAGTAAGAATAAGAAACTTATCTGTAACTTTGGTTAAGCACTTGGAAAAAAAATGGAATTCCTCAGGCCATGCTCTAATGTTTGTTTCATAAGAACCCTCCAGCGTATTTAGTTATAGTGGATTTTATAGACTGCTTTAGGTTACACTGCAGTGCTGACTACTGCTACAACCAATTCCCTCCATATGCAGCCAAGATAACGAAGCTACTAAAAAAAAAAAGTCAAAATACTTCAATTACCATGAAGTCAAAATATCAAATACGCATGCAATCAAAATCAATTATTTCAAGATGAAAGACTCRGGAGAATTAAGAGGGCCTAAGTTGCTACAAAAATTACTTAGGAGAACATCAGGGCAAGCTGAATTTCACACCTCTTGCGTTTGAATTAAGCTGAAAAGCAGATGTAGACACACCAAGCAGAAATCCTTGAATCCCTCCAACAGTCTCCGCCTGCCGACCAGTTTCGGGCAGGCCGGGGCTTTGGAGGCGGCTGTGCCCAGGACCCGGGCGAGGGGCTGAGCTCTGGGGCACGCGCTCCTCGTCGCCCTTGCTGCGAAATAACCCCCCGTGGTGACCGTGCCTCCCTCTGCCCACACTAATGCATGGTTTTAAAGCAAAGGCGGGAAAAAAGCATCTTAACAGTTGCCTATGTTGTCTTTTGAATTCAGCAAGTCTCGATTCATTGACTTTAACACCTACAGAACTCAAAGCAAACCATTCTGAGGCTTCATCTGTGCAGAGACACCCTCCCAAGGCGTTTAAAGAGCCCAGGTGCTCAGTAATTCCTCCCCAAASGCAAAATGCCTCTGTATGTATTCTGCAGGAGGAAAAAAAAAGCTTCAAGCGCTCCCTTAACAGCTATTTCACAGATAGAAACATTACCAGTGTCTTACTGCCCCCTAGAGATACTTAACTGCAAGTGAAAGAGTGGAAATGCAAGGTTTGGGTTGTAAATAAAAACTATTTTTGAAAAATACTCTGAAACAACACCTGTACTTAAAGCATTTTCATTTCAAACTAAATATGTATCCTATTTCCAAAACAGAGCAACACAAGTAGGTAACAGAAAGGAAATGAAAAGCCAGCAGAGCATAACTGGTCAGCTACACAGCTCTAGGAGGCAGAGGGAAGTTCACCCCGGTTCAAGTCTCGTGACTCAGAACTCAAAAGGAAGTAAAACACGTTTTACCAAGAACTTTGTGAATAAGCATCAATATAGGAAAGTGCTAAAAGGCTTAGAAACCTCAGGGGAAAAAAAATCAAGGACTGAATGGACAGAATTTTTTCTGTCTCCCTTTAATTCAGCATTTCCCACTTGAGCTTTTCCTATTAAGGACAGTATTTACAAAAAGAAGCATTTCTCCTTTCATTTGTTAACTCATAAGAGAGATGCTGCCCTGAAAAAAAAAAAAAAAAAAAAAAAAAAAAAAAAAAAAAAAAAAAAAAAAAAAAAAAAAAAAAAAAAAAGAGAGAGAGTGGTAAAACTAGATAACTAGATCTTGGCAGACAGTTGATCCCCTGCCATGGGAAAGGCAAAAGCCTGGTATTTTGTACAGTAAGTGGCCGGCACAATGCAGGAGCTAAGGAAGCTCTGCTCCTGAACCCGCTCACAGGACATTTGCGAGCCAGGGCAGTTCATCCTTCGTGCTCTTGTAGAGCTCAAGAAGCCTCTGTGGGCTTCCTCCATGACCCACTGCCCTGCTTGGGACATAAGTGGGTTTGGGATCTTGGGGCTGCAGCACGCAGAACTCCTGGAAAGCTCGGGTCACTTTCACAGGGATGTGGCCACAAAGCCTCCAGCTTCTCTGTGGGCCATGGTATCAATAACGCTGCTGCCTCCCTACCCTGGTGTGAACAGACTCTCCCTCCCGGGTCCCGAGTGCAGGGTGGTGCACGAAGGTGTCTGGCTGCTATCTGGCTGCCTTTCCACTTATCAGGAAGGCTCAAGGGTCCCAGAGAGATAGGACAGGCACAGGCAGAAATCTCCAAGTGGAGATTTATGGCTCCATGCCATAAATACCCTGGCAACAGTCAGAGACCAAAGGTCTGCGCAGAGTTTTGCCTGGTTTCTAAGGCTATCTCACTCCTCACGGTCTTCTTCGCACCACTTCCTCATTCTTCTCGCTTCCCGTGACTCGGGGCGGAGACAAGGAGAGCTGGGGTGGATAAGTAAAASTGCTCCTCAAAGGCCTCTCTATCCTTCCAGACATTCCCAAGTCTATACGAGAGCCAGTGTGGAACCTGTGGATGATTTGAATCCATTTCCCTGCAAAGCCCCGGAGCCAGGGCACGCRGGCCTGGCTGCTGGGCCTCTCCTGGGAGCTGCACAAGTGCAGGCACTACGGGAGCACAGGCAGCCTCCACAGGCACATCCCAACTCGTCTCCGGCCTGCCCTGCAGGTCAAGCCACACGCTGGCACACAGGAAGGGGGACGAGCGGCCGGGAGGAGACCTGGAGCTTCCCAAGAGGGAAAGGCCCCTGCCCAACTCCGGCAGYGCGGCATGCAGGGCACAAGGTGCCACGCTGTGGAAACACCTTTTCCTCCCAAGCAACTGGTCTCTCAGGTGCAAAAGAGCAGCACTTCACTCTTTTCCACCTGGAAGCAAGTCCTGCATCAGGAAGAAGCAAAAGCATATTAGTAACCAGATATTTCATTTCTCTTCACAGCAGGCCTGTTCTACACCTCATAACACATAAGGATCAGCTGAGGAAAACCACTCAGCTCCTGTCTCGGGCCAGTCACATGCTCAGGGGCAGGTTGGGCACGGTTAATGATGAGCCACAGGGACAACTGCCACAAAACCTGCATTCTTGCTGAGGAAGTTAGTTAGGAGTCAGCTCAGGTTTATTTTTACTAGGCCAAACAGTCATTCTGTTTATCAACAGTGGAAGCTTCACCCTCTAGTTAGAGGGAACACAACAGGGCCCAGGGAAAAAAAAAAAAAAAAAAAACCACCATTATTACAGCCTCATAGAAAAGGTTTCATTTTCTCTACAGAAGTTATAGGTGCAGAGAGACCTTAAGAATGAAAATAGTACATTTTCTAAAAGGTAGGAATATTGGGGAAACTTGTTCCTGCCAGATCTGTAATGTATACTATTTATTCCGTAGATTAAAAAATAAAATTTCACATATTGTATCACCCACTGTTCTTGTTTAACAGCTGCCTTTTAGTTGTCTGTRGAAGAGGAAAGTTGTATCTCCTTTCTCATCTTCCTTTGTTTTTGAGCTGTTTCTGCAAAASCTGTCACATCACCTCAGCCAAAGCAGTGTGGATGTAGCTGGTTGTGGGGCTTCGTGAACTTAAAAATATTTAAGAGTACACAGGAAGTTTCACACTTAAAAAATTCCCAATAAAATAAAGCCCAAAATATAAMCACTCCCTACCATTAAGAGTAACAAACAAAGCTCTCCCTAATGAAGAATTACTAATTGTGCAGGCTGTGACACCCAAGGAGTGGCATAAGAAAAATACCTGAACACYTGAGTCAAATCCTAGTTTCTGAGAGACAAAGAACCAAGAGGAGGGAACAGAAGAAGGGATTCAGAGACATCCACCTTGCCTGGCAGGACTCAGGGATAAACAAGCATCGTATTCACTCCTAGCATGAGACAAGGGAAACTGAGGCTGTCCTTAGTTTGGGCCAATATGTCCGGTTACAAACAAGGCTTTCCTTGGCTACTTTTAAGACTTCAGGTAACCAATCTTCCCATCTCAATCTCCCTTCTGCTTCAAGTCTGACAACAAACCCTTTAAATCCTCAACTGGCTGTGACCATCTTAAACTCCCTGCAGTTTTATAGCTGGAAAGCRAGGTGCAAAGGCCTCAATGTATAGCATAGAACAGGAAGGTTTTCCAGCCAGGAACCTCACTGCCTGCTTGACTGCATTATGGCTGCGCAGCAGCGGTTTCCTGCAGTCCCAGCAAGATCATTGCACAATTTCATGGAATTGCTGCGTGGTGCTTCCACARGAAACGCAGCGCCCATTGGGTGTGCATGGAAAAAGTCTCCAGCAGCRCCCAACGCCTTGCTGCAGAACCAGAGGAGCAGGCAGGGCAGGTAGCGAAGGTGACAGCTGTGGCAGCTCAGCAACGTGGGGACCTGCCAYGGGAAGCGAGAGCTGCTCCCACGGGCAACGTGCAGCCTGCCCTGGATGTGAACTGCAGTGGGGAGGGCATCCCTGCCATGCCGCTAACCAGCCTCCCAGTTAAAAAGAAACTCATAGGATTTGGGTCGCTGCCCAAGGTCCTTAGATCTAAATCCAGCAGGCCTGAAAAACGGAGAGGTAAAGCTGTCGATTTGCAGTCGTTTCTCTGGCTCTCGAGTTTAAGGAGGCCAAATAGAAGCCGCAAGGTCTTCTCTGGCGGTGCCTTCCCACGCGGGGCTCAGGCTCAGCTGCTGCCTCCTACACGGAGCGGGCAGCGAGTGCAGCATCTGCTCCTCACCTCTCAGACAGGCTCTGCCAGAGCACGTGGTTGGGTAACACCAAGAAATCACATGCCCCTCTCCAGCAGAACAAGCAGGTCAGCAAAGTTATGTTAAGATTAAGTTATGTGGAGTCTAATAAACATCAAGAGACCCTTCAAAACAGGTTACTGCAATAGACAGAATGATTTATACAAGATGTACCTGCTCAGATG
This sequence comes from Nothoprocta perdicaria, assembly GCF_003342845.1. Lineage (NCBI taxonomy): Eukaryota > Metazoa > Chordata > Aves > Tinamiformes > Tinamidae > Nothoprocta > Nothoprocta perdicaria. The sequence goes on along the minus strand of NW_020455777.1, from coordinate 3,828,354 downwards.
TTTTAGCTTTTGCCTGTAGGTGACAGACTTCCCCCYCACCTCCCCCCGTCCCACCTTATATCAATCCCTTTTCAAAGCTGTTATCTATAGCAAACTAAAGTAATTGCAATAAATTAATAGACCAGAGTAGGAGCATAAGAACCYATTTAAAGCTATCAGTACAGTTCACACTCATTAAAAAAATTAAAAAAATTAAATCAGTCACAACTCTGCTGTGTTGCATACTTTGTTAGCCTTGCAACAACCCCTTGTTAGCAAGGGGACAGCCCAGCAAAAAGGAATAAAGGAAAGGAATATAAAGATAGGGATGAAGTTTGTCCTCAGAGCTCTAGGGACAAAAGACTGGGAAGAGTGAGAAAGCATGTTGTACTCTCTTGTACTCTCTTCTAGTAGATTTTATTGGAGTTCTAGCATTCTAAGCAGAATCAAGCTCCCAGATGACCAGGATATTTATAAGAGGGTCTGGAATTCACAATTTGCCTTCAGTTTTTCAAATCAGCTGCAATCACTTCATGCAAGCATAGTACCATCTGCAATGGTCTTACAATGAAACTAAAAGGAGGCTTGGAGGTAATACCTTTCCTTCGAAGGTAGGCACTGAGCATAGCTACGGCACACTGCTTAGGTGCACAATAACAGACCATGTGGTCACTTAGCTCCTCTCAGCTGAGCTGTAATAAGKCACTAAATCAGGTCATCATCACTTTACACTCCATGCCCATACCCTGAATTGTCCTCGGAAGCTCCTCAGAAGCACAGAGTTTCAATACTTCTCTAACGAATACAGMTAACAGACTGCCAAGTTACGTGTAYGACACAARATCAGGCGGCAAAGCCACTGCTGCACAAGCAGCATAAAGCTGAGTGACCTAAGAGAAGAAAGTTTGTTTTTATGGGGTCAGGTCATTAAGGTAGGAAGCCTATGCAGACACCAACCTGGAGGCAAAGACAYATGAAGGCATCACACTTTGGGGTTCCCAGGTAAAGGGCTGTCTGTCAACCAAGGAGGTTGGAAAATCATTTAAACAGTGACCTGGTTTTGCTGTGAGCTGTTGTAGAGGAGCCACTGCTTGCACATCAGCCTTATAGGAGATTTGATAAAGGGCTCTCTGGATAACCAAGCCACCAGGCCTTGTCCTCCCTTCTGCCCACAAGGAGCAATACCCAATGCAATTGGGGAGATATTTTAAGCCCCTAAGAGAGGCTTTAGGATTTATTCTTCAGAGACAGAAAGGAACAGGAGGGCCCAGACAGGACACTGACAATGTTGCTTCCCCTTCCTCCTATCAATGTAAGCTGTTATGCAAAAGTTACCTTGTTAATGCACCCATTGCTACTTCARCAAAAGCAATAGTGSCTCAAACAAAATTCCACRTCTTCTCTTCTCACCTCGCTATTTGCAGGTTCTACAGTTAAATTTAAACAGTTTCTGAAGAAAATGCTTAAAGTTTTCAGAAATAGTTTCTTTATGATCTGTGAGGTTTCACATCTTCATTTATTGCAGACGACAGACGTGTAGAATGATCTGAAACACACATGAACTCCTCTTATCCCCTGCGTTCAGCTTACAAGCTGGATACAGCAAATTCAASTTTAGTTCCTCAGCACTGGGTTAAYATCTACAGCGTTAGYGAAATATGGAGGACTACAGTAAATGCTTTAACTACCTAAGCAACCAGCCTACTAGAGGTTTCACTAATGCACTAAAACATGAAATTTCTTCCTAGATCCAAGAAGCATCCAGCCTAGATGTCCAAAAACAAGGTCCAAAAGCAAGGTCCAAAAAGATGTGTATGTTCCCACTAAGCTAACTGGAACTTAGCTGTATCTAGTTGGAAAAGTCTGGGAAAAAAAAAAAAAAAACACTGTAGAATCACACACATAGAACGGTGTGTGTTTGAGGACCACAGAATGGTTGAGGTTGGAAGGGACCTCTAGAGATCATCCAGTTCAACCCCCCTGCTCCAGCAGGGACACCCAGAGCACAAGGCGGCATCCAGGCGGGTTTGGAAGACCTCCAGAGAAGGAGACTCCACACCCTCCCCGGGCAGCCTGTCCAAAAACTCTTCCTCACAWGCAGATGGAACTTCCTGTGTTTTAGAAGTCTCAAAACAATTTTTAAATGCTACTTTTTAAAGTCTGCTTGCTTTAAAATTGCACCTGTACAGAACCGCACTTTACATATAGACAAAATAGAATTTTGGTTTCATACAGGCTTTGATTTCAACACCTCAGTGATTTCATTTCCCTTTCACTAGCCMATCTATATCCTTTTTAGCTAAAGAAGAATCACGTGAATCTGTTAGTAAAAAACACAGTGGCAGAAAGAGTTTCTCATGAATATTTCAGCTGGTAAAAGGCATATATCAGAAGCTGGATATTTTTCCAGGCTTAATGTGTTCATGATTTTCCACAGTTATATAAAGCAAAAGGAAAAGTCATATGATGGCTATGATTCAATTTCCATTTTAACAACATCTCATTGAAAATACTGGCTTGCAGAGCACTTAGGATACAACAGACAAACAAAGTCACAGGAGAGGCATCACATGCTAGATAAATTACAGAAGCCGCCTCTGATGCCTGAAGTCGACCGTCTGGGAATGCACGATGTGAACGGATGCTTGTGGTACCTTCAACAGAAAATGAACAGAGAGCAGAAAGCAATAGAGTTCTTGTGAGAAAGAGCTCCTCAAAGCCAGACACACTTCCACTTTACCTCTGTGCTACGCTGGGCTGCGTGCATYGAATCTGAATATCTTGTTTAATCACCTTGCAATGCACAGCATGTAGCCTTCTCCAGCCAACCCGATTTTCAGCGTGCAAGGAGAAGTCAAACACCATATCAGTGACCTTGCCAGTCCCGAGCAAGGGGATATTATGATGTTCTTACTGACATTGCAGTTGCCATCGCACAAAATTCTGCTGCAGCCACGGGGTGGGAAGAAGGGAGAGGAGAATACAATGCAAACGCCTCCCGAGAGCTAGCGTGGGTTTTGCAACTATTTGATTCCAGTTTATAAAAGAGAAATTCCCTGAAACACATCAAACACTGGCTGTGCTTTATCAACAYGAGGCTTTGTTCTGCGTTCCCAAGTGAAATGCAGCGTATAAGCGCATAGGCAGTCCTGCTCCTACACCATCAGCTCTCAAACCCAGGCTTGAGATGCCAGTGGATTCATAATAGTTATCTATGTCCCTTGTATTACTCATGTTCTTCTCTTCTTTGGGGTTTGTAAAAATAATCTAG
>NW_020455777.1:3817231-3825054 GCF_003342845.1 Nothoprocta perdicaria | reverse complement strand
AGAGGAGAAAGGAGAAAAAAAAAGAAACAAGGCTTAAACATCTACTTCCTCAATGGCCTACCCATGCAATAAAGACTTGAAGGAAGAAGACTTAAGAAGTAGCACGTGTTGCATGTGTTGAAGGTAAAAGGAAACAAAAACTGCTGGTTACCTCACCTTGCACAGTTCCATCACAGCTACATTACTCCAATCTTCCCAGCTGAATAGATGGGGCCCTAATTCCTCCAACCATAGGACATATTTTAAAGTAGGGGGTTTGTTTATTTAATTTAATTTTCATCTTCTCATTTGCTGAAATGGTCAGATTTCTTCTTGTAGAATTCACTACAAGCTCTTCAACATGAGAAAAACTGCAATATGGACTTAAAGTTCTCATACTACTAGGCATATTTCTAACATAGTAAATGAATAGTCCTGTTAAAAATTCAGATTTTTAAGAAATCGGAGGTTGTTTTGTCATAAATAAACACCTTTTGTAGCTCATTTTGTTCCTGTGTATTTTATTATAATTTGGTTGTTTCCCTTCTCTGACTATCTAGTTGCAGCAAGCAAATGACCATAGAAAATTTTTAGAAGTATTACATCCTGAAGGAAGAAGGAAGCTACTGAGATTTTTCTTAAGTTATAACAGCTGTCATTATACTACTACTAAAATGAGAGCGTCACCTATGAAGCCAGTGGAGTTTGGAAACTACTGCTCCTTTAGTAAATACTGATTAAAACACTTTGATAATAGGTTTGCTACCTGCAAAGTCCAAACTGGAAGGAGATATGCAGTCTTTTAGTTCTTCGTGTTTCCTTTCTTTATATGCAGAAAATAAGGGGAAAATCTCAAGCATTTTTGAGTTCATATTTCAAATGTGAAAGTAAGTGATCTAGATTTTAAAATCTGATATAAGATAGACCTGGAATTATAGTCATTTAGAACCTAATTACAGACCAGGATTTCAAACCTTGATCATAAATTGCATTCTAGGACACTGAAATTTAGTAACTGCTTAAGCCCTAAGAGATGCCAAACTTTATCACACACACAGCTTTATTTTTATTGTTTAAATCTGAAATTTCCCTAGCTGTCTGCAGAGCTGCTTCTCATCGAGCTTGCCCCAGGAACATCTCCTTCAAGAACATGACAGTCATGCTCCTAATGTTTTGTATGCTTTTATCCAGCAAGAGTCACATGAACTCTATACATTTTTTAGGAGTAGACCTCAGAGTCTAACTTTCTCTCTCCTGCCTGAGGACTTTGGCTATCATCCCAGTGCATGGAGTCTCAAAAAGAGCACTGACATCTGCAGTCCGGTGGACTGGGTTCAGTGGAATGGGTTGGAGAAAAGGCCTGGAGAAACGCTGCACCCACACGAGTTCCCAAGACTCCCTGGGGAGCTCTTAGGCCACAGACTTTGTCGACTGGCAAAACATGGATTTGAATGTCTTCAAGCCAAGAAAAAAGGACTCTGCTGCCTAGAAGTTGCTAAATGAGGCTATAACCACTTATTGCTGCAGAACTGTTGGTACCACAAACTCGAGCAAGGATCCCTGATTTTAAAGGATGGTTAGTCAGAGTGCTCTAGATCTCAAATGCCTACAGGTCCTCTCCTGTCTTGAGCTTCCAAAAGAGGCTATAAGTGTTAATATGATGGTAGTATCAGAGAGATGCATTATGAAATGCATACAATGTATACACATCCATAATTTGTCAAAAATAGCTAATGATCAACTAGACCAAATATTTTCCTTTCTGGGAGCTAATAATTCAACTTTGGAGAAATGTTATAGTCAAGATTTCAGCTTTGACACAACTTTAATTTTCCACGTTTTTTTGTAGTGCTTACTGCACAACACCACTGTATTGTGAAACCGTGTTGCCTAATTCAGGAAGCGCTGTCTCTCTCCCACAAGTTAAAAGGCAAGTGGAAGATCCGGTTCCTTTCAAGCAATCTGCATTTCATAGGGATCTTCCTAGTAGCATATACATTTTCCTTGCATATTAACAGAAGTCTGAATTAGTTTTAAGGAACCTCGTTAAGTGTATCAGTAACCTGACACTAAATCATCTGTCCTTCTCTCTTCAACTCTATTTATCTTATTCTGAAAACCATAACATCTCCATAACTCCAGGTAAATGGATCACCAAGAAGGCTTCAAATGAGTTGACAGATCTCACAAACACTGAGCATTTTTGGACTAAAGTGAAAAATCAAGCCAGTTACTTTGAATGTAAAAAAATGGACAACTTTAAATTCAGAAATATAGTACCTGTAGAGTTTTTTCATTCTCACTGAAGAGACTTGGGCTCACTTGCTCTTTACAGTGCCCTCCACGAATGGGAGAGAAGGACCAAAACCCCTGGCAGCCCCAACTTATCTCTAATGTAAACATCACACCGAGCGGCTAAAGCATTGAGTGGGATGAATCCAAGCACAGGTATCTTAAGCCTTGCACAATCTTATTTACTTATCCAAAAGGCACTTCCAAGGACAAGCTGCAAGGCTCAGCCTCCCGTCCCTGCCATGCAGTGCTAAGAACCAGCAAGTATCTGAGGAGTCCTTGCTAAGCACCCTCACCTGCCATCCTAAGGAGCCCCATTCCTGGCCAGGGCACAACTTGCTCGTTCCCACCAGCTGTCTTATTCACAAAGCGAGGAGAGAGGGATAGGATATGTCTTTGGGATATTCACTTCATTAACCATGCACGGGAAGGACTGGATCAACTGCGAGGGGTGCAACAAGCCCAGCACATGAGTGGATGAGGTTGAAGAGTRAATTCCCACGGATGAAACCTGAGAAACCACCCCAGAACATGGGTCACCACCAGTACAGTTTAACATAAACATGGAAAATCRTAACTTACAGCACTGGGTGATCTTCTGGATGTTGGACGTGATGCGCTGGGCGAGCTGGTTGGCATCCCCCACCGCTGCACTGTACGACATGGCTGAGAAGGAGGAGGCTCGAGCATCCACGACGGGAACAGGKCAGGCGATCTCCAATCACCACCAGTTAAGGGCACCTGAACCACCACAGAGAAGAGGGGTTAAGTCCTGGCCGCTGCCTTACAAAGACCTGCACCATCTTAAAGAGAACACCCAAGAACAATTGAACAGAACTAGTATTCATCTGCTGCTAAAACAGTTTACTTTAAAGACAGCAGCTAAGAGAAGGCTGCCCTAAAAGTCTTAAGTGAGAATAATAAGACCTTATTGAATTTCCCACAGTGAGATAACATTTGCTGTTAATATTCTTAACAATACACAGATTATAAGATCTGCAATTACTCTAGAGCAGCTACATCACAGCAGCAGCTTCCCATGCCAAACCACTTATATGAATATTTCCCCTACTGCAAGCAAAGAAAAGGTCATTTTCATTTGTCTGTCATTCCAGGCAAAAAAAAAAAAAAAAAAAGTGTATTTATGCTTTCAGTGTCAAAGTCTCTGATGAATTAGGCCTAAATCCACATTAAATGGCATTCTCTGCCCCACCAATACCTCACCCATCTTATCTTGAACTGCTGGGAAAAACAATCATATTTTACCACAAGATAGCAGAATGAATGAGGCAGCCTAATCCCTCCAAATGCCGAACATTTGTATCAACTTCAGTTTTACAGGCTTTCCAGTTCCTTCAGGATTCTATAAATAGTCATTTGGTCCATTTTGCTGATTCTCAATATGAATCTGTTTTTCTGCTACTTAGGTATACAAATGCATTTTTAGGGTATTTTCACACCCAGAATTACCAGATCTAAAAAGCCCAAAATCTGATAGCCCAGTATCTCCACAAATACGCTTGCCTTAGAAGGAATTATGCAGGATGCAGCTATCACAGCTRTCCTGGCTTCCTTTTCACGAGCACACACCAAACCCCAAGCCAAGCTCAAAGGCCACACACATCCCAGCTGGCAGGGAAGCAGACACGTGGGCACATTCAAGCGAGCAGCTCATCTCTTCCACACTGGCAATGCTGAATAAAGCACCCAACACTATGTCCAGGCTGTGCTTAAGCTGCTTCATCCTTTCTCCTGAGTAGCATCTTCACAGCTTCAACACTTAAAACTTCCTCAGTCCCTTCCTATTTTACTGTTTGACCCAAACACTGGGCTTTCCTCCCCTTCTCTGCAAAAAAATAAAGCCCTCTTTGCCTACACTATCAGCTTCTGGTTAAAAGACACTCTCAAAACCCAATTTTAAGTGAGAGAGATGAAGACTATTTTAATGTTTAAACAGAGAGGAAGGTAATGAAAAGTCCAGGTGACCAGTCGAGTGTGATACCAACCATTCCAGYCTGCAAACTGAAGCCCTTACGAACATTTTTTACAATTCTAAAAATCTTGCTGCCGAATACTATTTTTTCTGCACCCTCATAAATGCCTGCATTAATAGTGTGCAGCAATACCCTCGGCGATTTATAACAGTACCACTCCGTACCCTTGCAAGTGCACGCTGAGGGAAATCCTCAGTTCTTTCCGCRTTCGTGGTCTCCAGCAGAGAGGCCAACGTTCGGCACGCAGGGACCCCCGCACGTCGCTCCGGAGCTGGGCKCGTGGCAGGTTACAGCGGCACCAGATCAGGGAGCTGCTTCTGCAGCAAAGGCAAAGCCAAAGCGCCTCTGAAAGGGCTGAAGCACCAGGGGCCCAAACGCCGTTTGGAGCCCTCAGGCTCCGAGGTATCCCCAAGCAAGGAACACTGGATTCCAGCCGAGGAGACCCGCGGGGTATTGGCCACCTTCACATGACTCGCTGCACAAGCACCCGCGGTATTTCCTCTTCTCCCATCTTTGTCTGCACATCCAAGTTATTTGGTGCTACAGACCAGCGCCTGAAGCCAGCCAGCCCGAACGCTGCTCATCTGGACAGCGGTTTGGACAACAACCCTTGCTCCTTCTGAAAGCTCCAGGCAACCCCACACGCATTTGGCACTGCAAGACCAAACCCATGCAAACTTTATACTGTTTAAATACCTTTATAATGGAATAATTAAGGAAATTCTATAGATTTGGAGGAAAAAAAGAATTGAAGGCATAAAATCTACATAAGCCCCCTAAWAGAAGCGACTACTAACAAAGCATTCTAAGAATTTTTAACATTTTTTTCTTTTAAAAATCATGACTATTTCTAAACATGTTGGCAGCATGAAAACCAGAATGCCAATAGTGGTCAAAGGTTTCTTTTTTACTTAAATAAGATATTWATTGTTAAAGGTTAGATAGCAGAATAGCAGGAGAGACAGCAAGCGATCAATTACCTCATGTGAAAAGACTACAAAACTAAATAAAACAGCCCTTTACAGTTGTTTTCTCCCCCCGCATTAGTATTCACCAGTCAGCTGCCCGTAAGGCTACTTTCACCAAGAGCATTACARTCAAGAGACAGACGATTGCATCCGAGTGTTGACAAAGCAGAGGAACTTTTTTATTCCTTCCTGAGAATTTCTACAACTGCTAACTCAAACCTTAAGCCATCTTTAGACTGGCTACCTTGCACTTTACTAACAGCATTCTTTGAAACATACAGATTGCACCACACACAAGAGCTTYTCAAGTTCCCAGCCAAGCACTGCAAGTAATAAGAGGATGCTCAGGTTATGAATTGCAAGCATGAGACAGTGCAGCTCCCTGCATACATATATTTCTTTCTAAAGAGTAAATGGCACCCTATCAAGAACAGGTTTCATGTAGTGCAGTACAAATTTGTCCTTGAAGAGTCAGGTCAGGCACTTGCTGACAACAGCTATGAAGTGTCTGCTGAGGTCTATGCACACTCCCAGAGCCTTATATTTTGCAGTGTCAAAAGATGGAACAGAGCTTAAAGTTATTTGATAACTTCTGCCGTGGCACTTCAGCAAGCTCCTCAGAGTCAGTACTTGCATCTATCACCTTAAAAATACCATAAGCAGGGCACTTCATAACGTGTACTAAGCAAAACCTGCCTTTCCTAATCATAGTTGGGCTGCTCTGCAGAGCACTGAATCGAGGATCTACAGAACCTTATAACAGTCAACCTTTTTAGTCAGTAATATCTACAGCATGATTTTGCTAATACTCATTTTAAAATCCCAGAAGAGCATAAATTTTGAGCCCATTCTTTTGCCTTTGGTAATTGAACTTGGGATTTTAAATGCAGTTTTCTACTTGTACGTATCAKGAAAAAAAATCCATTTTGTAACCCTTTAACATCAAAAATAAGGTATTATGAAAAGCTTTCAAACAAACAATGGTGTATCTAGTTAAAGTGCTAACATTCTTTCAGTTTCTGAAATYACTCTCTTGGGAAGTCCCCATGGCTATTTTGAGAGCATTTAAAAATAATAATTAAAAAAAAAAAGAAGGAAAAAAGGGAGTAGTTTACTGAAGAAAAAACACGTTTTAATCACAATTTATAGCCAAGTTGGAGGTTATCAATGTGAATTCACAGCTGCAATAACCCACAGGGGTTCTTCCATCAGGAGTGGGACTCCAGAGCACACTAATAACTCCCTGGGCAGTAGGATAAGCCCACGGTCTCTGATAAGTCTGGGGCTAGAGAGGGAAGAGGGATAAGTGGGCAGCCACCAGCTTCTATCACATCYCATCATCACAGATACCTTAAGGCAAGAGAAAAATACATAAATAAGGCAGAAAAAAAAAAAAGAGAGACTAAAGAGGTCAAAGAAGAAATGTTTTGTTTTAAAAAACAGGAAGTATTAACTTCTTCTTTGTACAAGTATGTAAAGCAGCACAAGTTTCTGGACTCAGAAACACCGTAGCCCATTCAACTACCCTTCATTTGCTAATTTGGAGTTGTCCAAAACTCTCTGAAAACACAGAGAAACAGCTGAGCGCTTGGGAAGGCWACGCAATTGCTGCTAATGACTTTGACAAGGTCAAGATTTCATCCATCAGAAAATTAAACACACATATGTGCCAAGTCTTCCTTTCACATAAATCCACAGGAGTATTCATCAAGACTCAGAATTTCCACAAAAATTACCCCCTTTTCATTCCACAATATTTAACTGTTCCATTATGAATCTATTTTGGTATTATCATCTGCAAAGCCTTATAAAAAGGGAGGAAAAAGAAGAAAAAAAAATGTCAATAAACGAGCTGCCTCTTAGGGAAGAGCACTTGGCGTTCAAACAGGAACAGAGCCCTGTCTGTGGTAGTTTTTAGTTCCCCTGAAAGTTTCAGTCTGGTGTGTGCTTTTGATGATGCCTTTTACCTTCTTAGCAGCTTGGTCTCAGGTTGCTATACTTCGTTGCAACTAAGCGGGTCTAACCACTGAAAAAAAAGTGCAAAGAACTGAGTCTCCCGCTACTAATCATGTAAAGAACTACACAGGTTAATCAATGCTGAATGAAGCAAGACCCCTTTGCATTCTGCATAGCAGTGAAAAAAACGAAAGCATCACCGTATATATTTTTTCCCACTTTCTGCACTAAGTTGTTCCTGCATCACACAGGATGCACACCCTGCTTACAGGGTGTAACTCAACTAGTGACACCCTGTAACTAAAGCAAGTAACAAACGCTTGCTTAGTATCAAGGCTAAAGATGTTCAGCCCATCAAGGCATGGAAAACAATCCGCTTTTCCCTGGGCTGTCTTCTGCAGTTACCACAGAACTCCAGAGACCTGTTTCCATCCTCTTCCCCTGCCACTCTTGGACAAAGTGACACAAAACGTGTGTCAAGCAGAGCACATTTCAACTTCAGGAGCAGTCACCTGGCTATCAGGCAGGCTCCAGTCAGCTGCAGTTAATGAGCACCTAATTACTGTTTGTTTTCCCATTTAAACATTCCAGGAGTTTTCCTCCTCCTAAAAGGAGGAAAAAAAAAAAAAAAAAA
>NW_020455777.1:3814499-3817127 GCF_003342845.1 Nothoprocta perdicaria | reverse complement strand
ATCTGCAGTGCTTTATGATCAGGACCTAGAAACATTTACATGGTTCCTTATCTTACACTAAAGCAAATTTACATCTCACTTTCCAAAATGTGCTTGAAAATTTAAATCTGATCTGGATTAGGATTTTACTCCCTTAAATATCCAGAGACAAGTCAGGGGATGTGTACATGTATCTTCTTCTTACATGTGTATGTGTGTATCTTTTAAGATAATGATAATAGAAACAAAAATCTCCTAAAMGACTTCTGAACTATAAAAGTAACTTCCTTTATAAAGGAAACTCTGCCTCTCACTCCATATCCAGTAAAAAGACTTGTGCAAAACTTTTCAAATACAGAAAAACAAAACAGCCAAAATCTGTGAATACATAAACATAAACAGCAGAAACACTCTGGCAAGAGAATTACAGATGGYTGCAATCTTAGCAACAGAATATTCACATCACAGTAATAACAGTGATTAATAAGATTTCTGCAATGTGACATTGCTCAATCTATGTCACCTCAGTAGGTATCACCGAGATGACACAAGTGCATCTACAGACTGACACTGGCAGCTATTTAAGGCAACCAAACCCACACAGTCCTCGGACAGCAGCTATTGCTGACCTGAGCAATCCCTTTGGGGTAAGTAAAATTAAACTTAAAAAAAATATATTAAAGCTCTTGGAATAAAGGACAGACTGTACAGAAAAGTGCTTTCTGCTACAGCACCAGAGGGATTTTCATAACTGACTCACAACACATGGTAATACATAGGTATTATACTATAACAATATTTTCTCCAGTGGGCATGAGGAAAGTAAGTTTTGTCTCGATATATCAATTTTTGTCCCTCACTTACACTTAGGCTGAAGTATTTTGGGGAAAGAAAAATAAAAAAGATGGGAGATCATACTTGCCAGCCTGTGCTTTTACAGGCCCTAACATGCTGAAATCCTGGACCACAGAGGGACTCTGGGTATTTCCACACACCAGAAACCTATGGAGCATAATCAAATTAGGGAAAAGGAGAACTCTACTTCAAATGAATAATAAAAAATAAAATCCAGAGGCTTTTTAACGTAATTTCAAAACTCAAACCCAGGTAGGGTACTAAAAAAATGCAAAGTTTATTTAGAACTTCCAATGTTCTTACACAAGGGACATAGAAGGCATCAGAAGGTGTTTTTATATTCCACTCCGCTAAATTATTGCATAAGTTGTATCCTGCAAATCAATCCCATATCACATACAGCAAAATGCTGCTTTCAAATCCTTGATTACAATCAATACAGGGATGGTTTGACTTCCCTGATAAAGTCCTGAGATGCCCAGCTGTCAGAGTAAAATCAAAAGGGTTCAGACTCTATAGATTTTGATTTTTAAGCTATCCTGCTGAGAATTTCTGATTTAACATACAGTCACAGAGGCCACGGGGGCCTTGAGGAGGCCTGTAGCCAGACGTGCTGCTCAAACCAGGGTCACACATGGGTTCAGAGAGGCTGCTGAGGGCTGTGCCCCCTGAGCCCTGAAGACCTCCAGGAACTGAGGCTTCATCTCTCAGGGCAATCTGTTCAGTGCTTAATTATCCTCGTGAGGATTTTCTCCCCAAATCAGTCAGTCTCCCATGTTTCAATTTACAAGCAGAGTCGCATCCTCCCACTGTGCAGCTTCATGTAGTGCCTAGGTGCATTTTCCCTGAAACCTCCTTGCAGGTACTGGAAGGTGCTATTGAGTTCCCTCTAAACCTTCCCTGCAGGTTCCCCTCAGCCTCATTTCAAAAATTGGTCTGAAACACACCAAAGAAAAAAAAAGAAAACCACAAACCCAAATTTTAGTTTGTGCAATAGCTTGAAATATAAATATTCATTTGAAATACGAAAAATATGAACAATTAGACTGTGCAACAGAACGTGCTGGTTCCCAAGGAAATACCTTATCCAGGGGAATTAGCTTCCCCAGAGGACACAGAGTATTTAGAGATTCCTGGATCCTGGAAGCGTTGGCGAGCGGCGGGAAGGCAGCAGAACGTGGAACGCAGAGGACGGCTTCCAAGTGCCGCCTTCCTTGCAGCCCTGGCTAATGTCACCTCGCCGGAACACAGACCAGTGCCGATGGGCACGAGCAGAATACACCTTTTTTCACCCCAAACCGYCCACGGCAGCCTGGGCACCTTTAACCAAGGGCTCAGCTCGAGCGCACTGATGTAGAAATTAAGGTCTCAGGTAGAAGCTGAGGCAGAAATTCAGGTCCGATGAGACGAGGCACCCAGCACGGGCTGTGTTCGCGTATCCTGCATGCAAGTGCGCTGCTTTTTGCTTTCCCAGGAGGCTGCCAAAGGCATTTTCAGGCAGGATACACAAACATGGCTTATGGCAATGCCTCGCACAGCACTCAGCATCCCTCCCCGGCAACTTTAGCCTCTTCCAGCGTGTTTTGAACTGCGTTTTCCTGCTGGCGCTGCCTTTTCTCCCGCTCCCTCGGCAGCACAAGCGCCGCACGCAGCTCGCAGGGCCGCCCAGGCACATGACGGCGGCCGCCGCTCGCCTCGGGGCCGCTAGGCCCCGGCTCCCCCGCAGCCCCGCCGCCCCGAACCGGCACGACACGGCGCGACACGGCACGGCGCGACACAATGCGACATGACGCG
>NW_020455777.1:3752241-3814145 GCF_003342845.1 Nothoprocta perdicaria | reverse complement strand
CGGGCCGGGATCGGGCCGGGTGGCGGCGGCGCTGGAAGGCCGCGGTGCGGCACGCGAAAATAAAGTATTTTGGGAAATGCTAAATACACTTGGAAGGCTGTAGTCAAAGAGGCGCCCGGCATTTGGCCGAGAGAGAAGGCGGGAAACGTTTGGAGGAAGGAAAAATGACGTGAATTCGGAGCCGTGTGTTCCGCGCGTCGGGTGCGGTGCCGGGAGGAGGAGGCAGGAAAGGCGGCACCCGAAGTGCTCTTGGCCCCGTTACCCAGGAAAAGGGACACATGATGTTCCTTTGGATGATCTTGGGAATGTTTCTGGATCCTGCTTGGTCTTCAAAGGGGAAATTACAGGGTCGGGTGTTCCCCAGAGCCCTGCAGGCTGCTCCGCTTGAGCTGCTAGGCGCTCCCGTGTGCGTTAAATGCAGCAGAACAAGCAGTGCCTGATATGTGTCTGCCTTGGGAATAATCCTCCCGGCAACACCCAGCCTGGCCTCAGGAGGAGCCCGGAAACTGGGCAGCGTGCTCCTGTGCCCAGCCTTGAGCCTGACCACGGAGCGTGTTTCTGCGATGGCAAACGTCTCTGGCACTGCAGGGGTGCAGAAATAGTCAGCGGTGAAAACCTTACTAATGTCATAACCTAGGAACACGAATGAAGAAATCAAATAAAATACAAATGCTGTCGGGTGAAGTTTACAAGTTTGAAGCATCTATGCTTTTCAGAAAGTATACAGAGGTGACAATGTTTCTTAAAGCATGCTCAAATGAGAGRCAATGTAGTCTTCAAGCTTAGCGTGTCTGCATCCATTTCTTTCATCAGTTCATGAAAGAAAGAACCTCCACAGAAGGTTCTTCCACTCTTTTGTCATTTCTATAAGTTAAAAGTTACTAAGAAAAGCATTTTGATGACATCCATCCTTTCATTTGCTGCAGGCTTGGTGTGTRCCCCTTCATTCTAGCTTTCATATGCCATTTTAGTAAGCAACTACCTTCACGCTGCTGTATTCCTAGGGCTTTTTTTCTCCTTAAATAGTTAAGATAATCCAGGATGATGCCACTAGGTGGTGCGCTAATGACAGTGTAATTCCCTTCTGAATTCGGGCCCTGCCTTGATTTCTGTCTTAACGTTTTTGTCACACTGATTGACTCATTTCTCTCCATTGATTAAGCTTTGTCACTCTTGATTTATAAAGCCTCACCTGAGATTAGTCCGTTTTTCCCCAGAAGGTAACGCATCTCTTGTGATCTGATTTYGAATCAGATCTGCTGGTTAAATGAGACGTGACCCTGTGTCGGAGAGAATACTTTATGTGTGAATCATCATTTGGAAACCTCTTATTTTATAGCTTGAATGCAGTGTACAGTCACCATAAACATTGGTCAATGTTCATTCTTATGCTGTAGAAGTATCCAGTTGTTTTCCTAGAGATACTTGGTGCTTTATGGACAAAACACTGCTGAAATTCTGGTAGTTGCCCACATAGCCTCCATCTTCAATTGCTCACAGCTCAGAAAGTTTATGCTATTGTGACACCCCTTCCTCACAGACAGGTGCTTGAGTCCATGGGCGCTCCCTGCTCTCCAACCGTGTGTTTCTTCCTCCTGCTCCCGCCCTTGCCTTTAGGCAGCGGGAATGTGAGGTCCAGCAGYGGAGCAGGGGGTGCCGCAAGTGGCCCAACCGGGTGGCTGCGACAGGGCAGGGAGGCTGCCCAGGCCTCCCCCAAGTGAGGGGCCTCTTTCCAAGCCGTGGTTGCTGCGTAAGTGGTGCAGCTTTTACCTTCTGGGCAGGTTTCATTCTCTGCTATCACATTTCATTTATGGGCCTCAATCTCAAACTTGAAGAGCAGAGTTGCTAGAATTTGCTACAAATAGCAAGCAGTCTGGCTGATTTTCTGAGGCAGTTTTTATTAATGCCCTCCATTAGGATGAAGAAGATTGCTGTTATTGCCATTGTCTCTGCTTGCTAATTTAATTAAACTATCATCTCAAAGAACCGAAACAAGATTATGTTCATTTTACACCAGCTGCTGTATAAAACTATGACGTAAGAGGGTTTCCAGCCTGAATAAGGTTATGGGCTAATCATATTACCAAATTGTTTATGCAGCCTATTGGTTTAAATAACTGTACTGACCATTTTTATGTTATTTCAGCTGATACCTATTCTCTAGCAGAGATGATTAATGAAATAAGTTTTAAATGAGTGGGGAAAAAATTGTTCCAACTGTAATCAGTTGATAATGTTTTCTGAAAACGAGATTCACTATGAAAATTATTCTCAAAACCTTCTTTGCCTTTCTGCTTGGTTCTGCAAGATCATATTATATTTTCATCCACCATAGTGAAAGAAGCTGATATTTAGTATGTTATTTCAAAGCCTTTAGTCTTTAACTAAGAAGTACCYGCAAATAGACAATCTTGCAAACTTGAGCCAAACCAAGATTTCAACTGATAAGGAGTTATACAGGACATAAAATCAAATGGCAATATTTCATTTAATATTGGCATTTGTAAAGAAATACAAATATACAGAAGGAAAACTGTTAGCTTCTAGTCCATAGAAGTCCTTAGATTTAATTGTCTGATAGAATCTAATAGATTTTCATTTTGAAAAATGAGGTCATTGTTGAGCAACAAAGCTTTATCATTTTAAACCTTGTCATCACTTTTCTACAATTCACACTCATTGTCATTGCTATTCGCAATCACGGAGAAAAAAACAATCAAAGGGATAACGACTGAGTCTGACTTTGTAAACCAAGCAGACACCAAAGGCAAAGCGGGGGAACTGGGAGGGCAGGTAAAGCATCAGTTACTGCTGCTGAGAAACAGAGTGACCAGAAGAATGGGAGGGCCGTCGTGGGCAGCTCGCAGCAGCCCTTGCCTCTCAGGTGCCTGCTCTGTCACTGCTCTTAGCTGACTGGCTCAGCTGCCCCTCTCTCTGTTGTTCCAGCCTGACATTGGCACCAAAAGCAGAGCTTGAAGATCTGCCACCAGTGATGGCCTCATGTTATGTCACCACGTTGCCCTTGTGCTGGTGCATAGACAGTGGTAACCAATTCASTAAGGCCCGTCTATTTCTGTAGGACAAAAGAAAACCATAAAGACATTGCTTGTGCAGGGAGACCAGAAAATCTCCACCAGTTACTTGCACTTTTGGTGTATACCTTGTCTTTTGAGGACTGATAGAAAATACTAAAACAAAATAAATAAGAAACCCTCTGAAACTCAATGAAAATTCCTCTTCTCAGATACCTTGGCCCCATCACTTCAGGAGGAGGAGGTGTCAGTGAAGAGGGCTGTTAAGATAGGCCCAGATCTGTCCCACTAGGCCCTCAGCAAGTCTGAGCTAAATGCTAGCCTAAAGCATTTTAAATAAAATGAAGCTTAAGACATCATAAATATAATAAAAAGATAAAATTAAAGTTCCCTAAAGCATCATAAATGGCACTAGGCAATTGATTCATATTCTAGATATCCACTGACTACAATCAGAGTCTGACTACACTAGCCATTGCTATAAGCTGTGCTTAGAAATTTACCATAACTAGACAGCAACCTGTATACATTAATGTTAAAAGTCTTAATCTTGAAACTAAACCCATAATGTAGGCCTTCAAAGATATTATACCACAGAATTCATATGCATTCCTCTGGTAAAATCTAAATCTCTGTACGATCCCCATTCTGCATTTCTCTGTTTAGCTTGGTCACTTAGTTTTGGACCGTTCCTATAGAAAGTCCACAGGCATATGCAGTACAATTTTGCCTTCTGATGCAACCTGGAGCAGACAGAGGAATAGTAGAAGAGCCTTTAATTCCTGAAAAAAAGCCACATAAGGACTGCATCTCCTCTGTATCTCCTCTCCTTCCTCCCTAAATGTGCTTTAAAATAAATATCTTAAAATATATATATATATATATTTTCTGACTGAATTTTAAGATTATGGACAAATCCCAAAGGATTTCAGGTAATTGTTGTCAGAACTGATTACAATATCCTGAAGCTCTAGTTCATTTGTACTACCAATATGATGAAAATAGAAGAAAAGTATTTTACTCTCTGCTTTATTACATATATTAGAACATGCAGCTCCCATGCTAGTCATTTTATTTTACTAATTTCTTACRCAATATCTGCTGTGAAAATCCTATTTTATGTTTTATACATATTGGGCATGATTCAGATTTCTGTAGCTCCCTCCTCTTTTTGTGTTTGTGAATCAGAAAATGAGGTTTGACTGTAAAATAGAATGATCTCTTATTAGGAGGCATGTATATAAATTATGCATTATATAAATATTATTATTAACATTAATAATAATAATAATAATAATAATAATAATGATAACAATAACTAAGCTGCTTTTAATGTTTTATAGAGGAGAATTTGTTCTGCTTTCTACTATTTAAAGTTTTTTCTGAAAAAAATATGCATAACAATCTAGTGAGACAGAAAAAAATCTGTTGTGTATAGTACAAAATTTTATCATATAGCTCACCGCTGAACAGAGGCCTTAACTTATCAGAAATCTCCAATATTAAGATTAGCCCCCCCGAAAAAACACATAAAAAATGCTGGAGAGAATGAATAATCTATACTGACATTTTCTGCTCAGCCCAAGTATGTAAGCATATGCTAGATTCCTCTTTTTGGAAACAAATTAAAAGAAAAAAAAACTCAACATGTGAAATCTTAGGATTATTAAAGAAAGAAAAAAAAACCCTAAACATACAATATCATAACATCATGTTAATATCCAGAGTCTRGATACCTGGTGCAGTTCATGTCTTCCCTCTTCGCCCTTCTACTCACTATGGATAACRGAGGTAGAAAAGGTGCAGAGAAAGGTAACAGGGATGTTGAAAGGAGAAGTCTTCTTACAATGAATCATTCAGCAGGCCAAGATTTTATGGGTTACAATAGTAATTTAGGATCATACCTCCCAGAGGCAGCCTTTGATTCAGGGGCCAAACCCTGCATGCTAGCTCAATAATCTAAAAAATATCAGCATAACCCTGCTGTTGGCCAGTGGTTTGGTAAATCTGTTTTTTATAGTGATTCTGGTAAATATAAAARTTGATCTCACCTGCAGTGGCATCTGCATGCCTTTTTGTACTTAAAAAACAGACATGTGCCCTGTGTAAATTGCTAAATCAGGATCTCCTTCTTAATTTAAAAATAAGTTATTGCCTGTGGTAAAAAAAGTATGTTCATAATCAGATTACTATTAGTTCAGGATATCTCGGGATCAATATGGGTGGGCTCTTTTTTAGTTTTTCCTCTGAAACTGGTTAGTGTTTTGAACACTTGTCAGCATTATTAYAACAAACATAAGAGTTCGATAAGATGTGTGCTGGAGTAAGTGTTCTGGAAGGCAAGATATGGTACATCCATTTAAACCCAGGATATACTCAAGCCAATTGTTTTGGGAAAAACAGAAAGAAGAAAAACACTGACTAACTGGGTAGTAAATAATATTCATGAGGAATGCTTTGCTGTGTACATAAATGCTTTGCTGTGTACATAACCTACATTATTGTCTACAGTGCATATGAAGGCTATGGTCATTCCAGGTACAAGTCTACTGTAGAAGTCCTGGAACAAAAGATTCCTTGAGTTAGGACTAATTTTGCAGCCTTCCTGAACCAACGATAGGAAAATACATAGATCAAGGGATTGCAGGCAGAATTAAAGTAAGCAAACCARATTAGGATGTCAAAGAGAACTGGGGGAGTAATGAAATCTAGAAGACTGTCTACCATGGTATCAATAGTAAAAGGCAACCAGCAGAGGAGGTAGATTCCTACAGCTATCCCAAGTGTCTTTGCTGCTTTCCTTTCGCTCTTGGATGCTCCTACATGCAGTTGAGACCCGACGCTCTTATTCATGTTGCTTATGAGTCTGGCTTGTTTGTTAGCTACGGTAAATATTTTGATGTACAAAACTATCATTATGAGGCAAGGGAAGAAGAAAACAGGGAAATTCAACCAACCCCAGAGCTTGTTGAACAGCAGCTGACAACTACCAACACAGGGCATGTCCTGTAAGAAATGGCCCAGCCCTTCTGTGATCTCTTTGGCATACAGGAAAACCGAGGTATAAACCATAGGGACTGCCCAGCCCACCCCAATGTAAATGCAGGCCACCCTTATGGTGAACTTTGTGGGGTAGAGCAAAGGGTCGCAGATAGCGTAATGCCGGTCAATGGAAATGAAGCACAGGTGAAATATGGAGGTCAGGCAAAAGACCGTGTCCAGGAAGGTGTGCAGCTTGCAGAAGTCGTCTCCAAAATACCAGCAGCTCTCTACAGATCGTATCGTGCTGAAGGGCAGCACAATCAGCCCCAGGAGGAGGTCAGCCAGGGCCAGGGAGAGGAGCAAGAAGTTAGTGGGAGTGTGCAGGGCTTTGAAATGGGAAACCACAATGACCACGAGCAGGTTCCCCAGCACCGTGAGCAACATGCCCAGCGCACAGACCACATAAATGGCCACCTGGATCCCAAAAGGGTGCAGGGTCCGAAAGCAGGAGCCATTTGCCTCATAGCAAAACACAGGGATCATCCCCTCTCCTGGGCCAGGTCCTGGGGCTGAGATCACTTCAGCCTTCCCAGGTCTGCAGGACCCTTTCCAGGATTCCAACAAACCTGGAAAAGGACTCAGCTTGTAGCAGAGATGCCAGATGACTACCTGAAAAAGGTAATGAAAAGGCACATTAGAAGGAGAGATGCATCTTTTAATCAAACATTTTCATTAGAGCTGTTGGACAGTTTCTATTGTTCAAGGAAAAACAAAGCTATTTTACCTGTGTTATAATTCTATCAAAGTAAAGTAGTTTCAGACCAGAYCACTGCATTCGATTTTTATGGTACCACTTTTTATATTTTTGATTTGGATTTCTTCAACCAGTCATGTTAGTAGTGCTTAAAAAAACCACAGCAAATGGAGATGTGTGAGCAAGCAGTAAATAAAGACAAGTTCTGCCTTAGAAGAAAAAATAACAGTGCTGACTAGCAGTCATTGCAAGAGAAAGCTCATTAAGGGATTTTAAAGCTGACTCCAGTATAATAGTACACCAATTCTTGTGAATTTCTCTGGAAATTAAATTCCCATTTAGTAATGATTCTTTTTATTAAGCAGAAGATCTGCAGTGATTACTATAAAATAAGTAATTTCTTACTGCAACAAAAACGCATGGATATCCATTGTGTTGATGGCATGTAAATATACAGGAGAGAAGATAGTAAAACTGTATGTCCCAAATATCACCACTACTTTTTACTTAAGACAGTGACATTTAAGTTTCAACCATAACTGTAAGATATTAAAGGTTTATAATGGCTTGATAGAACAGAAAATTGAACTATATGATTTTTAGTAAGACAGCTACAGTTAYGTACACAATATTTTCTTGTACATATTCTATTTTTCTTGAAATGTCTGGAATAATAGCTTGAAATTATTTCTACTTTCCCATCTATCCCAACAACAACAAATTGTAAATCTTTCCTAATTACGTTTCCATGAGATTTTAAGCCAGAAATACTTACAGTGAAATACTTGTGCATTCAGCTGTACTGAAATGGATTGAAACTCTCTTCCAAGCACATGTCTATCTCCTACATGGAAAGCATGAGATCAGTCAACACTTTATATAACCCAGATGTACGAAGAGTCCCCATAGATGGGTGATTTACCTTAGGGGCATAAACACTGTTGTTTATTTGGCAAAAATGCCATTTTCAAATAAGATACTTAAACACACATGCTCAGCTGTTGTCAAAGCTCCAAAGACTTTTTTGAGGGTTAGTCTAATTTTCTTCCTTTGGATATTCCCAAAATATAAACAGCTAATACCAGCTCATACAGGGGAGCTACTGACCACCACAACACAGAGGCCTTCCCTGCTAAAATGAGTCACATCCACTGCTCCCAAATTTTTCTTTTTTATCTGTAGCAGTTCCCATTTCCATCCTTTAATAAATTAGTATAGAGAGACATGTACAGTAATCCTACCACCCTGGCAATTTGGTGATGTTTCTTTGATGAAGGACCTTCTCCAGCAGTGGAAATGTCTGTCTATAATAGGATMTTGGGCATTAGCACTCAAATAAGACCAATATCACTCAGGAAATCCCCAGATCTCTCATTGGAGACCATTTTAAAAATTACTCCTCACTTCTCAGAGGATGTTTTGCAGAGGCACAGATCCTCCACTCCTGTCCCCTCCTCCACTCCTGTCCCCTGCTCCACTCCTGTCCTCAGCAACATGCCAGCTCCTGAAGGTCTCCTATCGTACRGGCTGCAGAGCTTGGCTGCTTTCTTCCCTGGTCTGCAATTCATCTGCTTTGCAAGCATCTCTAACGTGACCTGTCTTGTTCTCTCTACTTTGGATCTCTCCAGTTAATAACTGACCTGCKGCCTATCTCTTCTCTCTCTTCATGATTTTGAGACATAAAGTCCCTAAGACTTCTGAGGCCCAGCGAAGAGGCTGTCACCAAGAGGAAAAGAGGAAGTTTTCTTTGAACTGACTTCTTAATACTAGAAATAGATAAAGTTGTCATCAGTTTTCCTTACATTTGCAACTGTTTCCTCAGTTCTAAAAGGGACATAAGAAATAGCTTTATAATGCAAATTTTAGAATATTTGTAAAAGCAAGTTATTTTGAGTTTTTTTTTTTTTTTTTTTTTCCAGTTGTACAGCTTAAGGTAGTGTTTCTTTACTATTAAAAATCCCAATGCAAGAAAATATAGACTGGACATAGCTATATAAAGCACCTGGTTTAGGGTGAGACTTGCCATAAAAATTGAAAATGCTTGCTTTTTGTTCTTCTATTTCCACATTTTAATAAATTATCATTTAATATTAAGATTGTCAAAGGATTTTAGGTAGTTCTTGATACTAATAATAGGGTTTATGTCCTTGCTGCTCTGCCATTTTTACTAGTTTTCATTCTTTCTATATTTTATATTCCTKCTCTTGCACATCTATTTTTTTCAGACCAAAGTGATGAACATGTTCCCAAAGTGAATTTATGTTGAATGTGCTACACAGCTTGAGTTTATTAGCAGAGAACAGAGAGAGTTTCAAAGGATTAAAGAGTTTCCAGGAAGGCCACCATCAGTGACCTTTTGCCGTGACACTTTTGTTCACAGCATCTGAAAGAGTCAGTCTGGATTAAATAAAATATAATAAAATATAAGTCTCAGAAGACTATAGACTTACTAAAATGACCTGTATTGAGATTAGCAAGGATAAAACTGAAATCCTCAGCCATGCTTATTGTAGTCTTTGCTCTCCTCTGCACTAGTGAATAGAGATCATCTCTGAAAAAGCAGGCCTATTAATATATAAGTGCTTTATCACTACTAAAGAGTGATAGAACTGTATTTAAATTAAGTCCATAATAAGGTTTTGCTTTTACAGTTTCCTGCCCTTAGAAGGTATTCTGTGTTCTGAGCATTCAGACATCCATTCAGTACAGACCAGCATTCTTACAGGCACAATTAGTGCCTCAATTACAGGCACAATTAGTGCCACAATAAGCTAGCTGTGATAGTTTAAAATGTGTAACAAAACTGAACTGATGATGGAGGGATTGGAACTCACTGGCATTGTCCCCATCTGTAGCATCTTTGCCCAAAATAATCAGCTGAAGGATTAAGACCCAGGATATTAAGATCCAGATTAAGGAAGGAGTAAAAAACTAATATTTTAGTTCAGAAAGCTAACAAAAAAAGAATAGAGGAATGAATTTAAATTTTTATCTGACACCTTAAAAATCAAGAGAACTCATTGTCTTTTTCCAGTTCTGGACTCTCTTACTCAAGCTAAAATAAAATATTTTCTTTCACCTTATTGATATTGTTATTCTTTTATAGTATGCCTTTTTGTCGTCGTCGTTGTTGTTGTTCCCTGTTTATATCTACTTTGAAATGAAAAAATATCACCATAAGGTGAAACTTTTTCAATATCTCATCATATTAAAAATATTTCTGCTCAGGATTTTTTTCTTTCCAAGCATTTTGCTGAATGTGATCCCAACTGCATTTTTTGGTGAATTTCATATTTAGTGATGAGGTGTGAAAGAGATCACAAAAAAAAAAAAAAGAAAAAAAAAAAAGAAAATCAGAATACCCATTTGATAGCTGTATATGACATACTTTATTTCAAGAGTACTCTGAAGCTTATTCATTAATAAACTCTGCTAAGGGTAATCCCAAGACTGCAAAGGAGTGCCACAGGTACAAGTACTAGAGCCTTTCCCCAGAGCTGTTGTTTGTTGCAAGCAAAACACGTCTGGTGGGAGTAAGCTAAGCAAAACAACCAATATGTTAATAGGACCAGATGATTCTCATTTCAGAAGAACAAAAACAGTGGCTGAAGCCATTTCTAAAGCTTTCAGAATGAAAAGTGAGCTCTTGCACTGCCTAGCACTGGTAGAAGGAAACAAAGGGACAGGAGACACTGCCATGCAAGGCACCACATTGTCCAGATATGAATCAGATATTGATTCATTCCAGTGACAGGACAAGGGGCAACGGGTGTAAGTTGCAACACAGGCAGTTCCATCTCCATGTGAGGAGGAACTTCTTCACTGTGGGGGTGACAGAGCCCTGGCACAGGCTGCCCAGGGAGGCTGTGGAGTCTCCTTCTCTGGAGGTCTTCAACACCTACCTGGATGCCGCCCTGTGCCACATGCTGTAGGTGATCCTGCTGGAGCAGGGGGCTTGGACTGTGTTCCCTTCCAACCTTAACCATTCTGTGATTCTGTGATTCTGTGATTCTGTGATTCTGTGATTCTGTGATCCCTGCTACTTTGTATCAGGCAATGAGGAACAAAAAATCCAACTTCTGCCCTTAATAATATTAGAAATGTTAGACATGCTAGAGTATTTAGGTTTTGCTGCCTTGGAAATGAACATCCTCCTTGCATCCTCACATATCAGAGCTTCTCAATGAGTTGACTGTCACTTTGGTGTCCTACCTGTGGACAAGGAAGACAGAACTTAAGCTTTGCTTATGACACCTTTGATAGATGTGATCCCATTCTAAGATGGTAGTAGTAATACAGTTTTATTTATTTTTGGTTTATTCCCCCTTTTGTTTTTTTAAAAAAGAAACTTTAATTTCCCTGGAYGAATGTACCCACTTACATAGAAACATATTTTCACGACAAGTTATTCATATGTGCAGTGCAAGGCACTGCAGCCAGAGATAGGCAATTGTTCACAGGCAGCAGCTAAAGGTCATGTCATGGCCTAAATCACTTACATTGAAAATATTTTTTTTGTTATGGACTGAAACTTACATTTATAGAAACAAATTGAAGGTAGCTAATAAATATCAGTAAGAGTGTATCAGGCAATAGACTGTAAGGACTATATATAGATAGATTATATGAATAAGAGTCTCTGTATAGATTATATATATACACAAGCCTATTTCGATTACATATATGGTACTAAATGAGACTATTTATTGTAAGACCTCTTTATTATTTTAAATGGAGAATTTTCAGCTGTAAAAAAACATTCTGCTTCCCTTGTTCTCTTGGGAAGTTTGACTTTCAGCATGACTAGGGTGCTAATTTTCAGACAGTGATATCTAAATAGTTACCTCATGCTTGAATTCTGCAGCTTAAAATTGAGCATTCACACTGGCCTTCCACACAAYTGATTCTTTAGTGTGGTTACCAAAGTGATGCATCATAACTTGTGCCTCTGTGCACACAGCAGAGAATATGGGCAATGCATCCTGTACATTTTGCCAGTATGATTTGCCATTTCCTAAACAAAATCCGCTAGGGTATTTTACTGTCTTTCTGAATTTAAGTTCAGCCATGTGTTACATACTATCTTATTTGATAGTGTATGCCACTGTGTTGGCCTATTATAAAGATTTTGTAAAGACATTGCATTTATCTTTACAATATTGCAAAGACAAAAAAACAACCACATAAATATTTTCAAATGTTTCTGGAAGTAATTCCTGTGAGTGTTAATTCATTTATACAGCATGCAACAGCTTAAACACTTTTTTACAGGGGGATGCTAGAAGATATACTAAGAGTAGGAGAGTCTGAAGGTTACGCTTCCATGACTAAATTAAAATCAAAATGTTTCTTGAAACAAAGAATAAACTAAACCAGAAATGCTTGTATTGCCAATTAAAATAATCTAGCCAGAAGAAGACATTGTACAAGGCGTTGAAAATCTAATAAAAAGATTGACTGTTATAGAAATAGAGGCAGAAAGCAAACATCAGGTAAGTCCTGATTATAATAGAGGTTTTATTACTTCAATCTGTTTCTTGAGAGAAATTTGGTTCTTGCTTCTTACTGTGACACATAGAGAATTTTAATATTTTTTCTGAAATGTTTTCCTGCTGCAGAAAATWTACGGGATGTGCTACTAGAAAACAATGGATGCCACAGCATTATCACTTAGCTTTGAGAAAACTATACTAAAGGCAAACAGGAGTAAAAATAATGAGCTACCTAAGAAAAATGCTTTCATAGTAGGGATGGTCATTTTGGTAGAATAATTACAATAGCAGTGTAGTAACAGGCAAGAGAGGGAAAACAGAAAAGAGGTGATGCACAGCAATTTGCCATGACATGTATGGGCCAGCAGAAGAAATCTCCAGGATATCAGAATGATTTGGAACATCTGGATGTGGTATAAAGCATAATATGAAACTAACAAAAAGACAGTTATGACTGAGGAATAGACAAGAAATTTGGTGGGGGAGTGAATTTCTTGAAATGACAAGTGGAAGCAAAACAGAAATTTTTCTCCATCGTGCAAACAAGGTGATGCCACCCATGCATCACCTTGCACCCATGCACATGTTCATAATACAGAGGCAAAGATGAAGGTCTTGCATTCCTAGACCTTCAGTGGTTTATTCTGCACTTCTAGCCCTTAAAATGTTAACAAAGTTAAAGAAATACTGTTCAAGCTGTGAGAACCAGAGATGGTGGATGAAGTCATGGTTTGGAGGATGAAGTCATGGTTTGGAGCACAAGAAGAAATACTCTCCAAAGTGCTACAGCACAGGCAATCCTGGGGAAGAAAAACAGATAAAGCCAAAACTGCTTAAGCAGTTCCCGTAAGGAAAAATGGTGTCTTTTTTTTTTTTTTTTAGATCATTGATAAAATGAGAAAAGCAGGGATATGTCTAACCACACAGTTCCTTCTCCAAATGAAATCTTGACTCTCTTTATTAAATTAAAATGCATCTTTATATCTTCAGAAACACCCTGAAAGCATCACAGCTGCACAGTTCCATCAGGCCTGGAGAGCCATGCAGGTGTATCATTTCTATCAGTCAGCACCTGAACTGAAGGAAGATGGGGCACAATCTGGCTCTCAGGTGTGTTGCTGCAGCTAGCTCCATGTCAGCRGCGCTCAGGGATCTGGGGAGCCTGGGAACAACATTCTTTATTGTAGAATAAAACTAATTTTACAGCAATCATTGTTTCAGACTCCTGGCTCTTGGTTTACAGTTATTATAAATGAAAAATATTTCAAAATAAAATATTTGTGATCCTGTTGCTTCTGCTGTCTCAATTTTAGTTAGCTGATGCACAGAACGGGATCTGTGCATGGACTGTGCAGGTGGCTTGTAAAGGTGAAAGTATATTTGCTCTGTCATGGTAAATTGCATGGACTGTTTAGCCAGACAATTTGCACTCATTTGTATTTTATGTGCTGCTCAGGTATTCAAGAATTTTTATGACATGATAATATCCTTTAATACGAAAATTATACTTTCCTACTACCCTCTATTATCCTTTGGCAGACTCATTAGAACATTTTTATTACTTTCAACACAATATTTCTTCTATTTGTCTTTTTTTTTTTCTCACATGACTTTACAAGATGCACATGCTTCCATACAGCATAGGGAAACACTGTTTCATTCAGTCTGTCTGTTCTTTATTGTCATTTATGTCATTTTATTTATCTGTTTGTTTTACACTGCATAAATAACAGCAAGTCTTAGATGCCATCGACCATTATCTTTAAAGCTGCTCTTGCTTGTGGACTCCACAAGGGGGTAGGAAAACCTTTCAGACAGTTTAGGCAGTGACACAAACGTTCAAAAGGAAAAAAAAAAAGGTGAATTTACAGTATTCTCACCACTAGCAGGCACTGTATGAACCTTTACCTTGCTGAGTTGCAAATCATTCTAAGGAAAAAAAAAAAAGAGAGAATAGTAGTCATTTAAATAAAAATCACTGAATCTGAAGACYGCTCTGCTTGTTGCTATTAGGGATAGAACAAAAATGAGGGCACATCTGGATAAGCTGACTGGGATGCTCCTCAGTGTGTCTTGCCACCCTGTGCATCTGAAGTGAGAAGTCCTGGAGCAGGAGAGCCAAGGAGGATGCTCCTTGGCCAAAGTGCCCACCTGGATATGACAGCTTGAGCTTCCTCCCGAATCAAGGAAAGCAGAGATGTACTCAAGGGGCAACATTAGCTCCTGCTGGAATCTGCCATGGTAAGAAGATAAAAGTCCAAACTTTCAAAGACTTCCAATTGCTATCCTAAGGAGATGAATATAGTCTGGATCTGACAAAGAATAGAATTTGTGCTAAAATTGTTCACATCATATATTGAAAAAAATAGATTACTGTGTTAACATGAATATAGGAAAAAACCTTGAAATAGTATTTCAAGAGAGGAATCATTGAAGAGATCTGTAGTGTKTGCATTTGAATATAAATGGTGTATCCTGTGGAATTGAATATAGTGAACATGTCATTGCAGAAAACAAATGCACTCCACTTCTCCTGAGCACCAGAAAGTATGGGCTGCAGAGCTGCATGTTATTCAGCAGCTGTAGGTTTTGTGCAAGGCAGAAGACCTCAAGTCTACCACAGTGTGAAATAGAACAGCATCTTGCAATGTCATGGAGGAACCAAATCCTACAGTCCCAAATCAAACAATAAATGTCCTCTAGCTCTCCCTGTTTGACCAATATGCAACAAAATAAAATGATTCCAGCATGATTCAATCATTCAAATCTTCCAACATGATTCCTTCTTATTTTCTGATGGATATGCAGGAAAACTTGACTAGAAAACTTGTTCCAGTAGAACCAATCCGGCTACACACTACAGATTGGGTATTGTGTCTGACTAGGAGGTAAATGCTCTTTTAACATCCAAGGACAMACATTGGACATCAAACACTGAAGTCTCACAGATTGTTATGTAAGGATTTGCAGATCAGAAAAGTTGTCTTTCTAGGATATGCAACATATTGGGATGAATGTAAATGATTTATGCCCTATGTCAATTCAACCACTATTTAAAATRTCTCTGACTGCATTACATGTCACCAGGTAGGAATTATGGAACATGTTTCAGAAATGCTTAAATGTGGACATGAATACTTAATAGGYAATGACATTAAGACAGAAATATCAGCTAGAATATTGGCTGGTGGTCCTTACATGTGGAGAAAATATTTRCATTAAAGGCTTTGGTCTTTGTATTTTTTGTTAAGAAAGATGAGAATTTTACACTCACACAATCAGCCTTTCTCCTTACTCTCTCCTTACTCTCAAACAAGGAGTTCCAGACCCAAAACAGAATGTGCTTCCATTGTCAGAAATACACTAAAAACTTTCCAGCAAAGAATATGGCCTGCTGTGACTGGTATTATATGCCAGCATCAATGTGATCGACCAGTAATCAAACAAACATATGAGTGCTTTTACTAGTCCAACCACCATAGCTGCAGTCAATGGCGGCAGATCAGCCCATCTTACTTGAAGGACATACCTGGTCTAAACTCTTACAGTTACTTTGTGCTGACTTTGGAGAGAGTGGAACAGTGCAAGAAGTGGGATTAGAGACTTCAGATCAGTGGTAAAGTTTGGTGGGATGAATCTTGGGTGAGTTTTCAACAAGAATAGTTTGTATTATCTGGAGCCTGGCATATAAATTAAGATTGCACAAGAATGTGCTGGAATATTTCCCATGCTGAGGGCTGAAATCCTGATTCTGTTGATTTCAGGGGAAAAAAATCCCTTCAAATTTAAGCCAAAATTACACTCACAATCTATYTGTTTAGGTAATAATAGCAAACTTCATACAACTATAAATATCCCCGATGAAAAAGGGTACAYGAAGTGTCACCCTAATTAGTAGGTCATGTATTCTGCCTAAGAGATTATTTATAGTGAACATAAAAAAGATTTAATGCATGTGTACAAAATTAGTCATTAAAAAGTTGAGTTTGTGGGTCATATGTAAACATCTTCTGAAATCAAACCTTAAGACATTAATGGATTATAGAAAGATTCCAACTTCTAAAACACCATCAAAGCACTAAGATTTACCACAGAAGGTAAATATATATAAATATCAAAATAATTAGTCTTATTTTTAAATGCAATATTTGGCAAGATAATTCTACAGTGCTAAGCCTTGTATTCCTATTGTGCATTTCAGATTGTCTTTCCTGAAACATGAATATTCAGTAATCTATTAATTCCCTGTGTTTTTTAGAGTAGATATCAGTAGTAGAATATTTTACTGTGATTCATCTTCAGAGAAAAGCTTTGCCGTGCGAAAATGTGGGTTGAATATTTTACCCTTTAAAATATATTTAAGTGCTTTCTGAAACCATGGATAATATAAACCATATATTAGTGGATTACAGAAAGAATTGAAATAACCGAGCCAGGTTAGAGCATCAAACAAAGGTAAAGGAGTAGAGAAATTCAAAAACGGATCGACTAATATGGAGAAAAAACAAGGAAACCAGCATATTAAGAAACCCAGCATAACTATACTCAGTGTCTTGGCAGCTTTCCTATCTTTACTCAGATTTTTCGCAACACCTTTGCTGTGATTGTGTGCCTGGAATACTGCACCTCTGTGCTTTTGGGAAACTACAAAAATTCTAGCATAAATCCCTACCATAATACAACCAGGAGCAAATAAACCCACTGTAAATAAAATAGTGCCCCACACTTTGTTGAAAACAAGTGGACACAAATTTGAGCATTTAACCAAATTTTCATAGYCCTCTATTCCAGCAGCATAAGCTTCTGAGAAAACCACCCCAAAAGCAAATGCAGCAGGCACCGACCAGCATACTACTATTATTTGTATTATAGCAGTGGCAGTCATCAYGCTGGAGTAATGTAAAGGATGGCAGATTGCATAAAAACGATCAATAGCAATGGAGCAAAGGTGGAAGATGGAAGCTAAGCAGAGCATCATGTCAACGCTGTAATGGATTTTGCAGAATGTGATCCCGAAGTACCAGCAGTTCTTCACAGACCTAACCATGCTGAAGGGCATAACRGTGAAGCCCAGTAGGAAATCTGTGACAGCCATGGACAGGATGAGCAAATTGGTCGCAGAGTGAAGCCACTTGAAATATGAGATGGAAATGATTACGGCCAGATTTCCTAAGACAGTGAGAAGGAAAATTCCCGTCATAAATAGAYACATTACCCCTTGGACTCCTGGTGACCTCGAGGACTCAGGACAGGACCTATTTCCAAACGCAGAGCAATCAGTCGTTTCCCTTGATATATTAGGAGAAAACATAGTCAATCTTCTATCAGCTTTTTCTACAGGAGACACGATTCCATAAACTAGTTCAGTTTTCATGTGTTTCCAAAAGATTCCAAATCCTAGCATGAGAATGCATCATAAAGTTAGTCAAAACTCTGAATTAAACTAGAGCTAGCTAATTCAGAGAAAATCTTCCTACTGACTTAAATAAGGAACAATTTTGACACATTATTTCTGTAGTAGTACATGAAAGCTGGAAACTGGAAGCTATTAGAAAATTCATTGCAAATATTTTAAATAAAGTAGTTCAAAGTAAACATAATTATCTCCCAAATTAAGGGAATGGTATGAAAATTCCAATTTCATTTTGTGAATTCTGTAGCGTTAAAAAAGTTTGGTAAAATCTGGCGCTTGGCTTTTGTATATAACAATATTATCCATTTGCTGCAGGGAGGAAGCAACTCCTGAAGTCATCTCACTGTGAACATCATATAGGATTTATTTACCTCTTCAAACTTGAAATTTTGATCTTCAATAAAAGAAACATTATGCCAGCTCACATAACTTGGTTTTCCTGGAAATTTCAGCTAATGAGCTGTAACCAAATTCTGATTGTAAGAGTCGAAAAATGACCTTTCAAAACTCCAATTTCCAAATTATTTATGATGCTAAACTCATCTTTGTTAGATTATAAAGTACCAGCTACGAACATAGATGATGGAAATTGGTTGTAAAAACCAGCTTCGTAACAAATAGTACCTAGATTCCCTACATATACCCTTGTCTTGTATGAGTGTAATTCCACTGACTGAAAAGGAGTGGAGATGGATTCAGTCGTCTCCCCTGTAACAGACTGTGTTCCAGCTGTCATATTTATAAATTAATACACTACTGATTACTTTCAAAAGTCAGAAAAAATCCCTTTATCTGCCTCATTTCTTCAACTTCTCTTCCTGTTCACAAGTTTTGGATTAAGAGTAAATTTAGAAATAGAAGCAGAGATGCTCTTCTGCCATTTAACCACCCCGAAGGAATTTGGGGAGCAGATTAGTCATTTGTTTTCTTTTGTTAATTATCACACTAAAATGAAAATACAAAAATAGGGCGTCAAAAGACCTTAAAAAAAAAGTATGCTAGACAGTCTTTTTTACAGGCTAGCCTACCTGTATCTGGTTTTGCAATATATATTACAAACTCTACAAGGAAAAATAGAATGC
The DNA here is from genome assembly GCF_003342845.1 of Nothoprocta perdicaria. Taxonomy (NCBI): domain Eukaryota; kingdom Metazoa; phylum Chordata; class Aves; order Tinamiformes; family Tinamidae; genus Nothoprocta; species Nothoprocta perdicaria. The sequence continues at coordinate 3,795,390 of NW_020455777.1, read as the reverse complement.
ACAAAGCATCAATTAGATTCTTTAAGTAGATGTTTTCCTTTTTTGTTATTGTCCTGCAAAAGTAGAATATCTGCAGAAGGCAGAGCACTGTCTTTGAAATTTTGCACAGAGTAATGAAAGGCAGCAAAAGACTTTTCTTTTATGATATTGCATTTTGGTCTCAAGAGATTTTCAGATAAGAATGATGTATATAATTTAGGGGGGGGGTACATCTACAGGAGGTAAACAAAGACAAATGTCTCTATTCCCAAGTCCATTATTTTTGTTTCTTCTATTAATTCATTTACCCTCATGTACAGGAGAACTATTTTGGTGACTTAATCTAGATACAAGTCATATAAGAAATAGTCTTTGAAAGGAGAAGCCAAAAAAATGTGAAATATGGGAAAGATGTTATATTTCTTGTATATTTCAGTGAACAATCCATTCTAACTAYAATATTTTTGAATAATTACCAGCCCTACTTTCACAAAAGTGAAATATAATCTTTTTAAAGATTACTATTGTATARTTTAATAGGATGCAACAATAGTATTCGTCATGCTGACTTTATCCACAGATTCCATGAAAAAGAAAAACTCCGCCATAGATCAAGGACAAAGAGTAGCAGATTAAGAGAGCTGTTTCTATAGAAAAATTTGTCATCTACTTTTTGGACATTATGTTATTTATAAAGAAAAAAAAAAAACAGAAAAGGTAGTATTTACTTTCTCACAAGAAAAGACAAAATGAATTCACTCTTACTGTGAATAAATTAAGTCTTCGGAGATCAGAGTTAGACAGTCAAACATTTTAGAGATGTGTTGACGATGCATTCTGTCCATTGTGAACGGTTGTTATCCAGCACAAGGTAGCTAGGACTCTTACAGAATGGAAAGTACAGTAAGTTATAAAAACGGGGCAGACAGCATTTTTTCTTTCTTTGATTAACTAAGAGAGAAGTAAGAACATTTAAAAGATTCCACCTTTATGGCAATTGCTTTAAACACAGACAAAGAGACTTTCTCTTGGAAGTAAAGTACAAATCACTGGAATTATATAAAGTATAATAATTTAGCAACTCAAAAAATAGTCTTTAAAGAAAAAATGTCTTTCGGATGGATCAGCATCTTTGAGACAGTTATGTCTAGAAACTTTATTTTTACATCATCAAGGGAGAGAGATGTAAACTTTAGATACATGTTTTTTTACTAAAACAATTTATTAAAACATAAGTCAATGGATAAAGCAGACATGTTCATGTTAAGTATATAAGAAAAATGTGTGAAAATGCTATATTTCAAATAGCACTGCCTTCAGAAAGCMGTGGCCCATGCACCTCAATACTTGTCCTTCTCTCATAATGGATTAACCAGCAGTGGCAGAAAAATGGTCTGGTAACTCATCTTTAAGAAATGCCGTCTGACATTACTAACAAATCCATAGGAATCAAAACGTTTATAAAAAAGAAATGCTTAATTGAGTTTTAATTTGTAAAAGCATAGCTGCTGAGAGGACCTTAGAAACTGCCTCTGAGAATTAGTCACATTAGATTCTGCTGTGTAAAGTCATCATGGGGGACAAATTTTGTGATAATTTTTTTCACTGGCAATCCCATGTAATTTCTTTATGCCCTAAGAGATTCCCTCTTTATGTAATTTGTCATTTCCATGTTCATTATTAATTGGAAAGTATATTCATTATGAATATGAATGTAGTTGAAACAGTGCATTGTGAATCTGTTTCTTGCTTCGGGCTGACTTCAGCAATGCTGAAGTCACAGCAATAAGGAGCAAAAGATGAGCTCATATTTTCTGAGAATTGTTTCTTCTCTTGGCCTGTGAAGGCCTAGAGGATGCAAGATGCACTCTSTCTTCGGTGATCTCTTTTTAAACTTCATAGTATCTTCTATGCTATTACTTAAAGTTTAAGGAGTCGGCTTTTCCCCATATCAATGAGAAACAGGAAGCCTGGACATCTAGGAGAGTGCAGTGGGTTTCGTTCTAGACACCAAACTGCAAAAAGTAGAACAACAGATATATATGTTACCACTAAGGTAACCACTAAGGTCCCAGTGGTTCTGACTTCTTACGAAATTATTTTGTTTTAAAAGGCTATTAAACAAATATCACACGGAAATATTTTCAATTGTCTGCACCACTGGATTTAAATGGCAGCATGTATATGAAAATGTCTATTAAAAAAAAACCCACAAAGAAGGAAGTTATTTTTTCTCTTCTCTTCCTTGTTGAGCAAGTGTTAACATAGTATAGAAGATAGGGTATATGCAGTGTATACAGGGTGGATGAGTTAATGATTTCAGGAAAGCTATGTATTTTGCAATATTTACACATTTTAGGAGCTCAACTTTTCCATTCAGTCATTGTGCTAATGTTTCTTTTAATCTAGCAGCTTAAAGTACTCCATTTTGTTGCTATGATTTCTATTTTGGGTACTAGAATTGTATCACCTGAACAACCAGGGCCACTCCTGTCCCCCTGCATGTGTTGCGTCTTAGGAGAGGTYGTGTTGGTCACCTGGAGATGGGAGTATTGCACTAGATGCCATAGCAGATAGCAACCATACTGTAGCAGTGTTGCATCCATCACAGTGCAAGCTACAGACAGTAAGGCAGATGAAGCAGGAGGCAATAGATGAGTCTTAGTCTTCACACATGAAACCTGTCAATTCTGTACAAAGCACAAAAGAATAGTGACACTACAAACTTATTATCTGGGAATATTACCATTCATTTCACTAGTGGTAAAAGAGCAAACAGGATTTTGGTCAAAAGGATCTATCATAATATTGGAGTAATTGTTCTACAGAAGTTTTCAGAAAAGTTAAAACATATGATATCCACTGGAGAGCCATTTGTTTTGCAAAAGGTAGTCATCCGGGAAGTCCTTAATAAGGCTACTAATTAAACGTGTTGATGAGGAATTAATCAATACCCTTTACACTTCATTTATGTGATGACGCCTTGGAATTGCAGTCAGATACATTCTGCTTAACTAGGCTTAACTTGTAATCTGATTGGACAACAGTGTGAGGCATTTTGCTTGTGCTCTCCTAATTTATCAAACTGTTGGGTTCAAATAGAGACCCCTGAGCCTCATTAACACATCTTATTTGTATGTCACCTACGCAGCAAGAAACAGCTTTGTGCTTCCAGGGGTTAGAACTAGTAAAATAAAGTAACCTGGGACTTCATTAAAGTTACTCTGGCAGAGAAGACAATCTGTAAACAGAAGACAAAGAGGTTCTTTGAGAAAGCTTAGGTAGTCAGACATAAGAGGGAAAAGTTATTTCTGAAACTTTCTGAACCAGGCCAAACACAAAGCCAGCTTACATAGTAGGCATATGTTAGACAGAACATGAACAGTTGACTTCTCTATTTGGATGAAGGTTTTATTTTGATCATCAGTAGTATATGTTTGGAGGACAGTTGTTACTTCAGCAGAGAATAAATGTTGGTGGCACCTGTATTCTGTCATTTCTAGTGTCCTGTGGCTAGACAAGCTTGCAGGAGAGTTGCTGGTCTATGTAATGAAAACATCTTTATCTATAAATTTTCATTTATACTAAAAAGACAGTGGTAATTTGGTAGTGCCATGATGTGGAAATGCTCTCCAAATTTAATCACAGTCTGCACGTGATGACTGAGGCTCACCTAGCCCAAGGTCCCTCCTCGCCCTTCCTGTTAAGTCACTGCCTCAGTTTAAGCTACAAGCTCTTCAAGAGTTTTGACTTGCCTCCTTTCTGATGTGCTGCAGGACAGGATGTTGGGAAACAACACGTGAGCCTCAAGGGACTCCACAGTCTACCATCCCACTGCCTTTCACAGCTTGAGTTACTCAGACAAACCTTCAAAAACAGCACTTTGGATTACTTCAAACTTGTTTTAGGACTCTTATTACTCAATAACGGGTCCTGAGAAGTTGTCTAAGTGATAATTCCAGAAGACAGACTTTCAAAGGAAGTATTTCTGAAGTTCCAGCATCTTTCCATGTTTTCCACTATGARAGATTCATCTATCCTAAGAAATCCTCCTTCCAGTTACTTACAAATTATATCTAAATTTACCTTACAGTCTATGTTTGTGAGAAAAATATTTCTCTTGACACAGACAGAAAGATCATCTGCAGAAGAAATTGTTGTCATAAACTGGTGAGATAAACCGTCCTTTGAGGTGACTGTTCTTCTGTAATGAGTATAAAGAGAGTTAGTGATGACTAGAGCAAAGGCAGTGTCTAGCTTTTATATGTCTAAATTTAGGTTAGATGACYGTCAACCTTCAGGTACGTGGGACTGGCTTTTATAGTTTTAAGTGGATTAGTGTTGCACACAGAAGGTCTAATCACAGGGTGCAGAAGTGTGTGCTCAAATTGAACCATCCTGCAAGCAAGCTGGGATCATATTCATTCACAAGCACCTCCTGGAAGCAAAGACCAGAAAGAATGTCTGAACAAGTTATGCAAAGAGATTGATCAATTATGACCTCTAGAATGCTAATTCTTTGGAAATATGATAGATGCCTCCAGATCTTCAGGGAGATTTTGAACTGTGTAGACACAGGATGTGATTACTTAAGAAAGGCAAGAAAATCAAAAACGATTGTACTTTTGAAAATTACGGGTCCTGGGGACTTGATTTTCAGTTGCCCCAAGCAAAGAAAGCTATTTATTAATCCTATTAAAAACTGTAAAAGATGAAAAAACTTTACATAAAAATGACAGGCAAAATCACAGAGGTAAACCTCTGTGAACATAAGGGTATAAAGGGAAAAGTTGTGAGAAAAAGCATAATGCGGTGCTTTGCATACATGTGCAAGAATTACAAACATGTAACTGTAAAGATTAACAGTTGTAGTAACATCTTGGAGAAGAATGTGCTACTTTTCGAGATAAAGCTCTTCAGTACAGACAAAAAAATCTCATTAAAGTGCATTCAGTGGAGGAACACATGCCAAAAAGATTCAAAGACTAATTTGTGTGTGTATACTTTCCCAGAAATTAGGAAAAATGGTATATTTCCTGCTCTTTATAGGAAAACGAATGTGTGTATATATATATATACACATATTGTATATATACACACACACACATATATACACATATATATACACACACATATAGATATATATATAACTGGCTGAAATATAGCTACAACTTTCTCATTCCAAGTGTTTGAAAGTTTTGGAACTTCTCAAGAAATTTGAACAGACTCATAAAAGGAAATGCTAAAGACAGTGGAATCAATGTATTTACCTAAATGACATAGGTATTTAATGCCATTTTCATGGACTATTTGAGATATCTTTTGGGGCCAGCAGACCTGAAAGGAGATATATGGACAATTAGATATTACCTCACCACATCTGTGAAGCTTTTATTTCAAGAAATATTCAGATTTTCTGGGAAAGCACACACTTTATTTCAGACGTYATTTCTGAACATCAGAAAATTAACTGTATCATGCCTACCTCACTGGGGATGAAAGAAAAAAATCATCAGCTCATTTATAAGAATTATAATTATTTTGATATTAACTTACTTTATATCTGTGAGATAGTTAAAATACTAGAACGGACATATTATGCAGAGAATTATTTTCCACRGTACATTTGCTGATGTATTTCACCTCTTCCAGACATCATTCCCTTTTATGAAAATATGGTGCTCACAAAATTATCAAATTGCAATGAAAAGTAAAAGACACAATCATAAATCCTGATATTTTGCTTGGCTGGAATAAACATCATCCAACTTTTACAATCCTTGCACTCAGTCCTATATAAAACACAGAAAAGAAAGACAAGATACATAAATAATGTSCACTTCTCCCAGCAGCATGAATGGAAAACATCATTTACCATGGAACAYAGCTCTTATTTCAGCACAGAGTCATTGATTTCTCTCCACTGTCTTTTCTCAGGTATTAGCCCATTCCTCATACCAGTCTGCAATTGTCCAGCCAGATGTTGTAGAACCAGGTTAGAGAGATATTATATCCTTCTCTTTGGTGATATGTTAAATCTAGCAAAATGAGGTCATAGATTAAAAATCAACAACATCTGTGTCGTCTTCATGGAGATTTTGATTTACTTGCCTGTTTTTTTTTTTTGTATTCTGATCTGGGTATCCTAAGAAGCAGCACACAGATTTTATCTTGAAAAATTACCACTCTAGTGCCCTCAACCCATGGAAATTTATGATGTTTCTTCTAACATTCCTTATGGTGCATCTACATGCAAGCTGCCCCATTCACCCTCAATTCAGACTAATGTTATCAGTTTTATTACAATTCTCTCCTTACTTTCCGCATCAACTGTCATAGCACTGCTATGTCAAACAAAATAACAGTATGACTTAGAAAAGTTCTGGAAGATGTAAATGTGCATATTTTACATTACAGACTTTATTACCCAAATGATTTTAACATCACTATCATTGTCATGTTCAGTGTTCATTTTCAGTGTCACTTTTTATTCTTTATGTCATATTTTTGCTGATCTTTGATCTTATTAAACACGTCTTTGATCTCATTAAGCTTCAAAGCCTTTCTTTAAGTGAGAGACTCAATATTGACAAGTCTTAGTTGAAATGTAAGGAGAAGGATCAGCATGACTTCTCTTTCGTCCCGTCTTCCTTCTGAGGAATGTACTGGTATATGCCATGTAAGCATTAGCATGACTGTAKAGGGGCCTAATTTGGCCCTTGACCACATACTGAGGGTGAAGCACATAACTTAAAAAGCTTTTCTATTCTTGCTAGAAGACAGCAAATAAACACAAACGTTGTAACATAACCACAGGTTTCTCAAGAAAACAAACAAACAAACAAAAAAGATTATATGAGAATCACCCTTTTATTAGCTGCCATAAAGATTTTGCTTTCCTTTATATTATGACTAATTGCAACCAAAGTATCACATTCAATTCTCAATCCCTACTGCAAGAAGATTTAAGGCAAATTGGCCCATTATCTGTTTGAACCAAATATGATAAGTGAGTGAACAAATAGCTGTTTTTTCCTTCATTTTTGGCTGTTACTTCTAGCAGTTCCGCCTCCAGGCACAAATTCAGAACAATGAATCCAGACATTTGAAGCACATTATTCTAGAAATAATTGAGTCCTGGAAGAGTCTTGTTTAAAAACTTTTCCAAACAGAACTATCTTTAATGCCCTGCGAAAACAAATGTAAAAAAATGCATAAACAATTGGATTAAGTGTAGAATTTAAATAACCAAACCATACCAAAGCGTCAATAAGAACAGGAGGTATTACATAATTAATAAATGGATTAATTGCTGTAAAGAAGAAGAATGGACTCCAACATATAAGAAACACTCCCATTACTATGCCCAGTGTCTTTGTAGCTTTCCTTTCTCTGTTGCTTGAAATGTGGTGCTTCATTTCAAACTGGATCTTTTTTTGGCTAATGGCATCAATAGATCTTGCTTGTCTCTTGGCTATAGTGTATATTTTCCTATAGATGTACAGCATAACAAATCCAGGGATGTAAAAAGACACCATAGAGGCTACAAGACCCGAAGTTTCACTGAAGAAAACAAGGCATCCTCCTGCACAATGGATGTCATTATAAATCTCTTCTGCCCCTCTCAAGTTCAGCTCTARAAAGATCATCCCAAAAGCAAAAGCTGCAGGAACAGTCCAGCTTATGAATATCATGACTAGGATGACAAAWTTGTTTATCTTTGATTTATATCTTAGAGGATCACAAACAGCATAGTAACGATCAACAGATATGAAGGAGAGGTGGAAGATAGATGCTGTGCTCAGCATCATATCTACGCTTGTGTGGATCTTGCAAAAGCACTTTCCAAAATACCAGCAGTGCTCAACAGAGCGCACCATGCTGTATGGCATGATGAAGAAACCCAGCAAAAAGTCAACTGTAGCCATGGAAAGTATCAGGAAATTGGTAGGCATATGGAGCTGCTTGAAGTGTGCTATTGAGATGATAACGGCCAGATTTCCAACCACTGTAGCAAGAATAATGAAAGCCATGATGACATACATGGAAATGCGGATACTGTTTGACCAGGTGCTTTTTATGCAAGAGCCATTTACCAATTCACAACACAGCTGCATTCTTCCTGAGGGCTCAGATCCATTTAAGTGCACAGGATATGGCATGGGTACCGGTTGTCTTAATGCTRAGATACATTTACAGTGGTTTGTTTCTTTCTTTGGTAAAAATACTGCACAAGGAGCTGGAGAGAGAAAACAAAATAAAAACAAATAAATAAATAGCCAAATGATTAAAAAGGCAGCTATTTTGCAGTTACATTTTAACAGAATTACACAATTTCATTAGACCTCCCTGAAGTGGGAATATCATTTGATCAAATAAGTTGTGTAATGAGTCCTCATACAAGAAGAGAGGTAGGTCCTGGAGACCTATGCTGGACCTATGTATGTCTTGATAAATATGAATAGTCAGCCCCATTACAATACTGTGTCCTTTCTGTGAGTATCTCTTTTTTAAAAGCATTTCATAAAAGAATTCAAGCACTTAACAAGTAATATCCATTGCCACAAGGTATAGTTTTCCTCTAATTAATGGAAAAATAGTATTACTGTGAAAAAAGAGATGGCATTGGCCTATGCTATTCTGTAATTATCATTATGGCATAATATGATTGCTTAAATTGGAAAATGACTGACACAGGAATTCAGCTGGTGCCAATATAACCCACTTGCTTTGGGACTTTGCTATGTCTGTTTATCACAGATAGAACATAAAAGAATCATTTATTTTTTCCCTTATCAGAACAAGTCTTATGACAAGCACACTGTGAAACATTGAGAAACTAAATGGAAGCTCAATGAGGACGATAAACTACATCTACCCCAACAGCTACCACTGACAACCTGGGTGATACGGACACATTTCCAGGCAGGCCAGTCACTGGCTGTATCTGGCTGTGGGAGCTCGAGCATCTGGCCGGAGGTGCCTCCAAGATCCACACTCCAAGATCAACACAGGACGTGTGTAACCCAAACGTATTGGGTGGCTGCTGGAGGTGCCTCTTGCTTCCCCCTTTTCTGACTGCTAATCTTTAACACCACCTCTGCTCATTTCCACTTTGCCATTATTTCCACATTTCATATATAATTTCTTTTGTCCTTCATCAATCCCTTCTTGTTTATTTTCCTACCTCTTTTTCTTTCTTTCAACACATTTATACCCAAGATAGAGAAAGTACAGAATAAATCCATCTGGGAATTTATTTACTCATATTGCCAATTTTAACAGCCAAAAAACTTACCCTCTCTTTTTAAGTACAAATATTGGATATAAATATTAAAATTTTAAGTTCATGCAGAGTGTAAATGTGTCACATAGTAAAAATTTTGAGCTTCACTTGTTTTATATAGAAAGAAATTACATAAATATCATAAAACAGAATACAAAGCCAACTGAAAAAAGATAATGTTTCTATTTTTCTGTTTAAAAGATGAATAACTGCTATTGCTCTCTGACAGCAAAACAGCTTAGCCTAAAGAAATTTAATCTGCCTTAGAATTTTTCTGAAAAATAAAACCTTATTTTCAGGGTTTGTTTGTTTCAAAAGGAAAAAAAAAAAATCAAATCCAAAAGCAGCAACCTGAAATGAAACACGTGACTTTGAAAATATAAGCAAAATAAGCCAAAACTCATGTGGCAATTTCTACAGATGACCTGGAGACGGAAGGATGTTTCAAAAGAGCAGAATTCTCTCTTTCCATGATTAATTAAAAAAAATGGATTTTGCATTAATTAAAACCTATGGAAATACCCTTTTAAAATCCTTTCTTCCTACCTTTTTCTCTTCACACTTCATAGAAGTCTGGTTTTGGTGCTCATTTGCCCTCTGCTCACTCAATGTCTCTCTGCTTTTAAAGATCTCCTCAAAAGGCAGCTGCGTCCTGGGCAACAGGCCCAGGTGACAGGTTTTGAGAGGACAGACACTCAGCCCTGCAGGCACAGAGCCACCTCCAAAGCTCCTAGCATAATGCTCAAGAATCCTGGATGTAGTGAATAATGTTCTTTGCCTTTTATCTCAAAAACAGCTGTTAGTGCGAACAGTGCCTCAAGCTGCTTGTTTTGTTAGCCACTTAGGAACAAAAATATGGCCATAACTGCTATTTCTGGTAAACTGAAATAATTTGAAGTAGGTTTATCTTTTTAATTAAAATATGTGGGCACATTGTTAGCAGCCCAAGATGATCTAGGAASAGAACAAAAACAGCCCCGCATTCTCCATTTCATAAGCTCCTAAAATACAACAAAATACACAAGTATAGGTAACATGTAAGTGTTTTTCAAAAGGGGTATTGTGTATGGAGTGACATGATGTGCTTTTACTAGCCTACTAACTGCTTAATCTACTAAACAAACAGGTTTAATCTAACAGTCTAATCTGTTAACAGATATTTGCAAAATACAGCTACTAAAAAGGTGTTTACTTTAAATACCTGCTATTGGCTGTATCACAGTCACTGAGGAGGAGCACTAATTTCCTGCTCTATGAAGGACCACTCAACCTTTTAAAATGGTGATGCTGCTGAACACAGACTTCTAATACGGTAAGTATCAGCTAAAGCCACTTCTACTAGGTGCCTTGGGAACATATGGAATCAAGTAGGCTGAGATAATACTTCTTGCAAGCCGTGCTGTATTGCCTGGATTAGCTCTTTTACTGTATTATGAACCAGAACCATATTTTCCCATGGCAGGTTGGGGCAGGATGGAGAAGAGCTGATACCTTCAGCAACCCTATTGCACTGGCCCCAGTAGGCCCATCTAGGTCCCTTTCTGGTATAACTCGGTTTATCTGGCAGCACAAGGCTGCAGAACTTCACTAACGTGACTGGCTGAAAAGCTCTAGGGAGCTATGCAGGTGCTATAGGTGCTATATTCATGTGATGATGCCCATTTTTTCTGTTTCCTATAACAACCTTCTCAGCTCCCTTTTAGGAGGAGATAGGTGTTTGTTAACAAGCTTTTAGCTATGGACTGGTTAATGAGTATTTCAGATACATACTAGTAATGATCTTAACCAGGTCAAGCCAATCTGCCTGAATATTGCAAGGAAGAACTGGAGCTAGATGGTCAAAAAAGCCCCAGACCATCTGATCTGCCCCTGGGCTTGGTCACAGGACAGTGAACAACAGAAAGGCTGGCAAAGAGCAGAAAGCCTTTTCCCCAGGGCACTCTGGTCCAGCACAGGAAAGAGAAAGAGATTTAAAAAAAAAAAAAAAAAAAAAAGAAAAAAGGAACTGTAACATTTGGTAAAACACCTTCTCCTAACCAGTAAGACACTTCATATTTGGTTCATTGGACCACAGAGGAGTTACTATGAACAATGCAAGATGTTTCTGGATAGACTAATCTTGCATATGCTCTTTGCTCTTCTACGAAAGACCAAGCCAAGGGCACAGCATTTAGTATTCATTGTCTCTGACTAYACCGTCTTGTATTGGATAACTGATAAACACTGAAAACTGAAACATATTGGCTGTGGAAGAAACTCACGATAGACCAAGAGGAAGCTGCAAGTTACGGTATTGGAAGAGTCAAAGTTTAATAAACTATTTAGTGAAATTACAGTACAGTTGCAATTTTTAGATTACTAAGACCATTTAGTATTTAAGCAACCCAAATTGTCAATTAATTTAGAGCAACAGTGGATACTTTAATAGCAACTTTCATAGTTTTCATAGTATTTTTGCAGCAACTTTAGCAACATGTCCTTGCTGCTTTAACTTAGCATGAATCACAATGCTGGAAAAGGGAAGTAATGAAAGGAGATTAGGGAATGAGAATTCTTACTAAGAAAAAAAGGTACAAGGCAGGACATGACTGATTTCTACCCTGATTCTATTAGCTTGCATTTCCAGGGATACAGTTTGGACACTATGCAGAGAATATCATTTAGAGTTTCTATTGGACAGATGGAARTTTCCATTTTTTTYWAAAAAAAAGGTCTTTCCAAGGGAAATTACTGATTTAAAACTAATGAATCTCTAATATGACCCCGTGGTTGGATGAAGTTATAAAAGTATTTTACTCCACACGCCATATATGTAATCTTCAGAAAAAAGCACAGCATACAAAAAAAAAACCCCTTCTTATTTTTCCATTTATTTCTGTTTTCATTCCATTCAATCTAATGGAATGCAAAGCTGATGTGCATTCGAAGGAAAATGCACTAATTTCTACTGAACCACTAATTCAAGATAAGCATTTCACTGACTGGGTTAAATGAGATGTAGCAACTATTACTATACAGCTGATAACCTGGTGTAATAGTCCTGAAGTTAATCTGATTTTTTTTCCCAATTTTATACCAGAGGAATAGAGAGAAGAATGAAGAGTTTATTGACCTCTAGATATTTTCCCCTGGATTATATTTTATATTTCAGTGCAGGCTACTGCTTTCCCTTGACCAAGCAAATGTAGCTCTTTATATGGAGAAATGCTATGCTTATGCTCTTTCTGAAAGCGCAGTAATTTGGATCATTACTGTAACTCCGGGAGAAAAAAAATCTAAATATAAATTTCTGAAAAATGCAGAGGAATATGCAGCCTGAGCATGAAAAAGAACATATCCACTGAGAGGAAAACTAATCCTTTGAAATCCATGAAATTATCTTTGCACTATTTAATCAACACAATAATTTATTAATGCAATTCATTGTCTCCACTCTCTAGCCTAAGCCACTGGTGCCCAGGCTGCCGGGTGCAGCCCCCTGGCTTCTTTACCACGAGTAGCTGAATTGGTGATGGCAGCCACACCAGTGCATGTGCTGGGCAGAGTCACTGCTCTCCCCATGCCCATACAAACAGAGAGCAGTCAGAGCTTCCACAGTGTAAGACAAAGTGTAGTTTGAGGGTATTCAGTGATGCCAAATTTGCCCCAAACGYGGAGGTAAGCAAGGAGGGAGAGGATGGCAAGGACATGTGATCCAAGCTACATCATCATATGGCTCTGGTATAATCCCACGAATAGTAACGCTTTACACTGAATTCCTAGCTGTGCCTGAAGAGCAGAGCTCCTGCTATGCTTCTCTTTCTGATATTGGGACTGACTTGCATGACTCTCAGCCATTATCAATGCCTTATTGCTGTTAGAGGTATGCTGCAAAATGGACAGTGCTCATTACAGAATAACAACTATTATCTTAAGGTCTAACTATGGAAAATACATCTTGGAAACAAAATACTCTCCAAGATAGTTTATTAGCCCCTAACCTTATTTCAAAATGCATGACAGGAAAACTCACGGTACCTTGTCAGAAGTTATTTCTTCTTAGTGAACCTGTAGAACTGGTAGATACTGTGAAAAGGAGACATTCCACAGGAATCCCACAGCTTAACTGTTGTACGCTTCAGTCTGACTTCAGTTTACTGCCACTTGGAAAAATCTCATGTCAGGATGACGCAAACAATAAATATTCAGAAAAGATAAGCAGATAATAAATCTTTTCTGACATGAGCTAGCAAGGTATGCAAAGATAAATGTATTTGCAAAACCAGGCTCATGGAAAAAACATACAAAATAAGACAAGTATTTATTACTGTTCAAACAATAAAAGGAAGGAGCTAACAGCCATGAGATACTCAAATGTTTTTCACTTCGGGATTCTCCTTTCAGTTGCATGCAACTTTTTCAAACTTCAGAAATTTGAGTTATCTTTGGAAACTTAATGTGGATGTTCCAGACCAAATATATAAAAAACAAAACAACAACAAAAAAAAACCGCACCAAATTGCTTAGGCGGAGAACAAGACAGATTAAAAAGATACCATTTTGTACTGACTTGTGCATTTGATGTTCCCCTGAGCCTTGAGCAGCACTCTGAGTGGTTCAGGCCTGAACTTCTACCTGGGAACTTGAATTTGTGGTGTGCTTGAGACATGTGAAAATACAAGACCAGCAAGACCAGCAAAAGGGACATGGGGCTGGAGAGCAGGAACAACTCATGGCTACATGGGAGTCTTTAAATGTTGCATTCTGTTCTAGAAGTGCAAGTACTCTAATGTAAGCCACTGAAGGATAAAATTGCCAATAAAGTCTTGTAAGTCAATTAGTAAGGCCCCAGAGCCTCTATTTTCGCTAGGAACTCTCTCTTGCCTCTCACAGTTGTTGACTACATTCTGTTGACTACATTCTACAATTTTCACATTCTGTTTTCCTAGAAATATTGAACAAGTTTAATCAAGCAGCTGCCATGTGTCACCTGAAGGTGCTTTCTGGACTGGTAAATGAGAGGTAAATGTCCACTGGATTCAGTTTGACTTTGATTTATTGTTTATTATCAAGTTCCTGCTTGCTAGCTGCCACCTGCACAATAACAGAGGGACTGAGAGGGAACAGATGGCAGCAACATAAGGCCTAGAATGTGTGTAGCTTTTTTTCTTGCAAGTGGTGGCTAGTAAAGACAAAGTGAATCTCTCCTTTTTATCCTGTGCTCCCTATTGTTCTCAGCTGCATTTTTCCTGCCTTTTCCCTCTTCTACAATCTTTGTTGCCCTAGCTGTCAAATATGGAGTAAAACTCTGATCCCTGGGCATCTCTCCAGGACTTTCCCTTTCCTCCTTTCCTCTCACTTTAACATGTTCTTTCTACATCTGACACCTCTCCATGGTATGTGTGTCGTTTTGTACCACAGGTTTTCACTGATCATGTGCTCCTCCTTTTCTGGGTGTGTGTTTTTGGGTGCTGAGTGTTGGGTGCTGAGTCTGGATGTGGGTCTCAGCTTTTGCCAGTCCCTGTCCATTCTTTGAGCTATGCAGAAGCATAAATGCAATTATGAATTAGCAACTTCAAAATGCATAGGTACAAAGGGAATTTAACACTTGAGATAGCCCCTCTCCTGATTTTTTACTTTAAAGCTTTGGAGTACGTCAAGCAAATAAAATTCTGTGTTTTTATAATATATCTAATTAATAACTTGTGCATACATTCATTGCTATACATACATGAAGTATGATTATTTTCATTGCTCTTTTCGATGGCGTGTAAGTTTGTATTTTATAATATATCCTTATTTTAAAATAAGTTATTTTTATATTTTGAACTCATACAGATTAGACCTACAGTGTTGACAGCTTCCAACATTAACAATTCACCACTCGGGCCCTCAATATGGGTGAGATGGTATCTAAAATAGCCCTTTTCTTGTTGCCCTTAGTTTTCTGTGATGTTTATTTCTTTCTTCATTTTTGAATCATTAGAGTGTATTGAGGCTGCCATTTTAAGGCTTCCCTTCAGCCAAGAGAGCCAGAATAAAGCATGTGGTAGCAGGAGAGGAAATTTAACTCATCTGAGGAATCTCATTTAACTCATCAAACGAATGAGCACTAAATTGTAATAGTCTTTATGAAGGTTTGTTTTTTACTTCCTTCATGCCTCAGTGTGGAGGATGTGATAGGGCTGTGAGGAAAAAGCAGAGTTATTAGTGTCTTTGCAGGATAAGCACTTGCAGAAAAACCTCATGTCACCAAAGTAATAGGCTTTCTCCTTCTTTTTAAGTGTGGTTCTTACTTCTTTCAGAAGTTTTAAAGCCATGGGTGCCACCTGTTACTGAAAGGACTGATAATGATGGAGCTGATCTTATAAAACATGGTGGCTTTATGCTGGGTTTCCAAGAAACCAATTCACATAGACAATTCTGTAAATTCAGGAGACTGAGATATTCAAGAGGATTTGAATTAAAGCTATCAAGAGATTAAATTCATGAGGGTCAAGATTAAGTTACCTAAATATACACATCATTTTAAATGTCTTAAAATGTCTTTAAATGTCATTCCATCCTTCTTCCAGGTATTACTCTGAGTGACATATTGCTTCTCTAGGATCTTGCCTTATCCACTAGTCACATATGGATGTCTTGCATACCACAGGAAGTCGGAAATTACAGTACATGTTTATGCCAAACTAACTGAATACCATGCGAAAGGTCACTATTTCAAGTAGCATTTTGCACATAAAATGCAAAAGGTGTGGAATAATCATTCCAATTTGAACTGGGAAATAAGTTTCCCTTACAGAAAAGCACAGTAAACAACATCTGAAATATATATATATATATATATCTCCTTGGAGAGTGTGATATTAATAAAATGATCTCCCATAATTTTATGCAAATTGGAAATATTTCATTGCAGGATTTATATGTATAGTTATGTATTAATATGTTATTAATATTTAGCATGTATTAGCATGTAGTACAAGCTAGCTTCTTTGGATATGCAGTGTTTCCCAAAAGCTACATTTTGGCTTTGGAAGAATGAGGTTGCTCATTTCCATTTGGATTGGAAACAGGCTGTCAAAACTAAAGCAGAAGCTCATCAGCATAGAATAACACAAGCTGAAATGAGAAAGAAAGAGTCAGAAAAGTTATATTAGATCATTGGGTGAAATAGAAGAGAAAAACTGTTCCAGTGATGAAATCACTTGTGCTCATAAAATAATATCTATGCACATGGTGTGAGAAAACTGTAATGCTCAGTTAGGATAGAAGAAGTAAATGGAGTGAAATAAAAATAAAACGATATGGTTAATAAAGCAAGTATTCATCATTTTAAAAAGGAAGAAGATAATATAAAAGATCAAATGAAGCATGAAGAATGAATTGGAAACTCTCTGTAGAAAACAGATCCTCAAACTGTGACTTATGGGAAATTTACTGATGGTCTGAAAAGTGATGATTTGCTAATGGCACCAGTTCATCCATCTTCTTTTCCAACTATATCACATTTTTTTTTCTAAAATGTTATTGAACATAGAATTGTCTATGTGATTGGGAAGGGGTATGCATGATGCTTGGTGATAGAAAAGCAGTGGTCTGTAAGAAAAGACTCAGGAAAAAAACAAACAAAAAGCTTTGTAAGGCTTCTTTGATAAAATGCAAAAGGATAAGACACTAGGCATTAATCTAGTGCCCACCTTTCACTAAATCTAACATTGAACTTGGAAGAACATTTGCAAATAGAGGCTAATGAGGGCATATAAACAATCTAGAAAGTCTATTGTAGGATTAAAGATAGGCTTAGAAAATCTTCAACATACTGAATGTTTAAGCCTGTTGCTAGGTAATGATGACTGATCGAACATAAGCTTTTTGCTTTATAATTCTGTCCCTCATAGAGATAGCCATTTGGCACTCTTAATGTATAGCTAAATGACATCTGTTATGAAAAGCACCACAAGTATCTTTACCCAAACCTGCCAAAGCGTGCTATCTTTCAATCTAGCTACCAGGAAGTCCATCACTTTCCATTAACGGCCAAGCTAAAAGCTTGCTCTTCCCCATTACATCTCAGTGACAGATATATTTGCTTTCTACTTGGGCAAGTATAATTCTTCTTTCAAATCATAAGTTTCCATGGTCAAATTACAATGTGCTTTCACAATTTGGTTATCTATTGCAGCCAAATCAGCATCAGAAAATCTTTGAGAAAAGTGGAGATGGCAACTACTAAGTAGGTGAGGTGGGAGTCACACAGATCATTGTCTATTACTGAAGTGGTTTGAGGCTTCAGTGGAGGGTGCATAGAAAAATAAAATGTAGAATTATTTTAACTCACAGCTAAACACAGAACACCTCTGTTTCTGCATTAAACTGATGTATTGAGTTAAACTGATGTACCACAATTGATTTTAGCAGTAATATAGCAAATTCACTGCTTCCATTTGTCTTTATAACACCTCAATGAAAAAAAAATAAAAAATTAAGTCCAAGTATCTCTAAGAAACTCTGWTATATTTTGTAGTACATGAGCTGAGCAACCAACTACTTTCAAATATTTAGTCTTTCTTTTTTTTCCCCTTGTTCTAGAAGGCTATATTTCCAAAAGCTGCTTATTTTTTTTCCAACATTAAAATATATTACTGTTTCCTACATTTTTTGGTACCTACAACACCCTATGTGAAGGTCCTGACACCTTCACAGCTACCAGACTATGAGATCATAAAACATTAGAAGCAGGAAATGATAACAAAAGGCAACGTTTAAATCATATGGATACAATGCATTTCTTAAGCTGTGCATATTTCTAACATCAGATCACAGCTGCAGTGTGATTAAATGAACAGACAAGAGAGTATTCTGCTGTCATTGTAGCAATGAGGAACTGCTGGAAATATCTGAATACTTTTGTGGATGGAAGCTATGAATGTTTCACTGAGTAACACTATAATGCTCATCTGTGGCTTCTGTAGGATGCACTGTTTGTCTACTCTAATACTTCTGGAGAGGTTCTTTTTTAGAAGATGTTCTGGAATTATTTCCTTGTTTGGCTCCATGACATCTGAAAGTCTGTCACAAGTCACTAAGAAGCATTTCTATATCCACTGTAGTGAGCCTCAATAATTACTGCTGTCTTTATATATCTATCCAAATTATTTCTCAACTCAATTAGAAAAAGCAAAGTCTACTCTTTCAGGTCTCCTTAACTGATGATGGATATACAGACTGGACAACTGAGTCTCCTTCTCTGGAGGTCTTCAAAACCCGCTTGGATGCCGCTCTGTGCCATGTGCTCTAGGTGACCCTGCGTGTGCAGGGGGGTTGAACTAGATCATCCCCAGAGGTCCCTTCCAACCCTAATGATTCCATGATTCTATGACATTACAAACACTGTCTAGGTTAGGTGGAGTTACAATTCAGTTCTTGGTTAATTAACCTATGAATTCTTCAACTCAAATTCAGTTCATGGTCTCTCTACTTGTTCATAACCCACTATATCTGTACAGATTCTGTGTACCTAGGAATGTGTCCAATGCTGCCATCAATTCCCCAATGATAACATGAATTGTTCAGAAAGATTTAGAATTAKCTTAACATGGTTAAGAATAGCACAACCTGGATGTTTTCATATTAATTTTTCATGTAACCTGATCKGGGGTGCTGCTTTTACTCTATCCTGTAAGTTACTTTACTAGCAATATCAATTGTAATCTACTTATTTTTAACTCTGATTGAGAGTCAATTCTGTGTGTATCTGTGAAGCATACCATACTTCAGAAATTCCAGCAGATGTGTGAGAGATTTCATTTCAGTTTTCACAGCCTCAACGGGCATAAGGAGGCAGAATATGGCACAAAATTTGCACTTGAATAAAAATAAAATATTTATTAAAAACTAATTATTTCCTCAGGAGTCCCATTTTCATTATCGCTAGCTCAGGAGCTTGAATAAACTCACTAATTCCATCTTTATAGATATTTTATGTATGTTTAATCTGGTATGTTTAACCTAGAAACCTAGACTGTATGTCTAAAATTCAATTCAAAACAGGTCTGCTGACTATATTCTTCTTCAGSTTCAGAAATATATTTATAAAATCTATGTGACTTTGAGTTTACATTAAATTTTGAGGGATTAAGAATACCAGCCACATAAAAAGCATTTGTTTTGGTTTTGAGAGTGCCACTGATGCATCTCTAAGGTATGTCTTTCTAAAACGGCCCCAGATTTCTTTTTTTTTTTTTTTTTTTTTTTGTGGATTAGCATGTAAAGCTCTAGATTCTAATCAGTAAAAAGTTTTTAATGTCTGCAAATGATTTGACTGTGACCACAAAAGCAAAATTGTCAAATTATGCTTGCACGCAGTAGCTGTTTCTCTTTTTTTTCTTATGAGCAATGCTAGCTAACACATTCTGTCTAAGTTGTACCCCAATGGGAGATGCAGGTGAGGAACAAGGAAGTACTTCTCTGGTTACACACACTCCCTCATTCCCTCGAGTTTTCAGCTCCTGGACTACCTCTCTCTTGAGAATGCCCCAGGAGGAGCAGCCTCTCCACAAGTGGAGCTCCTTTGTGTCCTACCTCACTGGGGCCAAGAGAATTGGGAGAATTGTGCTTGTATGTTTGTTTGTTATGGTTTGTTATGACTTTTAGACCTTTTCCAGTACTTTTTCAGTGGAAATGTCAGGAAAGCTCTTTCCATTTTCTGATCTTCTGTGAGGCCATGGCTACACCTTTACCATTCTTGGTCCATATGGCTGACTGGCTAGCATGCAGAGGAAGAATGGAGAAGTACTGTGGGCTGTCCAACTGTTCCCAGACCAAAGGTCCAGAGATGCTTTTCAACATACATGCATGTTTCTGTGCTGATCTCAGTGCAAACCAATCAGTCTTCATGGTCAATGGGATGACACTACAGAAACTTGAATAACCAGCATCCTAATTCTTATTTGCCCTTTCCAGACTGCTGTCCCTTATGCATGGGAGAAGAGGTTATTGGGCTGTGCCAAACCGGCCCTGAAAAGCAGAGGTCAACATCCAGCCTTCAGTGTGGYTCTCTGCTTGTTGAAAATCTGGCATCCAAACTCATTAGACCTCCTACAGTCATGTGGGTTTGGTAATTCCACCAATGGGCCRTAATCTCCCTTGTCCAAAACTTCCTGTCTTTGGGGAAAGATTATCCTAGGTCACAAACACAGGTCAAGTGAGAAAAWGGTGAGATGATGGGCAAGCAAGAAGCAATCTTGACCTCTAAGCCGTGCATGTCTTGAATAATTGCTCCTAGGTGAGGCAATTTTTCTTCTGAAACTTGATTGTTCCAGCATCCATCCAAGATAAAGCAAGTCCTAGAAAGAGTCTCCAAAGTTGTGCTGAGAAGCAGCAGCACAAGGCAAATAGAAATTCTGTGTGTATGATTTATGTTGGTATGATTGGGTGGGAAGCCACAGAGTGTTTCTACTGGGGACAGCTCAGTGTAAAGCAGACACAAGAGACCATTGAGTCAAGGACTACTCCAGGGGAGATGTGCTGTAAATGAGGCTTGTTTACTGCAGAATAGGGCAGTTACATACCAGGTTCAGGACTCCCAAGTTTCACACATCATTGTTGAAGTCCTATGTAATGCTCAGTTCTCACACTATAAGCATGTTACTTCTCTTTTTCCTATGTTCTTACATACTGAGATTTTTTTCCAGACATCCAGCTGCATATGCAGATTTATACATTTAATAATGTTTACATAGAAAGTTTATAATGTTTATTTGGTAAGTTGGACCTGAAATGCATTGAACCTAGAATGCATGCACCATACATATATCGACATATACTCAGAATGACTCCAGAACAAACACTGCTTTCTACAGAGCTTAGCTGGACTCAAATTCTGTGTGCATCAATTCGTCTTGCTCTCTAAGATTTCACCTGAAACAATTTTAAATCTGCTTTTCTTTTCAGGACACAGTCCTCAGACAGAATGGGGCCAAGGCCCATAGAATTTCTGGAAGATCCTACTGATTGCTCTATGAGGCTGATTTTAACACAGATTTTAAGTGCTTTACAGCCTTAAAATTAGCTAAGCAGGAGAAATAGAGCACAAGAAACATAAAGGCTCCTTCAGGGAGAATTTTCATTGTAGTAAATTAGAAAGTTCCATATTTCACTGACAGCTTTCTGACCAGCGTTACTCTGGTGAAGTCTCTCTCAAAAAAAAAAAAAAAATTGGGAATTTTTGGAAAAAGATTTCAAATGACAAAGCATTTCTACACTGTTAAAAATAATTATGCTGGCTCAATCACTGTTGAAAAATGTGTACCATTGTTATAGGTACACAAAAGATGGCAATCACATTGCTTTCTCTTAAGTAAACTCGAACTAAGTAAACTGCAACTGCTATGAACAAATGTAAGGTTGCAGAACAGGAATAACACAGAGGATCTGCCACTGCTCATGGCCAGATGGCTTATGATAGGAAATGCTTATTATAACTGCTGAAAAATTAAGTAGTTACATCATAGGGAAGTTCGCAGTGGATGTGGTGGATCCTTTTCATAATGCCTTCCAAAAAGGGTCACTGTTAAGAGTGGTTTCGATGGGCTATGCTTACTTTTCAGTCGTCCATCACGCAGCACCTGATTGAAGAAGGTTGAAGAACAATATTAATTTTCCACTAACAGAGCAGCAATATCACATTGTATAGAAAGGGCTTACAGTTTAAATATTCTCATGCAACACTCTAGTGTCAAAGACAACCATGAGAATAAAACAAACCAAACTTCTCTCCAACTCAGGCATGGAAATGCTCTTGTACTTAGGTCACTAAAATAGAGCTCAGAAAATCAAAGTATAGTTTTCAGCTCTGCCATGACTTTTCCACATTTCCTTGGATCTGAAGCTCTTTAAAACTCACTCCAGCTCCATCTCTGTAGGGAAGAGCATTTTCTCTGCCTCATAAGAAGGCAGGATGATAAGAACAGATTTGTTTTCATCAGTTACTCAAGCATAGTCACACATATATATAACTATGTCTATATAGATATAAACACAGAATATCAATTTTAAATTTTCTTCAATTTGTAGATTCCTAAACATTTTCCGTGTGGAAATACAGAGAATTTCAGTCCACTGGCCATATGTTGATTTTCTAAGGTACTTTCTACTAATCAATTTAAAATCACTACTATAGAGAGACTACATATAACTGCAAGTTTTAAGAGTCTTTGTGACAATCATAAAGCATGTATTTGGTAAGAAAACATAAAATATTTGTAATTAATCCATGATCACACCATAGTGTATCTGATAATCCTTTGATGCACGTTTTTTAAAAAGTCCCACTCAAAACAAATATATGGCAAAAGCAAGCGGTTTTCTATTCTCAAACTTATAAAAAGATCATCCCTGCTTCTCTATAAACTCTTCAAGCCTCATTTCATTGCCTTCATTATCTTTTCCAGGTTCTTAAAGAGCTTTTTCCAATTAATTGGTAGTTCATCTAGCCTCTTACATAAACTTAATCTAAGACTTATGCCTGAAAATATTTTCTTGGCAAAAATATTTAATGAAGTTTCAAATTAAAAAAAAAATCCCAAAAAGCTTCAAAACTCCTTTTTTTTGGTTTGTTTTTTGTTTGGTTTTTTTTTTTTTTCTTTTTTTTTTGCACAGGTTATCTACCTTTTTGCATGATACTTAATAGCAATCTTTCCTGCTTGGACAACTGCATCACAGAGTATCTGATTTCTTTGTCCCTTAAAATGCTCATCAACAAAAACTTCTAGAACACAGTTCTCTGAAACCTGGTTTTAGAATCTGAAGTAAGAATGCACATTTGCTACAGAAAACGCAGAAGAGATTCTCAGCCTTAGCACTTTCATCTCTCCTCAATAAGGACAAACTCAATCAATGCATCTAAATGTCCTCTTGCATTACAGTTCTTAGAATCAAAGAAAGTAGCTTTTGGATTTGTTTGACTTTCTCACTGTATCAGTTACTATTCCCTTGCCAAGATCTGGAGAATCTTATATAAAACAGCTTGGTGATACTCCTTTACCTCAAATTCTCCAGGGGCCAGCTGAACCCCACTGTACAGGACCTCTGGGAAGACGTATTTTGTGCCAAACGTGCCGCTCAGGGAGAACATGTCAAACTTGGTCTGAGCAGTCTCCACTGGCTGCCCACAGCTTTTCTGGTCTGTGCTTTTACACTTCAGCAGTGTGCAGATCTGTGGGAGAGAGGATACGGTAAAGCAAGTTACCTCTCAGCTTTAAGTAATCAGGAGCTGGATCTGAGAGTGCAAAAAGCTCTCATGATGGAGGAATGAACAAATGCTTTGGAATGATTCATTTAAGCCACATGTTTCCTCGTGCACTTTTGGCGCACACTGTTTTTAAAAGATTTATCATTGTTTTCCTCAAAAATAAAATAAAAATTCAATGCATTCATTAATTTTACTTTGGTGTCTTAATAGTCACCTAGAAAATATATCTCATACTCACTTCCACTGAATAAATTACCTGCCAGTGGTATTTTATGACAGAACCATGAAGACCATCAAATGCACCCAGCACATAAACTTCATCTTTACTCTTGTCTGACATCCTATAGCTCAAATGACAGCAGAGGTCTTTCTGACAAACAGTATAATTTCCTGTTTTGTGTGTGAGTTCAGTGAAAGTGAATACATCACGCCGGACGGCTCCAGTAAAAGTGTTTTGTTCTTCTGGAATTTTTTTGATGCTTGTAGCATACCAGCTCCAGTTGACAGCAAGAGTGTACATAGGAGAAAGATGAGGGCGCGAGCTCAGCTCTGCTATCAGGAGATGACCCTCCTCAGTTTCTGTGTCATAGTGATATGCTACAGGGCCTTCTGGTGTGAAGATCCCACTTCCTGTAAATGATACACAAAAAACACTATGGGGCAGCTATACGGAAAAACTGAATACACATTCAGAGCTATGTAAGCTTTTTAACATGTACATTTGAAAATATTTAAAAACAACAAATAAAATGTGCCTGAAAAGTATTTTAGAAGAATTTTTAAATGGCAGAACTACTAGAATTGGTTTATGTGCATCATTGGTTCTTGAAAATAAAAGTCTAAATTCTAAATCAGAGCTCCRTAAGTGTCATATTTGCGAGGGAAAGAAATCATAGAGATAATTACATTTCATAGAAAGAAATCTAGCACTTTGGCCTACACTCAACTCAGTGTGCTTAGAACAGACAAAAATATTCCTTTGTGGCTTCTGCTGCTCTGTCAGGTAAGAATGCAGCTACAACAGTGTTTCTCAGCTTCTAGAGAAAAATATTGAAGGAAATATTTATTTATATCCAAGGAAAACATACATATCTCTAAATTTTCAATAGTAATAAACAGCAAAAAAAACCCTGAAAATATTTTATTCAATACCCTCCTTTTGTTTTTAGATTTACAAATTCTGTTTAGGACATTTGTTTTCTCACTTTAATTGCTATTTTTTTTAAAGTCTGTCTCAACAAGCGGCTGAAAATTTAAGTGAAACTTAGTTGCATTTTGAAAAAAAATCAATTTTAAAATAYCAGAATGCAATGTCTCCATCTTTCTAATTACATCTCTCCTAGAACATTCAGCATTTATTGCCTGAAATTATTTTCTAAATTCAATACAGGATCAAGAATATCAAGAATACTGCAGTTTTCTTATTTTTTTAGAGACTTCAGTATTTGTAAAACATTTTTTGCCTGTTTCTGCTTCCTGTACCATTAAGATAATTTCTCTTTTACTTAATGCAACCCACCTGTCATTGCCATGCCGATGTTGTGTGTATTTGCAGAAAGCAAATTGACACCCATGCCCATAGCCCAGGCAGAGTGAAATTCAACAGCAGTCAGAAAGGGCAAGACATTCATCCAGGCAGTTGGGAACAACACAGTGTCCACCTGTAACTCATTCACCAGAACCACCGCAGGGTCATGGAAAAGTATGTCGAAGCAAGTGAAGATGCCAAACTTCCCAAAGGGTGTCTCAAAAGTGACAGTTTCTGGCTCTTTAGGGAAATTAAATTGAGTTTCTCCTCTAAAGAGGTTATACTGTAGACCAAGAAAAAGACATACAAGAATTAAAAATAATATAAGATTACAAGTAACTACTGTTGTGTCTAAAACTGCCTTAAAGAAGAATTCAGGATCTGTATCTCTACTAGTCACTGAAATGTCCATTTTCAGACCCTGAAGATCTCCTGAAATGGCTAAGCAAAAACAATAAATTAAAGCTAGTAAAGATCCGGCCCACTAAAATTAGGTAACAAGCACAGAAGTTGTAGGTACACTAAAGTGTATGGGATATGGCACCTGCTTACATCACACCTGKCTCTATAAGCCATGAGGTGCCCTGAGAGACACCTAAGATAGAGATACCCAGTGGGATGGCAGACTGAATGTGCATCAGCATCCAGCATCCTGTGGCTGTGAGTCCCACAGCTGCTTCATAGTAAAATGTGAGTGCTGGCAGTGTGCTCTGAGTGAACTCCTCCTAATGCTCCTCACGGCCTGGCCTCCCGCTCCTCAACTCTGCCGAGACATCACATTGACTAGAAGTCTGATAACCATTTCTGTGTATGGAAAGATGCTGCCTTCTGTTAACCATCAATCACGTATGTAGACTTGTTTTATATGTTTTACAAATATTGGACATGATTCCTGCAGCTGAAGTCCTCCTGGGAATCATGAYGAATTGACCATGTTCTTGCCTGTTTTTCGTGTTGGCCACAAGATGTTTGCACTGGATCATCAGGGACTGGTTGTTACTCAATGCTGACATAAAATTATTGCATTAAACTATTAAAACTAGTGCCAGAAAGACAATAAATACACAGATAATCAGTAACAGTTCCCAGTCCCCTTTGCTCTTCTATAATATACAATATTGAGGGAAAGTCACTCAAATTGCAAATAAGACTGAAATCAAACATATAGGTAGAGGTAGAAAATACTAATTTTGGATTGTTTTCCATTCACAGAGGTTTTTGAATCAAGGATCTTTGTAGTATGTCCTTTCTAAAGTACTGGGATGGTTATACCAAGCTCATGGAAATCYTGACATTTGCACTGGAACTCAGCAGAGCTCTGATGAGCTTACTGGGATCTTTCCCTCCAGACYTTCCTGCAGTACCAAGTCATGACATTTCCGAACAAAGGAAAGAGTGGAGCACTTGATACTTGGGAAACACCCAATATTTAAGAATTAGAGGGTAAAGGGATTTTTCTTAAATCAAGGAGTTACCTATCTGATACTATTATCTGTATTTTAGGACAAGAGGAAATGGCCTCAAGTTGCACCAGGGGAAGTTCAGGTCAGATATTAAGAAAAAGAACTAGAGTTTTGGGGGTTTGTTAAACTGAGAAAGTCTGTCAAAAATATCTGCCACTGAATGGGACCTGAGCAATCATTTTTCATTCTAGTCTGTTTTTACAAACACAAGAAAATGCAGCTTTACAGTCAATATATCCCACCAAAAGAAATATCCTTTAAAATTACAGACACACACACACACACACACAAAGGACAACTGAATGGCATTAAATTCCCTTTAAGAAAGCGGATATACTGGAAACCATGGAAGAGTAGCTCCCGTCTTTCCTAAGCCATTTCTTACCTTATGATAACGTGCTACTAATTTCCCTTCYGAGTCAAAGACAACATCCGTGTTGTACTGATAGCGACCATCACTGGGGCAGCTGGGGTCACTGGAGTCACACAACTTCTTGTCGCCAATGTTTGCGGCCACATAGATAGAGTTATTCCTYGCCATGCAGCTGAGTCGTTCCAGCACTGGAGCAGGAGCAAATCTAATATTTGTAGACCAAATAGAACAGAACAGAAAGAATGAGCAGGCTGGTGTGCAGGGCACCTTGGGACAYGGAGAGAGAGCAGCAGTGGCTGCAGCTTTCCTGCACGTGCTTCCCAACCTTGGGGCAGGTGCTGGATCCCTCCCACCAGCACCCAGGGAAAATGCCCGAGGRGGCTCTCGGGCTGCCCCTGAACCGCTCAGGGAATATAGGTACAAGGCAGCACACCACTGGCTATCACATCCTGGCTGAAACGTGGTGCCCAAATGACTGATCATTAGACTGATCAGTTAGAGCAGGAGACAGAGCACGGGAGGATCTTAACTTAACTGTGGAAAAAATATTTTGGAATTTCTGGGTTTGCACCACTCAGCGATTTAGACATTTGGACTTTGRCTAATGAAGACATCATTCAGTTATCGGAAAGTARTTTTCAACTAAAAGRGTTGTRTRCTTTTATTTGCACATAGCTTTTCCAGCAGTAAGTAAAGAGAAAATAAGTAAACATTTGTACAGCAAAGAAAATGTAAAAATATAACCCCAAACTTTTGTTAGAAGATTCTCAATTAGCTGTAATCTAAGCAGGGTAAGAAAAAAAAAATGACAGCCTAATGAGTAGTGGTATATTCCGGCAAGAATYTTCTAAATGCAAAGAGGAAGTKTCCATCACACTTCACAAACAAAATTCCACACAAGTAAAATTCCATTAAAGGAATTCTACTTTAGYTTTGTTTAAATTTACCTTGATATCATCATATCATATTATGCAATTATTATTGAAATTTGTTAATTCTTTTAATATCAAGCTAAGTTCTACATAATTATTGAGAGCAGCTGACTTCCTTATGAGACACTAGCTTGGAACCACATCAATCACCTCTTGGGATCCGTGCAGGGAATCCAGTTGACCTCCGGGTCAGGAATATCCTCCAGGTAGGGGTAGATGGTTTCCCTGGTGAAACGCCAGCCGTAAATGCCGTCTTCAGGAGTCACGATGATGTGGGCACCCTGGCAGGACAGGCTCCGTTAACGCTGCTCRGGGCACCAGGGAATCAGCCGAAGGGAARGCACAAACCGACAGTGCTGTGAGCCCATGGAGTACCTGCTGGGCGGCTTCCTTGATGGCCTTCTCCAAGACGTCCATGTTCTTGTTCATGAGTGCCAGCGCATCCTCGGGAGAGGGAGGYGCCACGGYRAGSGCTGGCAGGATCACCGCGTGCTCGTACACAGCYGCYRTGAAGCGGCCCGAGGCAGCGGCCTGGAGCACGAGGAGGGCCAGGACCGTGCCCTGCGCCAGGGGCTGCAAAGCGACCATGGTGGCTGCCTCCTGCTCCCTAGGGAAACGCACAGGCACACRTGGAAACACAGCAAAGGGTACATACACACGAAAGAAAAGGGTAACCTTTAGCTTAAAGAAAGGAGGGTCAAAGGACCAACCTGGTAAAGCGTTAGCTACCTCTGTGGTGGCAAATGGGAAAATCCATCACACTGTAAGGATGTTTCAGCTCAAGATACCTGAAAACTGGCCACTTAAATAGGCAGTCACAAAACTGCTGACAATGCCAAGAAGAGTTGTGCCAGCACAGAAAGAAGTTATCAAACATGTGACTTTCTAGAAAGAGTTGTCCGAGTTCAGTTTTCATGTGTTTCTCTGCCAATAATTTCAACACATTCTTTGCACTGCACTTTCTTTGGCTCAGCTTTGATACTCAGATAAAGGGTAGATTTACCACCCCTGGAGCGCATGTTTTATGAACTCTGAATGGAAAAAATGAGGACTCTGAGAACCATTCCCTTTAATGCAGGGTCTTTAAGCTCCTCACCTCCTGAGCTATGCGTCACTGTTTGTAGCTTGCTTCCCAGAATTTCTTTAGATCCAAGTCATTATGTTTTCCCATTATATTTAGAGGAAATCTACTTAATGGGCCACTGACAGAACTGTCCCTTGCTTTTATTCCACTGACTTCTGCAATAGAAATTAAAACTGAACAATATATTTAGAAAACTGACAAGAAGAGGACAAAAAAATTACTGTTAATTAAGTTAACTCTTAAAGAATAATTAAAAAAAAGAGAGAGGCAATGGCCTGGAGCACGAGGAGGGCAAGGACCATGCCTGGCCCAGCGGCTGGAAAGCGACCATGGTGGGAGTCTTGGTGTTCCTGGAAGTGGGCAAGAAGTATGTAAAGCAAACAGAATTTGCTTTGGAAATAATTATCTAGTAAACCATCTGGAAAAGTACGGTATTGTACTTCTGCTAACTCATTCTGTATAAGATCATTCATTTATTAGAAAAGGTSTAAGAATCACATCTAGGAATTGCATTTCAATTAAAACGCTGATGATAAATAAAAGGCTAAATGGTATTCTGAAACGATACTGTTCTATAGCAGTCTTGCTGGAAAAAGTGYTTTCAAAAATTGTTTTTACATGCCTTTTCCAGTTTCCAAACCTCATCTCTGGGTTACATGTCCAGTTCTACATGGTTTTATCTGCTGATCTCACAACATTTGAACCTACATTTAGAAATCCCCTAACATTTAGAAATTCAGTAGAGGGTGAAGGCAGATAACCGGCATGAAGGACAGCCCTCATACTTCAGATCGTAGCTTATACATTTCCTATATGAGATATAGGGACCCATCTTACCTTTTTCCTTTGCCAATAGGTTATATACTGCAGCAATTTCCCTAAGAATGCCCTCCCTCACACATTCATAATGATCTACACTAAGCCTTAAACTCTGTTAATCTTTATGTCTAGACCTTGTCATAGAGGAGTGGTGTACTTCACTTGTAAAAGCAATATGTTTTGTTGAGATCAATGGCAAGTACGAAGGTGCTTTAACAAGATTCAATGGCAAGATATATTTGTTTATTTACTACTTAGAGGACACGGTCAGATAAAATCATCCACGAGATCCTCCTGTGGAGTCATGAGGTTGAGCATGGACCCCCTTCCTTTACAAACGCCTGAGAAAAGTCTGGGTGCAGCTGGATACAAGTCCAAGMCTTGGTTGATGATTTATGTCTATAGGATTATGTGCACAATGAATCAGAGCTACAACTTGGCAAAGTTTGCCAAGTTGCACTATGCTATTAATCACTTACCAAGGATCTGGCAGGTAAGGAATCTTTCAACCTCAAGGAATAACCTTTAGATAAGTCCCTGCTCAAGGGCAGATCCTGGCATGCAGCACACTGCCATGCCAGAGAGTTCAACAGGCGATCCCTATTTATGGGGTAAGATGATCGACTCATAGTCATATTTGCATACCAGACACATTTTATTTGGTGCATGCTCAATTAGCCCTTGACGACTGTACTCTTATCTCTCTCCCCAGAGTCAAATTGGCCGGATGCAGCCATCACAACCGGACGCAACCATCATGACTGTAACGGGTGATTATTGCCCAAGCAGTGTTTGGTCAGGTGGAGGTAAATAGGGAAGCAAACAGTCATACACCTGAAATAGTTAACTGCTTTCTGAAAAATAATTAAATCTTTTTATTATTTTTTGATATGAAAATTTTGCAGTGACTGTTCTGCAAATAGCACACTACTACTACTATAGTCTAATTTTTTGGTCATAGAAGATCCTCTATTAGAATTGTATCTCTGATCTTGCATAGCCAGGCTAATGATATTTACTGTTCAATAAGAAATTAAGGAAAAGATTTCTCATCTCAACAGTATCTGCCTCTTTACTGTGTGATTTCACCCTGAAACATTATTTTGTTTCAAAGGCATCTTCAGGAGAAACAGGTATTTTAGTGTCCTCTGACAAGATGACATTGTGCTCATAGCTGCAATGGAGCCATCCAGGGCACAGGACTCAAGAACAAACAGGATAAAAGGCACAGCAGAGGTACGAGCTTTAGAAAACTCCACCCAAAAGGAGGACAGGGCAAGTAAAAATGAGTGACTTTAATAGGGAGAGTCTTGCACAAAACTGGCAATTCCCGGCAGTGCCAGAAAGATGACACCGAGTGGTGCAATCGTCATGTCCGGAAAGTTGCAGGGCATCAAGAGTCACAAAAATTGAGCAATTCTGTGTTTACAGCACAAGCAGAGCAGGCACCTCTGTGTACAGCTAAAGAAACACATCACTTGCTAGATTTGAGAAGGATATAGATGTGGATACAGGACCAACGCAATACAGGAATTTCTAGAGTGAGGAGAATTGAAGGTAAGCCCAGGTCATGGCAGGAAAATGAGCCTGAGGAGTTTGAGCTATCTCACAAAAAACATCTCAGACACAAACCTGGCGAAATTCATGCAGAGAGTGTCAAGAAGCAGGCAGCTGGCCTGAGCTCTGTGCAACTGCTGGCCAAGTCCAAGCTCCCTCGGCACAGAGCCAGCTCAGGCCCACAGGGGCTAAGGGCCAGCTCTGCATAGCAGTGGGGATACCAGGCAGCTGCTACCCCAAGCTACTACCCCCATCAGCATATCACCCAGTAACTGAGCCCTGAAGAGATCTCCAAATATTGTTGCTGGAACAGCATGATGAACAGGAATCATTATTTCTATATTCATCATTATTTCTGTATTCTGACTACTGCAACTTCCATCAGTAACAGCTGCAGATCACTGCTGCCAGAAAGCTWAAAGCTAAAGCTGCCTGTGCACAATAATGACTTGTGTCTGGTTGCCCGAATCTCTTACCTTCTTTAGTTCCTCTTTTGCTTCACTATCACTGAGACAAGTGTTCATTGTTATCAGTGGTTATGTGCGRACTCGTCTTTATATACAGTGTTTTGGTATGTGGCTGGATGGGTAGATTTCTGCATGATTGCTTTCTGCATGCTTGACTCACCCCACACAATTACACATTTCACAACGATAAATGTCATGCAGTCTTTCTAGTAAAAGGAATTCATCGCAATGTTGTCTTGTGCCTGTATTCTAAAGCAAGATATTCAATGTACAATTATACACAAAATAAGAAAGTAAGGATGTTGAACCAAATCATAAATACTGAAACAAAATTAATTCAAAACACTCACTGGACTTGGGGTGTGGATTCATAAACTGCTTACACACACCTTCTGTTAGGCTTGTACCTAGAGTGACCAGACCTAGAAGAGCCACTTCCTAGCTCTCATGCTGGCAGGGTGCTCTCATTGTATCCCCTTTGCATCACAAAGTGAAATCTCAGTGCCCATCTCCACCTWGCACCATAATCTCCCTTAAATCTAGACCTTTTCACCTAAGCGACTTGCACTGTGAGAACTAGGTTCCTGGCCCCAAAAACATGAGGACAAACATAGCACTGACAGTGAGTTTAGACAGCTGGGAAGAGCATTTGACTGAACACTCCCTTGCTGGTATGAGATTAGTCTTTGGTCAAGCAGTGACTAACTCCAACATTGCATAAGATTTCAAGCGAGCATGAATCTAGCAACAGAGATGTTGATCTTCTGTAAATCACGTGAACACTGTCTCAGGTTAGGAAGATGGCTTTTCATAAACACCTATATGGCATAGAGATTTAATTCCTGTGTGAATGTTTATTTACATTTAAAAATAGAAAGGGCTATATGGTGCTCTGCGGTGACATTCAGCGCTGAAGTCCAAGCAACATTTGCACTGCCCAGATCTCTCTAGAGCCCCATATGGAGGGCATGGGGCTGAGAACCATGAGACCAACATGCAGAGAATAGCAGCGGAGCCACCAAGGGCACAAAGAAAGTGGAAAGGTGCCTGACCCAATTTGTAAACACAGTTCAGAAACAGAGGCACAGATTCACTGCACACTGAACATTGCTGAAGGAATCTTCCAGCCACAGCTGGAGCACAGCAAAGAACAGGTCTCTAGAGAGGGAGAAGAGGAAACAAAAATATGAACAGTTACCTCTTCCAGGGAGTAGATGATCTTAAGCAGGAATTTGAAATCCTTAAAGTTAATGGGTGTGCTAAACAAAGCACACAATGAAGAAGCTTGTGCAACTGGAATTAAGAAAGATAATTATCTTTCAAACAGTGAAGTCATACCTCATTCAGACACGATGTCAGGCATATACAGATTCAGCTATGACAACATCACAGGGAGGCAAGTGGTTGCGGGTCTTGTTTCATATGGTCATTTTCATACCACCGTCCAAAAAGCGTCACAGTGACAACTGGCTTTGTTGGTCTTATCTTACTTATCAAACATCCGTCATTCAACACCTGATGGAAAAAAAGAAAAGAGAGAGGATATAGAGGAGTACTCATAGGAACAAGGGAAAAGCTTACAAAGGTGTGAACAGATGAGGAGAAGGCATCTAAATCACACAGCTTCCTGAAACCAGTGTCTTCATTAAGAGGATATTGAATAAATCTAACAACTCACTATGAGCAAGTTCTCTTTGGCTTTCCTGAGACAGTTTCTTCCATTACTAAGCCCCAGAGAATTTAATGTGAGACAGCTCAAGGACATCCCATTACCTCAAATTCCCCARGGGCCAGCTGAACCCCCACTGTATGGGACCTCTGGAAAGACASAGTTCGAGCCGAACATGCCACTCAGAGAAAACAAGTCAAACTTGGTCTGAGCGGTCTCCACGGGCTGCCCACAGCTCTTCTGGTCTGTGCTTTTACACTTCAGCAGTGTGCATATCTGTGAAGGACAGAAGAAGCCAATGGATTTAGCAAGAAGGAAAAGCTCCAATAGGAAACTCTTGACTCATCAGATCTAGTGTGTGAAYAGAGCAGGTGACTGGCATGGGCTCCTTCCTAATTTTAAATTTTAATTCCTCTCAGTTGTCGAGCACTCTTTTCACTCCTCGACCTGACTGGAGCATGTTGCAGAACTGCACTGCTTGGGTAGATAGAAATGAGCTTTGTTTGTGGTGAAAGCTCTGCCAGAGCAATTAATTTTGGTCTGAAGGCCAGTCCCGCCCCTTCCACCTGTGCTTCCARTTCTGAGGTCTTTTACACAAGATTCCCTTTTCACATGTCTTCAGATGACACTGTGTATGGAAACTTGGAACAAAATGAAACCAGTTGGCCTGGATCTGAACTTGATTATCCTCACCCAGCTCCTGGTGTAGAGCTGCCCAGTAACTTGCAAAGCAAGCACTGCTCGACTACTGCGTTAGCAGCTGCAGCATACTGAGGGAAATGGTGATTTTAGTGACTTTTCTTCAGGATTAACTGAAGATTAATCCAGGTTTAACCTGCTAGATGTTTATGGGCAACATGAAGTGACAAATATGGGAATAGTGCTCCTAGGAAGACTTAAAGGATGCTCTCTTTCTTTGTCAGCAGGTGAGGAAGGATATTGTTTTGATTTAGATATTAGAGGGTCAGAAAAAAAATCTTTGCAAACATCAAATGTACTATTCATCGGCAAGTGGCTGAAGTGCAAATGAGCAGGAATACAGTATCTAATCTTCTCAATCTGCTGTACAGACCAGACCCAGCTTAACCCAGCTGAAAGAGCACCTGACTCAAAAGCCCCAACCCCAGTTTAAGGGAAGTAAGTCTTAGGGAGAAGACACCGTCTGCTCTTGGCCACATTCACATAACTTGTGCCATTCTATAGCTTCTCTGGATCACAACAGCAGCCTAAAAACACAGCAGGGTCTGTGGCCTGCTGGGCAGGTTTGGGGTTGCTGCCTGTGGCAAAATCTTATCTTGTCTTGAATATTTGCCACAAGTGCCCCTATCACACAGAGAGGCAATGTCATTTCCGGATGCAAGCATCTCTTCAACAGCTGTTGGACAACCCGATTATTCCCTCGTGCTTCTCTCAGATCTCTGTGCCACCAAAGCAACTTGCTTGAGACCCCTAATGCTGAGTGGCATCTCTGTAACCTTGCCATGTTTGTGGCCAGCTGATATGAGGAAGTGGCCCCTCTTGCTCACATCAGCTACTGACAGCAAGAGAGACTTGTCACTCCTCTGGTGACTTTTAAACAGAAACCCTGCTGCCTTCCTACATAAATAATGCTTGCAAATGGGCCCTTCAGCAAAACTGCCTGCTGCCCTTTACTCCTAGCACTCGTATTCCTCAACGCTACCCTGGAGCCAGTGTAACCYCTGGAAGAATGCCTCTCATTTCCATGTTCTGCACTGTGAGCCACATACCAACACCATTATCAAACTGCATTTGGGACGCCCTTAGCAGCCCTAAGCCAGGGATGTGCTCAGACTGCACACTGCAAGCAACAGATGGGGCAGGAGCAGACACCACAGCCCAGCAACGACTGTTGGTTGCCACTGGCGCCAGAGCTGACACCCTGCCCCTGCATCCCCTGCCTTCTCTTGCAGCCATCAAGGTCCCTGCGCAGGCCCACCACTGCCACCAAACCATGGCCACAGTGTGTGCTGCCACTGGCACTGTGGGTGCGGGACCCGCCAGTGCAAGGTGCAGGGTTCACAGTCCTGGTCACACTGTGGGAGATCAGATGAAAGCAGCTCTCCCAAGGAAGCAGAAAAACCAGCGCTGTTCTGGCGCTGCTGGCTCCGTCTGCCAACACCAGTGTTGATGTAGGGGAGGCTCCGGCCACATTGGCTGGACAGCTCTGAGACGGCTGGAGGGTGCCAGCACCGTGCCACAGCGTAGCAGCAATCACGATGTGCCCACAGTTTGTCAGGATTCAGAGGGTTCTTCACTGCCCTTTCAAGTGACTCCCTTAACATTCTCAAGAAGTGTTTCCAGGCTCCCAAAGCAACAGCAGATATTGGAGCAGTGCAGGGAGGCCTGTGCATTGGGGTCTTCAATAACACAGCCCCAGCTGCTGAAGCTCGTAGGTCCTTAAGCACTAGGCTCATCTCCTCCCATATCCAAGGAAACATTCACTCCTCCAAGCCACCGCAGCAACAGGGAAAGCCAGCTCCTAGTCTCTGAGCATACATTTTAGATCTTTTCAATGACAGATGCAGGACACGTGGAACTTAGAGAGCTGCTGGCCCTACAAGCTGTGCGATACACAGCAGACGTGGAAATCCTAAAGGGTTGGAGGCACCGCTGAGGCTGCCGAAGAGCCTTCCCTTCCCTGGAGACCCTGGCCCATGCTGCAGTGGGAGGGATGCTGCCAGCCTCGCTTCTGACATGCAAGGATGGTCCAGGGGCCTTCACCATGCTGTTGCTGGCACTCCCCTCGGGCTCTTGGGCAAGGAGGCCTCCCAGCCCAAGCATCTTCATGTCGAGCAGGAACACCCAGCTCCTTCTCGGTGACCATGTGTAGGTGACATGGGACCACTGCATCAAGGACAGGCACCTGCTGCTCTTTCCAGATGCCATTGCTATTGCCAGCTTCAAGTATGAAGAATGACTAGAGCCTTCTACCCCACTACAGCCTCTGCCACCAGCCTGCTCCTGTTGCAGCAGGCAGTGGCTTCTTGGGGCCGCTTGCACAGCAGCAGGCCCAAAGCAGACAGGGACTGGTTTGTCTGAACTGTGGCAGTGTTCCAAAGCAAAGCAAAATGTGCTTCCCCATAAACCATAAGAGCTGCTGCTGGGTAGGGGATTTTAGCCACGATCTTTGTATTTGCCTCCACAAACAAAACATGAAAGTCAGGCCCTGCTCTTTTTCGTGCAGACATGGCTCCACCATCTGGCTGAAGCACTGCGTGCCTTCCGAGTAAGCTGCACGTGGTGTGCAGACAGCATGAGGCTGCCTGCAGGCAGAAATAGGAGGAGCTGTTTGGCATAAGAGTGCAGCAATACCCTCATGCTCATCTGGCCCACTAACCTGTGTGTGTGTGTGTGTGTGTGTGTGCGCGCGCGTGATCACTTTGTGTGACTCTTGGGGCCACGTTGTGGCCTGGCAGATGTAGGGCACAAGGCTCTATGGTTGAGTTCTCTGTGACCTTGCTGGGGCCCAGATCTGGCTGTGGGAGATGAAAGTGCTCTGCCTTGGTTTCACACCAAGATCCTAGGAGTTTTTGAAGGCAGAAACAGGACTGAGGAGGCTGCTGCTTCCCCTCCTGAGAAGACAAAGCCACATGCCTTCCTGGGAAGGGTAGGAAGCAACCTGATTTGCAGGAGGGACAGAGCTCACACAGGGGCAAGCTCTAGCCACAGGTCTGTAGTAGATCCACTGCCTCTCCATGGGTCCTCCTAGCTCCACTGGAGGAGCTGTTTATGTAAGGGACGCCCTCGCAAGCACCTCACCCTGCAGCCCCTGCAATTTCCTGCTGCAAGGGCATTTGATGCTGGCAGGTGCTCAAAGAGCCTGTTCCCCCTGCAACAGTGACACTCACAGACACAGCAGCCAAAACGTTAGAGCTCTTGGCAACCAGGCCTGGACAAAAGGCTCCATAAGAAATCTTAGTGACTATATTTTGCTGGATAATGTTATAAATGGATGTCATCTCCAGCAGATCACAGGAGAAGGGGGGAGCAGGGACAGGAGGAGGTATCAAATCAGTCATTGGAGAAAGCAGGAGCCTGGAACTACTCTTGTCTTCACATGAAACTCCATTTCTAACTATATTCCTGGATGAGGTGAGTCTCTGTTGGAGAGTCTCTCTGCCAGTGTGTGGATGGAGGTGCAGAAGCCACTGATAGGAAACATAGTGATGGGAGGGCACACAGGAGCCTTTAAGTGTCCAGTGGGGCACCTGGAATTTGTGAGGGCTTATTTGTCAGTGTATGATAACTGGCAAATTTCAAGCCAGCTTGGCCAGCGAGTGAGCCAAGAGGCTTTGGAGATGACTTTGAGACGGACTTAAGAGAGCAAGGGTCTGTCCGTTGGCTCCGACTCTTGGAGAGACCAGGACATCTGAGTCAAGTCTCTGTTTTACTGTCTGATCAGCCGCATGTCAATGTGAATTGCAGATATAAACTGTAAATGTGTGTGCATGTTCTSTGTGTGTGTGTGTGTGTGTGTGTGTGTGTGYRCGCGCCTACTGAGAATAACTGCTGGTATGGAAAGAGAGGGTCTTTCCGTGACTCTGAAAGACTGACTGCTGCACAGCAATCCAGGTAACAGCCACCCCTGTGGCTGTGACCTTGTGGTGTCTTGGCCTAAGGGAATGTCAGCTTTCTTTCCTCTTCTGTGCGCACCTTTAGCAGAGGGCTCTGGGCTTSATGTCTGAAGGAGCTTTCCACCTCCCAGTCTCCTTCCAGACAAGGTGAAACGACATCAGCCTGAACTCTTCACAGAGTGGGACAGAGTACTTCCAGGACATGGGGCAATCTCTACCAGGGTTCATGGTGACATTCCCCTCTTGTATTTGACAAGCTTTTCCTTAGCATTGCATGATAACTTCATGTCACAATGCTGTAATTGGTGTGTGGCACTCAAGCTSATACAATATACTCCTCCAACTTTCCTATGCTCTACTTTTTTCCAGGACAGACAGCAAAGAGCCGCTCCTGCTGGCARTAAAGCCCTGCAGGCAATTTAAAAACTGCACAAGACAAGTGACCAGCTTGAGCATCAGGTAAACCACAAAAAAAGCATGTTGTCCTCCTCCATAGGTGCACATGTAGCTTGTAACAGAAAATGCTGTTTTATTCTGTCAGAGACTTGAGAAAAATGGAGATTTGTGGTCAATTGTGGTCAGGAAAACAATTTTGGGTCAGGATTGGCTCTCTGACTGTAGTTCCTCATTTATTCTTTGCTGAAACACGCCACAGACCAGGCATTAATGGCATATGGGCAATCAGGCCAAAATGTTGCAAATAAGAGAGAACTGTACAAGTGGGCTGAGGAAACAGGCTTATACAGGTCAGTACTAGTAGCTGTAGATCAGTAGCAAAACATGGCAGAATTGTCAGCATGGAAGTATGATGAACCACAGGTAATTTATTGCTGCCTTATAGATTGATGCTTACAAAGAAGTTAGAATGCTGTGCTGTTATTAAACAAATCTCACTGAGGAGAAGCTTTTGCAACTGAAATTAAGATAATTATCTTTTAAACCAATGATGTCATATCTCATTCAGAGATGATGTTAGTCATGTACAGGTTCAGCTATGATAACATCATGGRGAGGCAGGTGGTTGTGGGTCTTGTTTCATATGATCCTTTTCATACCACCGTCCAAAAAGCGTCACAGTGACAACTGGCTTTGTTGGTCTTATCTTACTTATCAAACGTCCATCATTCAACACCTGATGGAAAAAARAAAARAGAGAGGATATAGAGGAGTACTCATAGGAACAAGGGAAAAGCTTACAAARGTATGAACAGATGAGGAGAAGGCATSTAAACCACACAGCTCCCTGAAACCAGTGTCTTCATTAAGAGGATATTRAATAAATCTAACAACTCACTATGAGCAAGTTCTCTTTGGCTTTCCTTGAGACAGTTTCTTCCATTACTAAGCCCCAGAGAACCTAATRTGAGACAGYTGAAGGGCATCCCATTACCTCAAATTCCCCAGGGGCCAGCTGAAGCCCACTGTACAGGACCTCTGGGAAGACGTATTTTGTGCCAAACGTGCCACTCAGAGAAAACAAGTCAAACTTGGTCTGAGCGGTCTCCACRGGCTGCCCACAGCTCTTCTGGTCTGTGCTTTTACACTTCAGCAGTGTGCATATCTGTGAAGGACAGAAGAAGCCARTGGATTTAGCATGAAGGAAAAGCTCCAATAGGAAACTGTCGGACTCCCTGAAAGACTCCCTGAAGGTCTGATGATCTAGTGCGTGAACAGAGCAAGTGAGTGGCACTGGCTGGAGGGGTGGGCACATCTATAAACTCTTGTATGCCATTTCTGAAGGGCTCATAGCTATGATATGAGTAAGAACACAATGGTAACATCTTTGGGAATCCAGATTATCAAGAGTATCTCATAAAGATGAATGTGTTTTAGAAGCGAACATTTGATAAAGATTTAGAGGAGAGAGTAACACTTACTACAGATACAGAAGTAAACACTGCTCTCTTGGAATTTAAAGGAAGTTTATACACYTCTCCACTGCAGCAGAGCTTAAGCAGAAAAAGATGTCTAGCTTTCCCTGTCTGATATTTTCTGTGTATACACCAATGTCAACACACATTTCAGTGTCAAAGACAAACGTGTTATAAGCACCTTAAGGACCATGTGAAAGGTCTACTGGCATGCCTTTTTGGTGGGATTGAAAACCTCAGTCTTGTTATGGAGAAGCAGAAGGGTGAGAGATGACTGTTCTGAACAGTTTAGAGAGACTCATGATGTCTTGCTGTTCTTCACATGCGTGTGCTACTTTAAGAGCTGTATAGACAGATAACAACTCTCAAGCAGCATGTCACTCTATTACCTACCCCTTTGCTTCCTAAAGTTGTACCCACAACCCTTTCAGGTCTTTATAGGGAAAGAGGAAAGGAGCATGCTGGATTTAAATGCAAGCAGACTGGAATATTTCAGTAACTACCTCTTGCTAACATATAGGATTCCAATGCTGCAGAATACAAGAAGAAAGTCGTGGTCCTTCCCTGCCATCCCAGGRGCAGAAGGTTTCTCCCAGTAAAGAAACTTCTTAAAATAATAGCYCCAAAGAAATCATTACCTGCAGGTAGTATTGTCCTTCAACAACATGAAGTCCATCAAAGGCACCTAATACATAAACTTCATCTTCTTGTTTCCCTGCCATCTTGTAGCTCAAGTGACAGCAGAGGTCATTCTGGCAAACCGTGAGATTCCCTTCAGATTTAGGGAGCTCAGTGAAAGTGAACATGTCATGGAAGATGAGCCCACTGAAATCATGGTCATTTGGTGAGAATCTCTYGACACGTGAAGCATAGGAGCTCCAGTTGATAGCAGGAGGGTAGGCAGGAGAAAGACGAGGATGTGAACTGAGTTCAGTAACAAGGAGACGACCATCCTCTGTTTTCATATTGTAATAATATGCTTTGGCTCCATCTGGTGCATAAATACCACTCCCTAAGGAGAGCACAAATCAAACATTTCATGTTGTCCTTTCAGTTATCCCATTGATAGTATATTCACAATTTTATCAGTACTACAGATACTTTAACGTCTCCAAAGGATTTTTTTAACAACTAAGTCCACAGAAATCATGCTTTGTCAGGGAATACCTTTTACATCTCCTCATGAGGGCTGCTTAGTGTAGCCAAAAGGCAGAGGGTTACCTTATGGCTTTATCTGTCTCCTCCCCAGTTCTCTTCTATTCTTATACACGGAACTRCATGAGAATGCCTCATTTCTGGGCTAACTGATGTAAAAGGACCATCCACTAGTTTGGAACCATTCAAAACGTAACTTAAACAAGTATTATAGGCCTATCCTGATGGACATGAAAGGACATGCAGCTCTGTATTCTAGTTTAGACTAGTTGAGAACTCCTCATCAAAATGATTTGATGATGAAAAAGATTCATGATTATTCAGTTAAAATTAATTACCTGTCATTACCATGCCAATGTTGTGTGTATTTGCAGAAAGCAAATTGACACCCATGCCCATAGCCCAGGCAGAGTGAAATTCAACAGCAGTCAGAAAAGGCAAGACGTTCATCCAGGCAGTTGGGAACAACACAGTGTCCACCTGTAACTTGCTCACCAGAACCACCGCAGGGTCATGGAAAAGTATGTCGAAGCAAGTGAAGATGCCAAACTTCCCAAAGGGTGTCTCAAAAGTGACAGCTTCTGGCTCTTTAGGGATATTAAACTGGATAGTTTCTGACATAAAGAGATTATACTGCAGGAAAGAAGAAAAAAAATAGAACTAACATAGCTAAAAACATCTTCCACAAAATCATCATGTCATTGCATAAAGCTATTCAGAATGACTAGAGAAGCTTTTTAACCTATTTTTGAAGCCTTATTATATAGAAAGTCAGGCTAACAYTGGTCAATCACTATTTTGCCCAGAAGATGTATATGAAGGCATGTATATWGACCTGAAAAAAAAGAAAAGCAGGTTGTTATCTGTAGACTTGTTGGTTTTGATTTGTCGCCTCCTGCTCCCATGAAAATAACCTCTCCAGTCTCCCCATGTAGCATAAAATTCTGACAGTCCAAAAGACACGAAGAAGAAACACACTAATGGAAGAAGTACACAGAGGACAGAAAAAAAAAAACAGACGGAAGTGGTGTCTCAGTAAAGAAAAAAAGAGACAGACGTTGAYGTAGATGCAAGGGAGGACTGGCAGCACACAGTACCTGCAGGAAGTGTGTGAAATATCACAGAAAAACCCAAAACAGTAGAAAAAAAATGGTTGTGATAGTGGGAAAGAGGCAGATGGCCTCAGCTGACAGAAAAATGCAAGCATGAGAAGTTCTCAGCTGTGCARTGTTTTCCTTCCAACTTTTCTTATACTCTGTAAGTCACGTGGATGATAAACTCATGTAACCAAGCCAGAAAGCAGGTTCATGGTTACTAGGGCAGTGTTTTAAACCTGGAACTCAGCTCCAAGCTGGCAGATTCCTGATTACTGGGGCAATATCACAAACSTGAACCTGAGCCAAGTGGGCCTGGGCACAGCTGGTAAAACGGGGATTTCACTCCARTAATTATCAGTTCTCCCTCACCTAGTTTGCTCAGAAACAGATACTTTGGCATCATTCGAGGAGAAGTAGGTGAAATAATGAGTCTAAAGTGCATTACATAGACAACTGACTTCAAACTACCCTTGTCAGCATGATATCTGGCCTGSTCATGGAAATCTTGACATTTGCACTGGAACTCAGCAGAGCTCTGATGAGCTTACTGGGATCTTTCCCTCCAGACTTTCCTGCAGTACCAAGTCATGACATTTCCGAACAAAGGAAAGAGTGGAGCACTTGATACTTGGGAAACACCCAATATTTAAGAATTAGAGGGTAAAGGGATTTTTCTTAAATCAAGGAGTTACCTATCTGATACTATTATCTGTATTTTAGGACAAGAGGAAATGGCCTCAAGTTGCACCAGGGGAAGTTCAGGTCAGATAKTAAGAAAAARAACTAGAGTTTTGGGGGTTTGTTAAACTGAGAAAGTCTGTCAAAAATATCTGCCACTGAATGGGACCTGAGCAATCATTTTTCATTCTAGTCTGTTTTTACAAACACAAGAAAATGCAGCTTTACAGTCAATATATCCCACCAAAAGAAATATTCTTTAAAATTACAGACACACACACACACACACACAAAGGACAACTGAATGGCATTAAATTCCCTTTAAGAAAGCGGATATACTGGAAACCATGGAAGAGTAGCTCC
>NW_020455777.1:3738492-3751785 GCF_003342845.1 Nothoprocta perdicaria | reverse complement strand
GAATATAGGTACAAGGCAGCACACCACTGGCTATCACATCCTGGCTGAAACGTGGTGCCCAAATGACTGATCATTAGACTGATCAGTTAGAGCAGGAGACAGAGCACGGGAGGATCTTAACTTAACTGTGGAAAAAATAATTTGAAATTTCTGGGTTTGCACCACTCAGCGATTTAGACATTTGGACTTTGGCTAATGAAGACATCATTCAGTTATCGGAAAGTAGTTTTCAACTAAAAGGGTTGTGTACTTTTATTTGCACATAGCTTTTCCAGCAGTAAGTAAAGAGAAAATAAGTAAACATTTGTACAGCAAAGAAAATGTAAAAATATAACCCCAAACTTTTGTTAGAAGATTCTCAATTAGCTGTAGTCAAAATAGTGTAAGAAAATGACAGCCTAATGCGTAGTGGTATATTCCGG
The DNA here is from genome assembly GCF_003342845.1 of Nothoprocta perdicaria. Lineage (NCBI taxonomy): Eukaryota > Metazoa > Chordata > Aves > Tinamiformes > Tinamidae > Nothoprocta > Nothoprocta perdicaria. Next base: position 3,751,363 of record NW_020455777.1, on the reverse strand, counting down.
CAAGAATCTTCTAAATGCAAAGAGGAAGTGTCCATCACACTTCACAAACAAAATTCCATACATTATTAGAGGAATTTTACTTTATAKTGATTTTTTAAATTTACCTTGATATCATCATATCATATTATGCAATTATTATTGAAATTTGTTAATTCTTTTAATATCAAGCTAAGTTCTACATAATTATTGAGAGCAGCTGACTTCCTTATGAGACACTAGCTTGGAACCACATCAATCACCTCTTGGGATCCGTGCAGGGAATCCAGTTGACCTCCGGGTCAGGAATATCCTCCAGGTAGGGGTAGATGGTTTCCCTGGTGAAACGCCAGCCGTAAATGCCGTCTTCAGGAGTCACGATGATGTGGGCACCCTGGCAGGACAGGCTCCGTTAACGCTGCTCGGGGCACCAGGGAATCAGCCGAAGGGAAAGCACAAACCGACAGTGCTGTGAGCCCATGGAGTACCTGCTGGGCGGCTTCCTTGATGGCCTTCTCCAAGACGTCCATGTTCTTGTTCATGAGTGCCAGCGCATCCTCGGGAGAGGGAGGYGCCACGGYRAGSGCTGGCAGGATCACCGCGTGCTCGTACACAGCYGCYRTGAAGCGGCCCGAGGCAGCGGCCTGGAGCACGAGGAGGGCCAGGACCGTGCCCTGCGCCAGGGGCTGCAAAGCGACCATGGTGGCTGCCTCCTGCTCCCTAGGGAAACGCACAGGCACACACGGAAACACAGCAAAGGGTACATACACACGAAAGAAAAGGGTAATCTTTAGCTTAAAGAAATGACTTAGCTTAAAGAAACCGGGTACTTAAATGCAGTCACAAAACTRCTGGCAATGCCAAGAAGAGTTGTGCCAACACAGAAAGAAGTTATCAAATATGTGACTTTCTAGAAAGAGTTGTCTGAGTTCTCTTTTCATGTTTATCTCTGCCAATAATTTCAACATATTCTTTCCACTGTACATTTTTTATAATAGACATTGCAATAAACTTTTATGGTGTATTTTGGCTCAGCTTTGATACTCAGATAAAGGGTAGATTTGTCACCCCTGGAGTGCATGTTTTATGAACTCTGAACGGAAAAAATGAGGACTCTGAGAACCATCTCCTTTAATGCAAAGTCTTTAAGCTCCTCACCTCCTGAGCTATACGTCACTGTTCATAGCTTGCTTCCCCGAGTTTCTTTAGATCCAAGTCATTATATTTTCCCRTTATATTTAGATGAAATCTCCTTAATGGACCACTGRCAGAACTGTCCCTTGCTTCTGCCCCTTGCTTTTATTCCACTGACTTCCGCAATAGAAATTAAAATAAAACAAAATATTTACAAAACTGACAAAAAGAGGATAAAAAAATTATCACTTTTAGTTGTCAGCTCTTAAAGAATAATTAAAAAAGAGAAAAAGAGAGAAATGAAGGAACTTGATTACATTTTGAAATCCTTTATCTCTCAGGGCTTATATAACATGATACAATACCAGGAGGGAAGAGTTAAGCTTTGGCTTCATTCACACTAAAATATGTAATAAGACAGGTGCAACTAAGCTGTAGAGTAGCTCTATGTTTTACCTCAGGATACCAGACTATATGAAGAGGCCAGAGTCTAGCTTTTGCTTTGCTCTACATGACTTTTCGACAGCTTTTCACAGAAGATATGCACCTGGAGGGTGTGTTTTCCTCCCAAGTGAGGCATGTAAGCTGCCAGCCTGTTTGCCAAGTAGCTTTTGCCCAGCTGCCAGTCGCCTTAGCGGAAGGCTGGGCTGTTCCCAGCTCCTGGGGATGCCAGGAGTAGGAGACGGAGCTCAGTCAGGGAAGGAGGTGGCAGCGACTGGAGGCAATCCTGCCTGCCAAACTGAAAGGTCAGCCAGGAAATAACTCAAGTTTAAAAAATAAAAGAAAAAAGAAATCCGCAGAATGAAGCCTTATGAAAATACAGCAGGCTATAAGTAGCTTATGGAGAAGTTTAGTCAACAGCTCCTGCTACTTTCCATATTCCTCTTCTCTCARTCTGCTTTCTCCCCTAACCTGTGCTCCTTCTGCTGCTGTCCGAAGATGAGGGTTTTCTTAGGACTTACCTGTGCAGAACAGGACACAACTTGGCATTAAATCAGCTTAGCTGCAGCTGTAGCCTGCYTTCCAGCTGTAGTCCTGCTTCTTGTGCTGACAGGGATCCGGCAGACGACTGCTCTTTATCAGAAGGGTTAATCTTTGTCTGGAAAGCCCCGTGTGAAGAGATACACCTGCAACACGGAAATCACTGCACAGAAGCAATGGGAACATGAACACAGGGGTGTGGATAGCAGAAGCCACATCCTTGTTTGGCAACAGCAAATGGTTGTTGGTTATGTTGCAGAACACCAAGTCCTGGAGTCCAGATAAAAATGCACAGGCAGCGAACTTCTTCTCCATGCAAAATAAGAATATTCTCCCTTACCGCCATTATGTTAACTGCAGCAGGGGGTTACAATTTAGTACCCTTCTGTGAACTCAAATCTGACTTTTACAACATTTGYTTACTTACACGAAGTATTTTATGCCCATTCAATTTTACAATTTTATTTTATTTTGTGATTTTGGTAGATTAAATGTGGACATAGTTTTTATTTCTAAACAAAATTTCAGAACAAACAATAGACTTAACTCTATGAAGAAATTATAGCTATACCACCTAAAGTAGTGTACTCCAAAACACACCTCCTTTTCCAGTTGTTTTGTGGTTTTTGCTGTTTTTTGTAAAGTACACTCTGTCTTCATTGCAGTGCCTGCACTGACACATGTGCAAGTGCATTCACGCTGGCATCCAGCCTTTCCCAAACCTGCCTGTAAACTCTAGACCCTCCCTCATTTCAGTATGAGCAACCATTTCACAGGGAGACCGTGACGATACCTGCCTTTGCAGGCAGGTACCTGCAAAGTTGCTCATTTGTGAGATTTTATTTTCATATGGACCCGCCTGACTTCTCAAAAATGATGGCACAGCTTTCACTTAGTTTTGTGGAAAGGTCCTTTTCCACAGCTTAGAACTGTGGCCAAGAAAAGCAGACTCCTCAACAGAAAAAAATATTATTATAGTGAGTACTGAGTTGAATACTCAGCCTTGAAACAAGAATGTTTTGAGGTGTTCTTTCTTTTAAAATAAATGATAGCTTTTAAATGTTTACCTGTCTGCCTTCAAAGTTTCTATTCCTCTCTGCTTTAAAAAATATTTAGAGCATATTTAGAGCATTTAGGGCGTATTTAGTGATGGGGCTTAACAGAGTTCCAGGGCTGACCTCTAACCTCTCTGAATTTTTTCAAAAGATTAAAAATAATTTGTTATTGGGACACAGTCCACTGCTATGGACCTGAATACCACACCATTAAAGTMAGAGGAGGTTTTTTTTCTGTAATTCTTACGAAGAACAGAATCAAGCCTGTGACAATCAGAAGGTATCAGGCAAAAATAGATACAGAGACAGCTTAGGAATTTATTTTTGCTGCAAAATCAAGCCAAGAAATCAATATGCAATGACTAAGTTATTAGATAGGAAAATTATGATAAAGAATGCTATTATAATTATGGGCATTAACATTATGATTAATTAGCGTCAGAGGTACATATGAGATGTTAAAGGACCTACAGTAAAATTATAGTGAAGCTTCTTTTGTATGTCGTGGGTCCTTTTCATATCACCTCCCAAAGAGCATTACACTCAAAACTGGCCTAGATGTATGAGCCTGACCTATCAGACGTCCATCAGGTAGCACCTGATTATGGAAAAGTAAAATAAACTGAAATATCAAAAAAGCAGTGTATGACAGACACATTGTATGACAGACACAATACAGTATTTTAACTAATGTTGACCCAGTTAAGCAATATCCTGAAAAAAAAGACAAAAAGCATTTAAGTCTCTCATATAGAGCTACCATAATGCCTGAGAAAAAATAGACTTTTCTTTTTCTTGGGCAACATCTGATTCTAGATTTTTGGGAAAGTAAGCACTGATCTGGGATTTTGTATTTAATTCATAGGTGCTTCCATCATTTGGACAGGACTGAAAGGAATCATGGAAAGGGACTGACCATACTGGGTTACTCAGAGGTGGTGACCAATGCTCTGGGAATGCAGTCAGGAAAATTATGCAGCAATAAAGCTGCTTTGAACTGAAGCCAGTCATTGAAACAGAGGGCACTGGTAGTTTCCAAGTTGCTCTGGTGTCTTGCAATGGCTTTTTGGCTATGACATTAGTTCAGATTCCCCAGGGTCCAGCTGAACCCCACTGTACAGGACCTCTGGGAAGACGTAGCTAGTGCCAAACGTGCCGCTCAGGGAGAACATGTCAAACTTGGTCTGAGYRCTTTCCACGGGMTGCCCACTGCTTTTCTGGCCTGTGCTTTTACACTTCAGCAGCATGCATACCTATGAGTGACAGGATACAGCAAACAACTTATCTCTTAGCTTTAAACAATCAAGACCTGGGTTTGGTAGCATGAAAAGCTCTCATGATGAATGATTCCAGATATCTAATCATTTGTTTAGACTAAGGGGATCCATGGATAATCCAAGCACTTGAACCTTTGTGCTGAAACAGTTGTTCATGAGCATCACAGCAAATCAGCATGTCTGTGTAATACACATAAATACATGTGTACACACATGCATAAAGCATATGCATTGAGGCAGAGAAGTTGAATAATTCATGACCTAGGGAAGTTACTTAAGCGTTCCTAAATGAAATCATCATACATATCTGCCTACTCTGTGAAGATATAAAGAAAATATTATATAAAGATGTAGCATATTAGAGAAAGCATTATATAGAAGTTTAAAGAATGAATGTGTGAATGCGAAGGTTATATCGATATATAGTTTCTTCATCTTACTAAACTACTGTATGTTGGAACATGTAATTAGCACCATGATAACATCCAGAGCAGAGACCAGCTCTCTGTTGTAACAAGTCAATCCCTACTGATACAGCAAGATCTCTAAGATCTCTCCCCTTTYCTACACAAACATGAAAACCTCCTTAAAGTGTTACAGAACAGGACCAATTCAATATCTTAATTTTCATAACTTGTATCATGCTCATTAAATCAGGAGCAATATCCTCAATAAAAACTCATGAAGAAAACACTTTTTTGGGGAGGTGCAGGGAGGCAAGAGCAAAAAAAACTATCTTCATGAACTATCAGAGTCAAAAAGGGGTAAATGCAAAGGGGGTGAAAGCAGAATATTCCAGCTCTACTTCTGTCCAAATAAGAATAGAAAATCTTTACCTGCAAATAATATTCTCCTTAACAACATGTAGTCCATCAAAGGCACCTAAACCATAAATGTCATCATCTTGTTTCTTTACCATCTTGTAACTCAAATGGCAACAGAAGCCCTGCTGGCAAACAGCAAGACTTCCCTCAGGTTCAGTGAGTTCACTGAAGGAGAAGAGATCACGGTAAACAACTCCACTGAAATGGTGGTCATTTGGTGGGAGCCTTTAGACGCTGCTGGCATACAAATGCCAGTTAACAGCAGCAGGATAGGTGAGAGACAGTCGTGGGTGTGAATGCAGTTCTGTCACCAGGAGGTGACCATTTTCCATTTCTGTGTTATAATGAAATGCTCTTGGGCCACCTGGGGCATAAATACCACTGCCTACACATATATAAAACCAGAAGACTCTCAATATGAAAGCWAATGTGTGGTACAAGTCTCTAAGAATGAAACAAGCACCAAATTTTATTCTAATGTTGACTAGACACTTTCATAACTTTACAGACTATAATCCTGATCCAGTGCTTTTTGCAGCCAGTAGAAAGTAGATCAAACTCTGATGATTGTAGGCGACAGTATTAATACACTAATTATATGCTATTACATATGATGGAAGTGGCTGAAGCTCATTCCTCACTGAATTGATCTCCTTGTTTCTTCTACAACATATTTTTGATTAGAATGAATAGTAATATTGTCATGTCAAAAAATCTTTAAGGAAAAACAAGCTACCAGAAGTCACATATATATGCAACTATTCGCATAAATCTTTAAAGCCCAGAGTAAGACCCATCCACAGAGAATATGGGGTATATGGCTTAAGGTTGTAATGATTCAGAACTATAAGAACTGCCCAAATTGGCTTTCATTTGGAAGGCAAAGTTTAGGACTACTTAGACATATCAGTGAGTTTCTGTCTTCTGTAAGCGCATGTTCATTAAACTCACACATGAATTCCAGCATTTTTTCATAAAAATATTTTGTAAATACAAAGCCAAGGAGAAAACTTTGCACAAGCTCTCTGTTTCAGAAGCAATGTCTGCAAGAAAGCTCATGGACAACGTTTCTCGGAACTAGGTTTCCATCTACTGGAGAAAAAAATATTGTCCTTCAGATCAGCGAACTGCACACAGTACTCCAGGTGAGTCCTCACCAGAGCTGAGGAGAGGGGCAGGATCCCCTCCCTTGACCTGCTGGCAACACTCCTCCTGATGCAGGCCAGGATCCCATTGGCCTTCTTGGCCACGAGGGCACACTGCTGACTCGTGGTTAACTTAGTGTCAACCAGGACTCCCAGGTCCCTCTCCGTGGAGCTGCTTTCCAGCAGGTCGACCCCTAATCTGTACTGGTGCCTGCGGTTATTCCTCCCCAGGTGCAGGACCCTGCACTTATCCTTATTGAACCTCATGAGGTTCCTCTCTGCYCAACTCWCCAGCCTGTCCAGGTCCCTCTGGATGGCAGCACAGCCCTCCGGAGTGTCGGCCACTCCACCCAGCTTGGTGTCGTCTGCAAACTTGCTCAGGGTGCATTCCGTGCCCTCRTCCAGGTCATTGATGAACAAATTGAACAGCACCAGGCCCAGTACTRMCCCYKGGGGACACCACTGGCCACAGGCCTCCAACTGGACTCGGCCCCATTTATCACCACCCTCTGAGCTCTGCCATCCAGCCAGTTCTCRATCCACCTCACCATGTACTCGTCTAGTCCACTCTCCCGGAGCTCCCATATGAGGATATCATGGGAGACGGTGTCGAAAGCCTTGCAGAAGTCAAGGCAGACAACATCCACGGCTCTCCCCTCGTCCAGCTGGCCAGTCATCCCATCATAGAAGGCTATGAGGTTCATCAGACATGACTTCCCCTTGGTGAATCCATGCTGACTRCTCCTCAACACCTTCTTCTCYTTCATATGCCTGGAGATGCTCTCTAGGATGAACCGCTCCATCACCTTTCCAGGGACGGAGGTTAGGCTGACCGGCCTGTAATTGCCTGTCTCGTCCCTCTTGCSCTTTTTGAAGACTGGAGTGACATTGGCTCTCTTCCAGTCCTCGGGCACCTCCCCTGCTCTCCAGGACCTCTCGAAGATGATGGAGAGAGGCTGAGCAATAACCACCGCCAATTCCCTCAGCACTTTTGGGTGCATCCCATCAGGCCCCATAGATTTTTGGGTGGCCAGTTTGTCTAAGTGATCCCTAACCCAATCCTTCTCAACCCGCGGAAGGTCTTCCTCTTGCCCGTTTRTATCGCTCTCACCTGAGCCCTGCAGTTCATGRGGAGTGGCCTTAGCAGCAAAGAAGACAGAGGCAAATAAGTCATTTAGTAACTCTGCCTTCTCGGCATCCTCTGTCACCAAGGTCCCCTCCCCATTCAGCAGTGCACTAACATTTTCCCTCATCTTCCTCTTGCTGCTGACATATTTATAGAAACCCTTCCTGTTGTCCCTGACATCCCTCGCCAACTCTAATTCCACACGGGCCTTGGCTTTCCTTGTTGCACATCTGCATTCTCTGACAATGCACCTATATTCTTCCCATGTGGCCTGGTCCTTCTTCCACAAGCTGTACGCTTTTTTTTTTTTCCCATTAACTTTGCCTAGCAACTCCTTGCCCATCCATACAGACTTCCTGCCACACTTACTTGACTTCTTTCTTGTCTCAGCAATCCTGAGCTTGGAGGAGGAAGTGGCGCTTGAATATTAGCCAGCTCTCCTGGACTCCCTTTCCTTCTAGGACCCTGACCCAGGGGACTGCTCCAAAGAGCTCCCTGAAGAGGTCGATGTTGGCTCTCTTGAAGTCCAGGGTAGCTGTTCTACTTCTCACCAGCTTCCTCCACGCAGGATCGTGAATTCCAACATCTCGTGGGCACTGAAGCCAAGTCTGCCCCCTACCCTCACATTTCCTACTAGACCATCTGTTTGTTAGTAACAGGTCTAGCAGTGTCCCTCACCTTGTTGGCTCCTCAACCACCTGCATCAAAAAGTTATCTGCAATGTTCTGCAGGAACCTCCTGGACTGTCTGTTCCTGGCTGTGTGGTTGTCCCAGCAGATATCAGGGTGGTTGACGTCCCCCAGGAGGACCAGGGCCTGTGATCGGGAGGCTTCCCGCAGCTGCCCGTAGAAGGCTTCGTCCACTTCCTTGTCCTGGTCACGAGGCCTGTAGTAAACTCCCACCACCGTGTCACCCGTGTTGTCTTACCCTTTTATCCTCACCCACAGGCTCTCTACTTGCGTTCCATCCTCTCCTATGCTGAACTCTAAGCATTGCAGTTGCTCCCTCACATAAAGAGCAACTCCACCACCTCACCTTCCTAYCCTGTCCCTCCTGAAAAGCCTGTAGCCACAGGCCACATTCCAGTCATGGGAGCTGTCCCACCATGTCTCAGTAATTGCAATGAGATCATGGCCCTGTAACCGCATGTACATCACCAATTCCTCTTGTTTATTCCCCATGCTGCGTGAGTTTATGTAGAGGCATTTGAGTGGGGGTCCCAAAGTGCCTCTCCTTCTTGTCGGGGCAGCTGCAGCCTGACTATGTGGGCCTCCAGAAGTTCTCGTATTTTGCCCTTAGGCCTCTTCAGTCCCAGAGCGCCCTTCACAGGCCACAGCACTAGAATGCTGTGTGGCGTAATGGGCCATCAGTCACCATCTTATCTGCTGCCCCACTGATACCCTCTCCTCCCCGCCTTGAATCTARTTTAAAGCCCTCTTGATGAGCCCAGCTAGCTCCTGACCTAGTGCCCTCTTCCTGCTTTGAGAAAGATGGACCCCATTGGGTACCAACATGCCTGGTGCCACGTAAGGCTTCCTGTTRCCAAAGAAGCCAAAGTTATGGCGATGACACCAGCCATGGAGCCACGTGTTAATGGATTGTACCCTATGATTTCTTTCTGAATTGCTGGCAGCACTGAGAAGAATCGAACAGAAGATGACCTGCGCGCCTATGTCCCTGATSGTCCGCCCCAGCTCCCTAAAGTCTCTTTTGATTACCCTCAGGCTATGTGTTGCCACTTCCTCTGCACCCACATGTAGGACCATCAAGGGATAATAGTCTGTGGGTCGGACGAGTCTGGGAAGTCGCCTGGTGACATCCCTAATCTGGGCCTCAGGAGGACAACAGACCTCTCTTGAGGTAGGGTTGGGTCTAGCTATCGGTCCCTCTGTTCCCTGAATCTGGGAATCACTCGCAACARTAACTCGCCTATTCTCCCTCCTCTCCATGGTGACAACCTGTGCAGCTGGCCTTTCTTACTGTGGTACCTTTTCTGGAGGGGACAGACCCACTCTCTCACCCTCCACTGACTGCCCTACCTCCTCCAGGGCCTCATACCTGTTTGCCAGGGGCACCCTGAAGGGTAAGATAGCCTATCTGCCTGCCCGCTCTGCCGTGCTAATGATGTTGAATATTGTACGGACAGTCACTCAACCACAAGTAATGGAGCATACAGCTTTKTGAGCTTGATATACCTTCATTTTGTAGATGAAAATTCATATCAAGAAACAGAAGTCAAACACAAATGTCCATGGATCTGGATTATAACAGTAAAGGGAATTTGCACTTAAGTTATTAAGAGTAACAAAGCCTCCTCAAGAAAATGACTTTTACCTGCCCTCTAACACCTCCTAAATAATGCCAATAGAAACACATTTAAGTCTGGGAAGTTGCTTTTGTTTCACATCTTTACCTTCCTGGGGATCTTGTATTTCCTAAAATCTGCAGAATTGCCTCACCTTGTGATAACGAGCCACCAATTTYCCTTCTGAATCGAAGACAACATTGATATTGTATTGATAGTGACCATCAATAGTGACCAAGTGACTTGTGTACCTTGGATCACTGGAATTGCCAAGCTTCTTGTCTCCCATATTTGCAACCACATAGACAGAGTTATTTCTTGCCAGAMAGTTCAACCTCTTCTGCACTGGTAAAGGAGTGAATCAAATAAGCAGATAAAGGAGGGAATAGAACATCAAAAGCAGTTTGCTTCCAAACCCTCACAGTCCCACTGTCCTTCTTGGTCTTGCTTCCAGAAACCCTGTTCTTCTTTCTACAGAGGTTAATGAATCTTTTAATTGCTAATGCATTAAAAGAACCTTCAGGTAAAAGATATGGAAATGAAGCACTACAGGGGCTGTCACTGGAAGCACAGAAAAATGAGAAAACTTTATCAAAATATATCCTGTATTCTGCCTCATTCTGCCTCAGATTTATACTTTGAATTCTGAAACATACATAGATATTGTAGAAAATACTGTGATGCATCATCTAAGTGCAGTTGGAGAAAATGCCTTTGGAGGGGATCCAAAACAAGGAATGTTTTGCTGAAAACAATGTGGATCCACAGAAGTCCCCTGACAGCTGCAGTTCTCTTTCATTGTTTTAAATAATGACGATCTTTTATTTCCCATATTGTATTCTCTCTTTTTGGTATAATTGCAGAACAGAATGCATTTTTTTTACCCAGACCTAAAAATGCATTCTTTTAAAACATTCATTATAAGCATACTTATTCACTCCAACTTATTCACAATTCACTCCAACCTAAACAATTAGCTTAGGCTGGTTGCACTGATAGTGACCATCACTTGGGCATCCTGGATCACTGGAATTCTGTTGCAGAATAACTACCTAAAGTTTTTGGTTCACACCTTGGAGACAACAGGGGCAATTTTAGGGGCATGGGTGAAATACTGGTCTCAGGGAAACCAATGATGAATGTTGTCATCATCCTCCATGGAGCCTGCGGTTCAATCCAGTATTTTCCTAGAGCCTGATGGGTTGGAAACCTAAGAGATTGCTTAAACAACTTTAACAATTGGACATTGTTGCCCCAAGACTTTTATAAATTCCTTTGGCAGTGGTTTTGTATTAAAAAGCTTAGCATGCTTCTCCTCACATTAAATACCAGAGGAACACAGGGAGTTTCCCATAGAGAAGGAACAACTTTTCACCTTCAGATCTCCTTTCTGTTCCCATTGTGGAGCAGAACATYAGTGATATATGGGTATGTGTTAATTCAACATTCTGCTTCAATTTCAGATTAAGCTGCCAGCCTAAGGTAGTTCAGCATTGCTTTCCTCTACATTACTTTTAATTATCCTTACCTAAACATTGCAAACACAAAGAATGGTGTAACTTATTAAGGAAAATAAAACTTTAGCTTTCTTTCCTTTATAATTCTCCRTGTCAGCAGAACTGGGCTGAACAACATCATGCCTTAATTTGATGCAAATAAAATATACTTAGGGAATGAAAAGGTCACTGTATCATGTTTCTTGTTCATTTGGGGTCCAAATTGAAAAAATATAAATCCAAAATTGAGCAGTRTATTCTTTGAATAACTTCTACTTTGCATTTACAGATATTCTTATAGCTTAGACATGTTCTACAACATGCATGGAATACATTAAATAAATGTAGATTATGCATACTTAATACTTTTCTTAAAAAAATCTTTATGGTTATACTAACTAAAATCAAAAGGATTACAGTGTGAAAAAAAACTATTCTGAATGACGTTTGAGGCTATTAGGAGCAAATACATAGAATCCAACTTATTTTCATCTCATATTTAAAGCTATCCATGACCACTTTTAAATAGAGATCTCTCAGAATCACAGAATGTTTGAGGTTGGAAGGGACCTCTAGAGATCATCTAGCCCAAAGCCCCTGCTCCAGCAGGGACACCCAGAGCACGGGGCACAGGGCGGCATCCAGGCAGGTGTGGAAGATCTCCAGAGAAGGAGACTCCAAAACCTCCCTGGGCAGCCCGTGCCAGGGCCCTGTCACCYTCACAGTGAAGTTCTTCCTCATGTGGAGATGGAACTGCCTGTGTTTCAGCTTGCACCCATTACCCCTTGTCCTGTCACTGGCAACCACTAAGAAGAGCTTGGCCCCTTCCTCCTTACACCCCTTACACCCCTCCTTACACCCCTTCACCCCTCAAGTACTTACTCATATTGATCAGATTCCCTCTCAGTCTTATCTTCTCCAGGCTAAACAAGTCCAGCTTGCCTAGTCTTTCCTCCTAAGATAAAAGCTTCAGTCCCTTAATCATCTTTGTTGCCTTCTGCTGGACCCTCTCTGGAAGCTCCACATCTCACACTGGAGAGCCCAGAACTGCACCCAATACTCCAGGTGTGGCCTCACCAGAGCTGAGGAGAGGGGCAGGATCCCCTCCCTTGACCTGCTGGCAACACTCCTCCTGATGCAGGCCAGGATCCCATTGGCCTTCTTGGCCACGAGGGCACACTGCTCACTCATGGTTAATTTAGTGTCAACCAGGACTCCCAGGTCCCTCTCCGTGGAGCTGCTCTCCAGCAGGTCAACTCCTAATCTGTCCTGATGCCTGGGGTTATTCCTCCCCAGGTGCAGGATCCTGCACTTGTCCTTCTTGAGCCTCAGGAGGTTCTTCTCTGCACAACTCTCCCTTTCATCAGCCCAGTCCCCCTTCCACAGTAGAGACAATACCTTTCCAGATCAGTACATGGAATCCAGTCCACCTGTGGATCTGGGATATCCTCAAGATAAAAGTATATTGTTTCCTTTGTGAAGACCCAGCCATAAATGCCATCCTCAGGTGTCACAAGTCACAATGATCTGGGCGCCCTAACGCAAATTCAAA
>NW_020455777.1:3721739-3738137 GCF_003342845.1 Nothoprocta perdicaria | reverse complement strand
AGTCTTGCACAAAACTGGCAATTCCTGGCAGCGCCAGAAAGACAACACCGAGTGGTGCAATCGTCACGTCTGGAAAGTTGCAGGGCATCAAGTCACAAAAATGGAGCAATTCTGCATTTACAGCACAAGCAGAGCAGACACCTCTGTGTACAGCTAAAGAAACACATCACTTGCTAGATTTGAGAAGGATATAGATGTGGATACAGGACCAAAGCAATACAGGAATTTCTAGAGTGAGGAGAATTGAAGGTAAGCCCAAGTCATGGCAGGACTGAAGAGTTTGAGCTATCTCACAAAAACCAGGCTAGACACATTCCTGGTCAAATCCTGTGGCACAGAGTGCAGGCTGTCCCCAAGCTCTGTGACATTTCCAGTTGTCTCCAAGTGCACAGAGCTCAGGCCCAGCTGAGGGACACRGGACTTCAGGGATGACTGCCCAGTCATCCCTCCTCATCCACAAGTGCCCAAGTTGCACTACTGTGTTGACAGAACAAGTTGCCTGTTTAAATATGCTGTGTGACACATCACAGCACTAGCAGAGGAATGCTCAAAGGCAGAAGAAAAATAAATGCCTAATTTTCACATAGGACGTCCCACAGCTCTGTCATGTCAACCTTTAAGCGTGGTTCTAGGGCCCATAGATGATCATGGCAGGAGAACACTACTGTGAGGCAATTTTTAACAAATCTGGAAACCAGAATTCCTYTTGAGGTTTCTTTCACCTTCTTTCATCTCCACTGGGTATGTGAAAGGATGAGGAAGGGAAAGTAAATGTATTACCATAAAGCTACACAGGTTTAGTTAAGCCTGGCTGGTTTCTCATGGAGTTTGACAGAGTTTGAGTTTCAGGAGAAAACATAAATTTCAGCCACCTCTGATTCTCACAGCTTTTTTCTACCTCACCCCCCATCGGGGGCTGTAGTGGTATTTTTATGATAGGATGAGTCTTACATACCTCAGTACAAAAGGGAGCTATTGCTAGGATGTTCTCAGAAAAGACCTTCCCTTTGCTACCCTGATCCTTCAGAGCTCRGCTGGGTATCATGGCAGTTTGCCTTGCCAGTATCTCAAAAATGGCTCAGGTGGAGGCAAAATTCTGAAGTATTTCTCATGTAAATGACACTAGTTATTTTCAATAAAAGAATCTGACTAAAAATTGGTGGAACTAGAAAATAAGCCATTTTTAGCTGTAGAAAAAAGGTTACCATAAGAAACCCCTTTTAGTTGTGGGTTCTGGGAGAAAGAAATAAGACTCATGCCACGTGGAAAGACGAAGACTAGCATCAGCTCCACAGCCATATCCTTACCTCAGTTCGCCTTGCCTTTTTGATCAGCCTCCATGGGGAAGAGCTCTTTGGTTAGCAGCAGGGATGATTTTTTTTTTCTTTGTATTTTCTTTTGGTTTGTTATTTTTTTGTACACAAGTGTTGGAGAAYGACAGCCCTAAATTTAGAGGGACTTTCTGCTGCAGAGGCAATTAGTGCAAACCTTTGGTATTTATTAGCAATATGGACCTCTCACTTTGACATTATACAGGTACTGCTAGACACAAAGTATGTCAGGCTCTTCTTGTCTCTTTAAGAAAGTTCCTAAAACTCCAGAAAAAAAATATTTGCTTTATTGGAAAAAAACATTGTGTTTAATGCTTTACCATTTCAAATTATTTTTCAACAGTTTTTTTTAATCAGCTGAAATATTACAGGATTATCATCTTTAAAAAAGATACAGAAAAACATGGTAGCAAAACTGTAGTGTTATGTGTGAATAACTCACAGCAGATTCAAGTGTAAAAGACAGACATTTGACAATATACCTCTTCACATACAGTGGTGCACTGTACATGGAACACGGCTAAACAAGCCGACATCTGAGAATTACTCATCAGTTAAGCATATGCACATGAGCACTTCCAAAAAGAAAGGTAGTCTGTGTTCAGTGTTTCAGAACAGAGATGCAGCTACAAGTAAACTACAACTGGTTGTTCACATGTGTCTCAACTTGAGGACAATGAAACACTCATCTCAAGTCCACTCATCTCAAGACTAAGTTAAACCACAGTCGTAAAGAGAGAATCCAAAAGGATATCTGGCTACGTTTCACTGCCCAACAGGAGAGTTCTTTCTTCAGTATTACCAGGAGGACTTTGAAGGCTGGAACTAGAAGTATTTACAGAGGGGAAGATAAGAGGAGGAAGAATCATATTTAATATTCTCTAGACACAATACTAATACGATAGCGTAAAAGTCAGACAAAACATGGGAAGAGTTGCTTGGTTCACTGAATTTGTTTTCTTCTATCACACACACATGCAATAAGGATAATATACATATAAGAAACAGCTTTCAAAACTGTCATGCCTAACGACATAATACAGCTCATAGACATCTTCCTAGAGGAATTATCAGTAGCATTTGCTCTTCAGTGTCATAGACCTGCTGCTTGCCCTGTTTCTTCAATGGGCATTACTTGGTTTAGGTCTCTGTCAAGCTCAGTGGTGATTTGGTASAGCACAAAGTGCAAAGTATTTAAGCAATGTTTTTACTAATCATTTTGTAATTAGCATGTTGAGGCTGAGTGTTGAGTGTGAGGTAAAAAAATGAAAACACACCTTTAAAAAATTGCTTTATAAGACTGTAAGTAAAAGAAAGAATAAATTTCTCAGCATACCTTCTCCTTGTGGTCTCAACGATATAGAATATCCCAATTGCAAGTCCCTTTGAGGAAAGAGTCAATCATAATAATAATGATCTAATGAAATAACTTACAGTTGCAATAGATATAACAGTCAAAAGTTTCTGATTACTTACACTTAACAGTGGCCATCCTCCTTGGATGGCTGAGGCCCATTCAAAACCCAACTTTTCATCTATAAATCCTCCTAGAGTGGGACCTACAAATGCCCTGCAACAAATCACAATTGTCAGCATGTTGTGCCTCGTGGCCTCCCTTCATTAGTTTGTCATCAGATTTTCTTCCATAGGCCAATTCTTCCTATAATTCACAATAATTATCAATTCAGTATTTGCCATGGCCTCAATAAAGATGCTTAGTGACCTCCTCATCTACAGAAGGAATTTGCATCATAGCACTGAATACACTCTTTTCTGTATCCAGGACTGCTCAGAGGTTCCATTAAGGACCATGCCTTAACAGGATACCTACAGAGTTCATTTCTGCTGCAAAAATAAATTTAAATCCTCACCCTTCCACACTTAAATTTTCAAAGCTTCAAGACAAATTACTGAAGGATGCATGCAGGTGAGAAGGCAGGCTTTGGTAGATACTGTTTTTATCACTGTGGTCACTATGAGCTGTGCTATACATAATCTATCTACCTGTACTTCCACACCTCTRTAAAAATGTCCTTGACAGGACATCAATGACTGAACAACATTTAGTTGTTCAGTCACTTGTAGTATTAAAATCCAGCAGCAGCCACAGAGGACTGATAAATAAAAAATGCTGGAAGGGCTGTCAAGCAGGTCTGTGTCCATTCCCAATAAGTGACAACTCTTAAAGGAGTTGCTAGTAGCACCTCACACCTATTACATTCTTCTATTACAATCACTGGGTARGAAGTTCAGATGTGCTCTGCTAAGCTGAGGAAACACAGACTTTGAATTATAGCTGGGGCTGTAGAAGATGACRAAATTATATCCTAAGCGATCCAGGACAAAAGAAAGTGAATGTGGAAACTGAGAGAAGGGTTMAAAGAAGCTACTCAGACACAGATGCTGTCTACCTCATTCCACATGGGAGGACTTAGCTCTGTTAAACATCTGTCTAAATATCAAACACTAAAGATGGTAACAGAAATGACCACACAGAAGGGTGAACTAACATCCACAGCAGCTTTTTGATATGAAGGGCAATACATTTCATGGAGCCAATTCTCTCAGTTGAGCAGCAACTTATATTTTTACRTGTCCACTAGACACCTGTTTTGAAGACTGCTTTGAATCCAGGTCAAAATAGTGTCTGCAGTGAAAGATTTTTAGCTGTGACATGGCAGGCTGTCATGTGACAATAACGTCACATGAAACGAACAGCCAAACACTACCAGTTTATCCAAAGGTGACTGTTTACCTACCCAAGTGACCACATGGCACTGAAGAGCCCAGACACCAGTCCCAAAAGACTCAGACCTTCTTCAAAGCCATTCTCACTATGGAAAGAAAGACCAAATAGATTAGGT
Source organism: Nothoprocta perdicaria (assembly GCF_003342845.1). Classification (NCBI taxonomy): domain Eukaryota; kingdom Metazoa; phylum Chordata; class Aves; order Tinamiformes; family Tinamidae; genus Nothoprocta; species Nothoprocta perdicaria. The sequence goes on along the minus strand of NW_020455777.1, from coordinate 3,733,942 downwards.
GTAATACAATATTGTATCTCAATCTTCCTGAAAACAGTCTTTTCCTAGAGGGCCACTTTTTTTTTTTTCCTCTCTTTTTAGCTTACACATGACATAAACAGTAACAGGCAAAAGTGTACAGCAAAGTCATGTCTCTTTATCACTGTGTCACTCATTCCCCATACCTCATATGTTAAGTGTAAAACAATGAGAGAAGGATTTTAAGAAGGAAAGATCACGTTTTCAGAGGAATATACTTTAATATAAGATTAAACTAACACCATCCTAAGGCATGACTGACAAACTATATCATAGACCTTGTATTTTGAGCAAGTCTGACTCCTGCAGGTGCAGCTGTTAATGCCAATGCACCACRAAAATCCAGTGAAAACTGCTGGCTATCAAGCTTCCTAAGAGGCTGCAATAAATCACATGTATATGAAAATGCATCAGGCTTTCTGCTTACCACAAGAGTTACCTTACTTCTGCTTTCCAATGAAGTGGCTAATCAAACAAACAGGACAAAAAGCAGCGTAGGCTTTTAAGCATTACATACTAATTTTGTCTCAAAAGGGGGAAAAAAGCCATATCAAAAACCCACTTAACATTCACTCTTGAAAATATAGTATAACTTGACCTCTCTATAATGAAAGATAACAGGAATATAAGTTCGACAAAGTTACTTACTATGCGCAGTGCAGGATCTCTGGGAATACTGGGATAGAACTCATGCCAAGGGAAAAGCCAATCAAAACCAGCACTAGGACAAATAGCCACAGTTTACTGCAAAAGAGACACTTAAAAGTACTTAATTGTTTAGGAATCTTTTTCAAATCAGCACACCATTTCACTGAAGGTTCTGCATTGGCTCTCCATGACTGACCAGAAAAGGTTTCTTGAAGCCAAAATGAACTCCATTTGAAATGAACGCTAGGATTGGAAAATAGAGCTCTCCATGKAAAAAGGTCTTTGTGAAAGAACTTTGGAAAACCTTGGATTGAGTCAAGTATTTCCTTTTTAAATGGAGCTCAACTTAGGAGGAGCATGCACAGGAACAGTAAGAAAATGAGTTTAATTTGACAACACATATGTTTAAACTCCAGACCCRGTTAGTGCCATGACAGAAGAATTTTGCAGGTAAAGTTTTGTAGCCTAATACATTATACCCCAAAAGACTTTGCTAAGGAAAACAATGTTGAAGAGGTTACTGACTTCTTTTTCTCAACGAGTCAGTTTAAAGCGCATTACCTTTTTTTAAAAGGGCAGTCATGGGAGGAAAGGGTTGACTAATTCAACACAYTAACAAGTCTATCACCAACTTTAACAGACTACATAATCTAGGAAAGGTTTATACAGCTGTTTTGCAAATGTAGCAGACTTTGTTTTGCTGTGAATTAAAATGGCAATGCACTGCTTAGGTAAGATGGACATTGTCTCTATTCAGCTAGCTGAAAGCAACGCTATATCCTGGCATTTTCCTCAGTAATCTACAAAGGGAGACAGCAAACTCAACAGTGCTGCACAGCCATACACATTAAACTCATAGATGATAAAGGTTGATGAAACTGAGATTATAAAAATAAGGCAAAAAGACAACTTTTACTGCATGGYAAATGCCAGAAAACTGTGAGGAAAGGAAAATAAAAAGTAGTGCTGATTCCATTCTGCATATGGTAACATGACCAAATACAGTAACAAAATGTAAAGAAAAAAAATCCATTTTAAGAAGCTGTCATTTCTATTTTAGCCACATCTCAGTTTTCAGATACTTCCACTGATGTACATTAATATGCTTATGTTTGAGGCAAAAAAAAAAAAAAAATACTGTTTTTTTTCCTGTTTGGAGGTGCTAACTAGAGAGTTGTGGACAAATGGGACTATGGTCATTATAGTTTGGACCAAAAACACCATTTAAGGAGGTGGTTCAAAGAGGTTCRAGAAGAAGCAATCCATTACCTTTCAATGTGCAGTACAGGAGCAGGTCCTAACATGAAAAAGCAGGCTGCTATTATCAAGCTTCCAAAGACCAGCAGCCACTTCCTGAGGTGCTGTGAAAGAGAAGAAAAAGGTATGTTGTTTAAAGATGTGAGTTTATAATGTAGCCATTTCACCTTTCCCAATCCTCTTCTTCTAAATCTTCATCTTCTAAACAGCTCCTATAGAGACTTCCTATATAGAGGTATATATACCTCTATATAGAGGTCTCCTATAGAGACCATCATTACATACCAGCTAGAAATTCACAATTTCCCTGCTAATTTTGAACACCGGCAAAAAAACACTGAATTCATCTTTCCTGGCCACAAATGGCAGCAGAATTGCTGGCAGGGGCTGCTTAAGAGAGAGGTTTCTTCACGATGCTGAGTAAGGAGTAGTACTGTTCTGCCCGTTTTAGGTCTTACTCTTCCTTAAGACAAGAAATCCTATATAGCAATGCACAAAATTACAATGTATGGCCAAAGGACACTCTTAGTCTGTGTTAGGAGAAAAAAAAAAAAAAAGCAGCAGAAAACTGGCATTGTCATTCATGCAGATCATGCATGATCTAGGTTGTTTCGTGCCTTTGATCAGTGGCTGTCAACAGGGCAGCCTTAGATAAATCTATCAAAGCTGGACTGATGAGCTAGAGAACCAGTTAGCTGTCCTGACAAAGTCAATAGGTGCTGACACACAAGTAACTCTGATAATACAGTTATTAACAGATAGAAGTCAAAACAGCTGACCAAATATCTTTATTCTTTTCTTCCCTAAAGTTGATAAAGTTAGGAGGGTAAGAAATAATAACTGTGATGACTTTTACCACTTCCTATATTGGCTGTAAAGTGGGCTATGTTTAGTACACCAAAAAGGTTTAACATACTTCAGGGTACTTGTCCCCTGGGTACATACAAGGGTACTTGTCCACTGTCTTTTATGATTTTGGAGTTTCTCACATTCTTACATGAGCCCTGCACAGGAGACCTTTAAGCTGAGAGGATTCTGTGCAATATCAGCATATTGCAGGAAAGACAGGTCCTTTTACAGCATTTTACTGTACCTATTATTTCAAAATAATAGTATCAAAAGTTCACCAGTATTAACTATATATTATACATATACACACWAATACACATACCCACAGAGTGTTTTATTAATACCATRCAAACAACAGAGCAATACTCACTGGCAGCTTGTCACTTAAGAATCCAAGCAGTGGAGATGACAGGGAATACGACAGTGCCAAACCTAGGAATACCAAGCCCACATAACCAGCTGGGAGTTTAAACTGTGAAAAGAGAAGAATCTAAACACATATATGCAACATTTATTGAAGGACATTCTTAAAACTGTATTTTAGGTCAAACTGTTGAAATCTACGTGTATATCTTAGTCCTGGGTTTCATTGTGTCATACAGAGGGGTCTGTGAAGTATTTGAAGCCATTAGCAAAAGCTCTGTCCTTCTTCTACCTCCATGTCTTAGTGTGAGGTGACAAGGGCTGACATGACTGTATACAAATCAAACCTAAATAATCTTAAGGGTAACCATGAGCTTTGCCCTAGGCCAGCACACAGGATTCTGGCATCAATATCTGGTATATTTGAAAGAGGTGCTTCCGACACACTAGCCCTCCTCTGTAAATCAGTGCATCTTTAAAGCAAGTGGTCCTACAAAACACAACTTGTGCTTTTCAGACAGAGGAGGATTTTTGCAAGAACCCTGAGGTCTACAGTTTCCTAATGTAGAGTCATCTTCCTGTACTGAAGCAAAGTATGGCATTAGCCATACGTGTGTTAGCTCATCAAATGAGTGTCTGGGCTACCACTTACAGGRTATTCCAAGGTGGTTCACGTGGAACTATCTAAGTACTTATTATTTCCTTGTCATATGCAAGAACATAGTACTGATGCTACTTTAGCACTTTGGTAACACACTCACCAAAGGAGGCTACAGTCCTTCTACAGCGACTTTCTGCTAGTGCATACTCTACAGTGGGATAGTTACAGGCCCTGTCTGGATGGTCAAAACACATTCATATCTCTAGTGATGGGACATGTTAGCTCCAAGTCTCCTCTATCCTGGATACGCTAAATGCTGGACTAGAGAGGAAAAAATATGACAGCATTACAACCAGTCAAATGCTATTACCTAGACACATTATTAATAAATAAAGCATTCAAAAATCACTACCTGACTTCAAGTTGTACCAGAACATTTGCCTTCTAAAGAATGAAAAAAATGAGCCAACAGGCTACATTGTTGTAAGCAGTTTGATATTATCATTACTTTAMCGTAAATCAAAACAGCAACATAATATCCTCTCAAATAAATCTTCSCATCTATAGACACAGTGTGTGTGATGCAATTTTACAGAATTTACCTTTCATAATGAAAGGAAGGTCTCAGTTTACAAAATCAACTGCTGTGCCTGTTCAAAGAAAGGACTACGCAGTTGAAAGCCTATTAATTGAAAAAATATATATATTTTAAAGGCCCTAGATTTCTTTATTTTCAGAAGTGCAGACATTCTGTATCAATAGATGAGGTAAATGGGAATCATGATTTGTCAGTAATGTGGAAAACTCTAGTTTTCATTTGCTTTTAATATTTCGTATTTGGATAAGATCTAATAATATTTACAGTATTTAAAGTAGATTTATAACCAATTAGCCACTATTTAGGAAGTCACTACTTTCTTGCACATTAAGGCAACTTACCTTCTTTAGGATAAACAGAGACATTGTGGGGTCCAAAAAGCCCAAACATGAACTTAGAGAAAATATAATAAAACAGAGTAACAGGACTTTTGGCAGAAGAACAAGCTTCCAAAAGGAGTCCTTGCTAGGGATTGAATCTGTCTCAAAAGAAAAAGAAAGAAAAGCTGCATTCTTTTTCATAGCATAAGCCTATGAGTCATTTTCCTGTCACCCTTCCACCTTAAAAAAAATATTAAAAAAAAAAAAAAATCAGTGTTTTCCATTTTATAGCTCTATTGAGCTTGCTATCTAACAAGCAATGGAAGTCAACACTAGACTATTATGCAACTGAAACTTAACAACTATCATCTTTTATGAGGGTTTATCTTTAAGCTACTGTTRTTCCCAACAGCATTATCTAAAATTCAGGGAAATTTGATCATCTGAAGCCCTACAGTTAAACCACTGTTTACTGACTTTACAAGCCATTCATACTAACCAGATCTTGCATCACACAGTATAAATACCCACCTTTGCTCTCCCAGTAATTGAGGGGGAGGCATTAACCCCGCAAATATGTCAAGTTCTCTTTTTCCATGCAAAACAGGTCTCCAGCCTTTCTTCAACTGGCTATAGTGATAAGCTGATCCTAAGCAAATACAACTAACTCTTTACAAGGCCTGAAGCTAAGCATACATTTTCGTTTCATTGTGTATCTCAGTTGATTCCTATACAGAGAGCTTAGTGTTTGCAGATACGGACTTAAGAGTTTGCATTCACTCTAGGCCACCTGCATGCATTAGTTTTAGTTAGCATTAAAACACGGGCCTGATCAAGGGCACAAATTAATTTGGCTGGAGCTTTGCCCTCTGAGCTGGATCAGGCTCCAGAAGGGGATGTTTSTCTAAGGGACATTTATGTCTGTGTCAAATTGAAGCTTAGTTTAGACATGTGTCTCAGGGTGACCCACCAAAGGAGCTGGGCAGAAGGACACTCACCGTATTTCGGTAACAGGCACATGTTCATAGGCACCAGGACCAGCACTAGGCAACCCAGTGCAATGAAAGGGACCTCATAACCAAACGACTGATATAAAAAGCCACCCAAAGGTGGACCCAGCACCAGTCCAAGCCCTGTAAAAATTTCAAGGCTACCCTAAAGGATGAGAAAGAAAACATATCAGAAAAAAAAAAAAAAAAAGTAATTTGGGAAGAAATTTCAATGTATAATAAAAAGCCAACCACTTGTCTGAGGAGAGGTACAATGCAGTCAGGCTAGAAAAAATAAAGAGGGAATTCATCACCACAGGGAATAAAAGCCAGCAGAAACCTTTGCAAAGGCAGCRAGCAAAAGGAATTTTACAGTTGTCTGGGTAACAGCTACTACCTCTTTTGCTGCATTACTGAGAACTGTTTGTATGTGAAGCCACAACAGCGTTAGCCACTCTGCTGGCACCAAATGTTCCCAGCTCCCGAGAGAAGGCCGTTGCTTCACTGATAGGCACCATCCTTAGAAGGGATCACTTATCCCACAGGCAAAGTTAAGCTACAACCCATGGCCAGGTAGGTGTTTTAAGCTAAAGCTTCCACTCCATAACCAATGGCCTGGATTTAGTGACACTAAGTAGGGAATAACTCTGAAATTGCACTGGGGAAAACTCAGCTTGTCCAGTTTTTGGTGTGTTGCTATTACTGTTTCAGACAATTAATTTTTCTTGAAGTCTGATGCTAAGATAGACAACTGTACATACATCCTTTACCTGCAGGTGGGCTCTTTAAGTTGAGGTCACTTTAGTTACCTGTTTAAATTGCATTTTGAAATTTACAAATGGGAGAACTTAACATTACTAATTGAATAATTCAAAGTATGATTACAATGTATTACCCGATTTTCAAAGAAAACACCAGTTCCTCATTGCTGAGGCAATTTAGTAGTTTTCTAGCATCCACTTAAGAGAAACCGCAGTAAGACTTAACAAGAATCTGAACCAAGCATGAACTGAAAGCATTAATGATCTCAATTTTATTAAATATTGTGAAGGATGTTCTTAACAGTTATTTACTAAAGTTTAATCTAGTTATTTCTTTAATTGAAAYGAGAATTAAAGAGGCATCTTATTAAATATGACATGTTTTTTTCCCAAAACAGTATAAAAAGAACAACTACATAAAGGCAATCTCTAATTGGACTGAATCACCAATGACCACAAACTCTTCAGATTTCTAGCTCTCCTCATATCTTATCAAGATCTTACCACACTTTTTAATAGATTATGCAAGGAGAACAAAACCAAAGTTATTTCCAGTTTCCTATCTCTCAATCATTTAAGTCAACCTATTTGAATGAATTTAAATTTACATCATTTAAATCAACATATCTGCATGAWTTATTTAAATCTGTGGAATAAACTGGAGTCATGAATGTTCCTAGGTGGTTATTTAAAGCTAAATTAGCATTCTAATAATCTGGTTTCAACTGAAGAGATTACTACTACCATCAGTTCAGTGAGSTGTCTTCAAAATTTAAGCAACAATACATTCTGTTTGATTAGCTATATTTAATAGAAATTATGCTAAACTGTAAACTTGTTCTAGAATTGTGATTCGAGATTAAGAATGAACATCATATGACAATTTCAAATACATATGAATATGAAAGTGCAAATTTTTATCCTACTGGTTTTAGGCTATGTACAGGTAATTCAGGCACAGGTAATTTTTGTGCTTACCAAGACAGTAGCTATATTGCTGGGAAATGCCTTCGCAAGGATTGAGAACGATGCTGTCATTGCTGCTGCAAAACCTACTGCATCCATTGCTCTTACCAGAAAGCACAACGTGATGAACAGGGGTCCATTGGGCACCTTGTCCAGTATCCTGAAAAAGAACAAATTCTTAAGCCACCTGCTAAAGGCTTCTGCAAATGCACTTCTTGGGTCTGCTGCTTCTTTAACACTCACAGTTACGAGAGTCTCAATGCTGCATCTTTTTGAACTGCTCCGTAGCAGCAGTCATTCAACTTCCCTCAAATTATTTTTGTCAGCCTTCTCCTTTCCCCTTTCTTTGGTGGCAGAAAGGACAAAGGACAAGAGTAGTGCTCTCCTAGCCTGTGACAAATTCCAGAGCTTTCTGCTGTGTTTCATAGCTTTTCCTATCAACTATGTGAGAAGCCTGATATGACAACTAAAAAATACTTAATAAGAGCTATATATAAAACTTTATTTTATATATATATATATATATAAAATAAATATATATTTTTATACATATATATATATATAAAACTTTATTTTGCTAAAACAAGCAGCTTATTCCTACTAGCTGGCAGGCAAATCTTCGCATTTGCAACCAAAACTTTTTAAGGGCATGAATAATTAAAACATTATGCATAGGTAGTTCCCTTCCTGCTGCACTTTGACAAATTTCTTGCCCTTAACTGGAGTCATTATTTACACATATATGCTTCAAGTGTTCACTCTGCTTTAGAAGGGATAGAAAGCAAAGCTGATGAAACTTGTGACCTATCCAACACCTAAAAGATGTTCACAAGTTTTCAATTTCATTTTATGAACATCTTTTCATATGAATGAAAATAAATCAGAAAAAAAAGTAATAAAAAAAATTACTCACCCAAACAGAATTGTAACACATCCAGAAACAAACATCCCYGCCACAAACATGAATTTTGCTCCAATTTGTGTAAGCTGTAAATTAAATATCATTTTAGACATTGTTATTTCAGAACTAAATCAGGAATATTTCAAAGTACGTTGTTGTTAATTAACAGATCRTTATGGGCACTTCATAGAAAACATAATTAACAGATCTGGAGAAAGCGCTCCTGCCTGTGTGCCTCCRTACAACACCGAACCTAAAAATATTCTGAACAGCTAAGTGACTTAACGCAGCTTGCAGGCGGTAAGACACTGGTGCAGTTAACTGTTTCACAGCTGGTTTCTGCCGCTTCTGGACAGCGGCAGATTGCAGCAGCGCTCACCACTACAAGCTGCCACTCACCCTGAGTAACAGTCCCTTCCAGTGCTGCCACTGACACCAAGTCAGACTCAACAGCAATTTTACTATGAACTTTAATTCTACAAAGCTTTGGAATAGGAAACAGGGTAACTCCAGCTTCCTCAGGCTTAAAATTGCCAGAAATAGGCTTCATTGTCATTCATTGCCATTCACTTGGGTGATGGGTGACAAAAGGCATGCCATGAGGCTAACTCAATCCAGTTAGCAAAAGCACATTCAGGCTTCTAATTCCATGCCGTAATTTCCCTTAAGGAAAACAGACATTTCAGCCTGTTCASACCTGGGCAAAGGTCTGAAGAAAGMAAAGTCTTTGTGCTTCTGTCATTGCTACTGAAGYCTCTAGTTTGTTGAGTTTCACTGAAGTCCTCATGACTTTTGACTGTTGGACCACGCACCTCACTTGATAAAGACCTGATCATTTCAGTGTCTTTGCTGAAGACAGAGCCCTCCCCTCTGCCAGGTCTCTGCGAGGTTTGCGCCATGGCTGAAGGCCATCACAGGCACCCRGCGCTGGACTGAGAGCCCATGTGACAGCAGGATGAGCCACCTCATCCCCAGGAGAAAAACATTCACCATGGGTCAGGGTAGAGCAGCCAAAGCAGCAAAACATGGTAAAATTGCAGGAGTCTTAACTTAGACACAGTATGACCCAGCAGGTCTAGCCAAGGAAGTACCAAGAGTGGTGCTTCAGCATACAAACACAAACTGTCATGTAATTTGTTTGTAATTTCTCCAGAAAAAAAAAATCCTGAAGCTGTGTGAGAACTTAAGTTGCAAGTAATGGATACATTTAACTCACCACAGCATGAAGATGAAAGGAAAGGGATGCAAGAAACAGACAGTTGTAATGGGAGGAAATGTTAGGGAAAGACAATATACTAGACAGTATCCTTTTTAGACCAAATAGTGGAGAACAGTAGGTTAGGGGAAAAGAGAAGCAAAATAGAGAATAAACTGATTATTCTGAAGTAAACAAAATAATTAACAGGAAGAGCAAACCACAAACATATCAGCCATCTTATCCTATGTTCAATAGGGATAAAGGAATCCTCAGTAGGGAAGAGGAATTTTTAAGCTGTGCTGACAATCTCCGTTCAGACTGACAAGCCAGGCTCCACTTAAACCTACAGACAGGCCTCCCAAGGCAGTATCGAAGAGACACCACTCTACCCTGCCTTATGGACCTATCCTCAGGCATCAACCTGTGTCAGGACAGAAATAAATTAGTTTGAATTATACTTACGTAATTTCCCAAGATTAAAGAAGCCAAGAAATTGAATAATGCAAAACATCCAAAAATCATGCCAACAATTGTGCTACTGGTACCTTTCTTTTCTGCCTGCAGAGGGAGAAAAAGAAAATTACAATTCAGTAAAGATGAAAGCAAACTCCTGAGGCAAATAACATTTAAGCCTTGTGCTAATTCTTCTTTTATTCTCTATCAGCTCAGTTACAAAGCTATCTTATTTCTCAAAGAGAAAGGAGGTTCATAAGGTCATAACACAGCAATTTAAAGACATCCTGTTCCTCTATTTCAAATACAGTTAATGAAGGAAAAATCAATGTTCATTCTGCAACAAAATGGAAATTCTGGGCTCTCTGTCACACTGCTGAACAGGTGAGCTGACTTTATACAGATCCCTCAAGCTGCACAAGGGGAGCCAGTTACAGAGGCTGTAGCCCTGTCACAGCGGAAAGGCAGCAAGCAGAAAAGTTGGTTATCTTCATCGTATCCCCATAACAAATACTGGGCAAATGATTGACCCGTCCCACCGAGGGCCTGCAGTGGCAAAGCCTGTTCCTGAGGCACAGAAACTTCACTTGGCTATTCAGAGAAAAAGTTTTTTTCTATTAGGTGATTCTAATAACTACTACAGATTATTAGCTTGGATAATTGGGAACAACTTGGACATGAAAAAAAAAAAAATGGACTTGTGCTGCAAAGGCACTAGGGCAGTTTGTTTCATCCCTATTTTARGTACTGCATTCACTCCATACCATGAGAAAGATATTTTCCCCTCCCCAGTTGCGAGGTCTGTACGTTAATGCAAGGAGAGACAGCCGACACGAGCCAGCAAGTGGGGAGGCAGAAAGAAAAACAGTCACTGAGTGGCTAAGGCAACGCAGTGCAAGTCAGGACACRGCTGGAGCTCTCACCTCAGCTCTACCACCAAACTGCTACACAACACAGGGCACAGAAAGCATTTTACTTCTCCAACATGCATTTTGCTTTCTCTCTCATCTGTCCTGTCCATACAATCCAGGGATATCTCACATTTCCTGTAATAAGGACTACCCAGACCTGGAGATGGACTGGATACCTGTCTACCTGCTTGGGATCTGTCTCAYGGTCTTGAGAGCGTGTGGAAGATACTGGTGCCCACAGAGGCAGCAGCTGAAGTGGCTGCTGAGCTGAAGCCCTGTCAGAAACCCTGAAGACCCCAAAGCCAAGCAAGTGTTGASAGACATTTGTGCCCGTCCCCTCTGTGGCCACAGGGAGGATGGAATTGGTCTGCAGGCTGGATCCAGCTCGCTGCCACACACACTAGTGCCAGCATCAGTCTCTTACCATGAATTCCCACAAATCAGCAGTGAAACTCAGAGCTCACACACGGCCAAAAAAGTCCTACGATGCTCAAGATCTATTAAAAAGTTTCAACATGCAAAAGAAAAAAAATAATAAAAAAGRAGAGATCGGCTGGTTAGTCATTGATTTACCTCTGCAGGGAAAAAGGGTCCCAGGATGGAATAGCAGATCATTGAGCTGAAGTTGATGGAGGCTGTTGCGACCATCGTGAACAGCTGCTCCCTGGTGAACCTCCTCGGTTCCTCGGCAGGCACTTCCAGCGTGCCGTTTTCTTAAAACAAGCACAGTAGCAATCTTACAGCACAACATGATAAAGGGAGGCACAACTCATAAACCATGCCTAAACAGAAACATTTATACAAGATTTCTGCCTCGCTGGCCCTGGGAATTACTCCAAAGTGCAGCACCTCATCCTAAATTCAGGCATGCGAGTCTGGCATAAGAAGCCCCCTTGGTGCCACACCAGAAGCCCGTCCAAGTGGAGCGTCCCGCGCTTCCCGAGGCTGGACGAGCCCGCAGGCTTCCCGGGAAGGGCTCCCGCGCACCACGTGCCCCGTYAGGTGATGAAACGTCGCAGGGAAACGGGCGGCTCCCCTCCCGTGGCCCCTCCGTGAGCAACGCGAGGGAAACGTCCCGGCTCGGGACGGAGCCGCTCCGCCGCCGGGCTGCGCGCAGCGGCTTTCGCCGCCCCCCGCTCTCTCCCTGCCACCGCTTCGGCCACGCGGCTGCACGTCCCGCTCCAGCCGCCTCCGCGCTCCTCCCAAAACGCCTGCCCTTCCCGCACGGAGCTTCCAGGAGGGGAATGCGGCGCGGGCAGCRCACCGGCCCCAACCCCGCGCCTCCCTCCGCCGTCCTCGCACCTAGCGCTGCCGCCGCCTCCGCGCCGGCCGCCGCCTCGCTGCCCATAGCAGCCCCGTCCCGGCTCCGC
>NW_020455777.1:3715349-3721603 GCF_003342845.1 Nothoprocta perdicaria | reverse complement strand
GGCAGCCGCGGCGCAGCGAGCCCCGCCACGGCGGGACGGCAACGGTGCGAGGCCGCGGGCACCCCCCGCCGGGCGCCCAGGCTGCCCGCCCGCCTTGGGAACACGTTTCCTTGCGCTGGAGTGCGCGTCCAAACGGGATGCGTGCGGGCGGGCGGCGGTGCCCATATAACCGCTGCGGAGCCCGGCAGTGACCACAAAGCCCCCGAGACTAACTTCAACTCCGGCCTAGCAGGGCTCCTTTGCTGCCTGGGCCTGGCAAAGCCAGAGTCGAGGCTCRTGTCCTAGCAGGGCAGCTTACAAGTACGGGCGCAGTGGGAGCGAGGCAGCTCCTGGCCTTCCTGGCTACAGGCAAACTAAACCTGGGCTTTGGGAAGGCGTTCGCTGCAYGCAGAGCAGTACAGGGGCTAGGAAAGCCTCACGGGGAAGGGTAAACCCTGAGTACGGATTGGCAAGACCGATCTATGAACGTTAAGTTACTGGGATTGCGCTGGGCAGGAGGGAGCTGGGGCTGATTGCCCACAAGGGACTTGTCACCTCTGTGCAACTAATAGGGACAAAGGGATCAGTCCCAGGCACTGCTCTGGCCCAACTGATGGGGCCGGTTCCATATCCTGCAAACACGGCCACTTCGGCCAAGTTTTGCACTCTAGGATTCCTCAGATGTGACTCGCCATCCCTGGCAATTAAGCCTGGTGCTTGTAAGCGCAACTRTGAGTCTATCAAGTTCCAGGTTTCTGTTGATTCAGTGATCAAAGTGCATCAGTGCTGCTTAGTAGGTGAGATTGCTTTTTAAGAGTGGTGGAACAGGCAAGATGGCTCCTCACCTCTGCAAAGGAAATTCAGCAAGTCAGGGAAAAAAGAAACACGAACAGAAGAGCTAAATCACAGAACTCTCACAAGAATTAATGTCTATAAAGTAATCAGGTGCAAAAACAGGCTGCAGATGAAAAAGAGAGGATCTAATCAACACATTTGGCACAAGTTTTTGTGGAAAGTGAGGAAAAAGATGAGGAATGACCTGGGGGCAGAGGAAGGAACCTCCTTGAACAGTAACAAAAAGACAGCTTCTGTTTGAGGAGAATAATCAATAATTACTTCTTAAAAGCACTATGTTGGCTGTCTCATCAGTATTGCATCTCTGCAGTAGTTATAGTGTTAAGAGTCCTAATAGGATATCGCAGAGCAAATGCTCCTATTTATTTACCTTTAGAMTCCTACACAGCATGTGACAGGAAAGAACAGGTTTTTTCACAAGATTCAGAAACTTTAAAATCTTTTAGCAGTCACAGGGACAACATCCATATGTTCCTTTGACATTATGTATGGCATATATTGTGCCTATGAAACTGCCTTTGTATTTTCCTGTTTTCCTCCAGAAAAAAAAAAAAAAAAAAAACACATAGATGTGTTCTTGCTTTCCATAGATCTTCCTTTTTGAAGATGCTGCCCTTCAACAACCTTACACAAAAGAAGGAGGAAGGGTACTTACAAGCGATACTGAGTCCAGCAAAAGGACAATAATGAAAAGCCGATATACGGAATGCATGAGGTACAACTGCAGGTGTAAGAGAAACTTAGATTAAAACTGAGAAAAAGCCTTCATTTTGTGGGTAGAGATGTATTTTCCGCAGGTGAAATACTTTTCACTCCTTGCTCTCTTCAGTCTGGGCTGTGCTCATTCTGMAGCTTCCTGCTGCTTTCCAGACCCAGTCTTCTTCTCCACAATTAGCAATTCTGTTGAAAAAAATGACTAGCTCCCATAAGGCTCATGGAGCCTGATTTCCATAGAGTGARTATGTGCAAGAAAAGGACAAAATGATGGAATTTTTAACACCTCCACTAAGCAGCAACGATGTACCTTGATTATTGGAGCTACAGCTCARATAATGAAATGGGGCTATGAACTTTGTATGCCTATATACAGTTTACTAATGCAGGATTTATAGTTATAAGAGGAATATGATTAATGGGACATGTTTGCTAATTCCTTATGTCTTTTGAAAAAGAAAAATTTAAAATAGTTATAAATATCTGTCAATTTTTGAACTAGTATTCATTACCATCCCTTTTAAGTCTAACAATAAGATAACTTTTAAAAGCATACTTTTTTTCTTTTATGTCATGTCTGTAGCAACTTTTTAAAAAATGTACCTTTCAGATACCAGATCATGTGCAGAATTTAAATCTGGGAGCAATGAACCCTCTATGAAAACTATAAATAAAGCCACATACATTTTTTTACATCCACAACATGAGACCAAATGAAGAACAATTGTTTTAAGAACTTGCTGTATGGAAATCCATTATGTTCTGAAATGTGCAGCACAAATGGGGATATGCATCTCTTACTATTGTACTGTACATTTGTATTTGCATTGCCCRGAAGTCGTAGTGGCTGCAGGCAGGTAGTCAGCAAAAGTTCACGGCAGCTGAGCACAATGTGCTCAGCAGCCACTTGGGCTTGGGATGCAAGCTTGCAAACTGGCACAGAGTTTTCCTTTGCTAAAACTGAGACATCTTTACTCTTCTTTCCCTCCTCCTGAGCTCTGCCACAGGCTGGGTAACCACATCCATGGTAGTTTGTTTTGGGGCAACCACAGCCATGATAGTTTTTYYCCCCCTTTTTTTTTTCCTTTTTCAGTTGTCACGATGGCAAATGCCATAGTTTGTCATTCCTCTGAGGCTGTAGAGTGGTCTCACCATACTTTCTACAGGCCTTTGAAACAATGCAAATGGCTTTTTTACTCCTGAGCAGCACCAGGTTAGCTCTCCTAAACCAGTGCCTGACACTCTTTGGAAGTTTCCATCTTCCACCTATGGGTCCCAGTAAGCAGGACTTCTGTGGCTGAGAAGATGGGTAACGATAAAATCTGTGGTGAGAAAATGAGTTAGAAATGGCCTCCCTCTACAAAAATATTTATGATGCAGAACATATTTCTGAACTGTGTGACTTGGAAAATAATAAGAGGATTGTTAGGGGGGAATGTGCCCTGATGTTATTTGAAAGGAGGCTTCCAACATGATGTTTCATAAGCCTGAAAAATCTTGGCTGCTTTGGAGTGAAAGTTAGATAATGCTGTCTTGTGACATTTGAAACTTACTGTAGCACTGCTTTATTTTGTATTCCTAGAAACACAGAGATCAGAGGAGAATAAGTTTTGCAAGGTTTGCTCAGGACTTTGGAGGCTGGCAGTGCCAGGAGCTTTCTTGGGACTCTGATGATAGCTCAGTTTGTCAGGTTGACAATCTGCCCCCTCCTACCTGCCTGTCTGAACTACTTGTCATTCAGTTGCTGAATCTCTACAGCTTATAAAATGGTGCTTAAAGTCAAATTATAACCAAAAACCGGCATTCTGAAGAAAAGAAAGGTCATAGCTGCTAGCAACCAAGCTAAGCAGCTAAGCACAGTGTGAAACTAGATGGGTTACCATAGCAAGAGACTAGAGAAGGGATTGAGAAAGAAAAAAGAAAAGGATGGCTGAGATGCACTGAACCACTGTATCCTCTCTGCAAAACCACACTTGGGGAAAAAGCCTTCCTAGTGCAATTGTTGCTTTGATGACACAGGGGAAAAAATAGGAATGTTGCCACAGTGGGAAAGGGAGACGTTAGGGAGAAATCAAGAAACTGAATGCAAGGCAGAGACAGTAATAGCTATGACCAGAGACATTTCAAATACGTGCAGTGAGATAGTTAAAAGATCACTTAGAAGGGGTACCTGATGAAATCCAACTGTTTGAAAGTTATGTGATAATATCTTATGTGTATCATTCCTCTCCCTGAATCCAGTTTTTAGCACAATATACTGTTTATAAGATGCGCAGATCTTGAGAGGACTGAGCCAGTTTTGTGACAGCACTGGCTTCTCAGTAAAACACGAGGTCAGGGTTCACACTGGCATCTTCTCCGCACCCCAGCCAGGCTGCTGCTCTGCATCCAGAAGCTCTTTGTTTCCCATCCTTCCACTTGCCACCCCACTCAACCAGCCTAAGTGACTCCAAATACTCTCCTAGCAATGTTGTAATTCAAGAACTTTCTTTATCTTTGTGCCTTCTTTCTGCAAGTAATGGCCAGATAACGAGATCTTTGGCCTCTGTAGAGCTCCATAAGGAAACACAGGGTTCAGAAATGTGATTATCGTTGTGCCCAGCAGCACAGGACTGCAGTCCTTGGTTTAAATAGATATCTTACAAACTTGGCCTTATGCCAGCATTGAAATGGTGGGCTGTTACACAGTCACCGTAAGCGCAAACCAACGTAAATACAGTCTCCCAAACTATCTGCTCCCTGTAGGAAGCAGAACGGCTGGAGCAGTGCCAACAGCGTGGGCAAAGTGTTCACGTGCGCGGAGTTCACATTAACGCACTGCTGTGAATGGCTTCTCATAGGACCACACACTTTCACTAATTGCTACATACATATATATATACTCACTGTGTGTATAAGTGAACATTTTGACRTAGATTCAGTACCAGTGAGAACTTCCCCTCCAAGTAACTTTTATCTTAGTGTAGGCTTGTTTCCTGGCAACTGAACTAAGAAAACTGTCCTTGCATATTACACATTAGAACATTAGACTRTAATTTGATTGTCATTACCTCCTTCTTTAGATGTAACTTCCAAGATGTCATACAAATCTTCAGGTATGGATATGTCTACCTCGTAGATAGAATAWATATTGCACACATATAGAGGAGATATTAATGTACCTTTTGGCTTGAGRTACTGTTTGGTATCTCCTGATGACCTTGAAAGGAAAGAACAGTGTATTGTTCCCCTCAGTACAAATACATGTGTAGGCAGAGACTTTCTGTCTGTGGAGAAGGAAGGAAGGTGGTGTGCCAAACGGGGGTGGTTGGTCCATCAGGTGTCACAGGTCCTTGTCTCACACCCGCTTGGTGGGACGTAACCAATTTARCAATATAAAAAGAATAGATTAGGGAACTTGACATTTGAAATGGAAGCGAGCTTCCTCTTTTCAAATGGAAAAATACCCCAGTGCAGTTGCTGCCACATGCTGCTTGTTTGATTACAGCCCATAAACGGTGAGTGATCGGGGAGAAGGAGCCACCCTGGCATCGGGGACACTCAACCGAGACCCTGGCTGAGCAGGGACCCGGGGGCTGCCTCCTGTCACCAGTGTCCCACGCTCTTTCCTCTGTGGTGACTGAGGGATGTAACCACGTTTGGGTTAGCCAGCAGGGTGCTTTGTAGCTTAGTGTACTTGATTCCTGCTTTTTCTGTACCTAACCCCTGGGAGTYCGTGATTTTCCTGTGCAGTACAAATAAACCTTGTGATACCGTACCCGAGATGTGTGGTGCCTTGCCGCCCGGAATCCCCAACCCCTACCACAGGTGGGCATGAAGCTGAGTGTGTTGGTGCGCTTTCCGGGTCCAAGCAACGTCCCCTTGAAGGAAACGGCACGTTCCCACCTCCAGAGCCTCTCCTTGCAGAAGGRAAGGTGAAGCCATGGCCAGGTGTCCCTGTCTTAGGGCTGCACTGGAGAAGTTGACAGGGCTGTGTGTATGTGACCACTGTCCCTCTGGKCCTCTATACCAAGGTGTGTATGTGTCTGCTCTCCTTGGACCACCTCTACATCATGGAGTATAAGTGTTTGCTCTGGCTCCTGGCATAGAGAGCCTCTACACCAGCTCTGTGCGTGATTGCTGTCCCTCCTGGACCTATGTACAAGGGTGTATGTTTGTCTACTGTCCCATACCTCCATACCATAGTGCATACACGTCCGCCCTCCCCCCTGCACCTCTATACCATGGTGTACATTTCTCCGCTGTCCCCTCTACCCCAGGTGTATACATGACGGCTGTCCCTCCTGGGCCACCGCACCAGGGTGTGCAGGTGACGGCTGTCCCTCCTGGGCGTCCATACAGCGCCTATAGGTGCGCGGTGTCCGCGGGCAGCGTTCCCCGGGGGGGGGGGGGGCGGGTGACCCGCCCCGCGGCCACCGCGACAGCTGCGCGCAGGCGAGTTGGGTAGCCGCCCCGGCCGACACCGCGGCCACCGGGCCGTGCCAGCGATATAGAAGGACATTGTATAAAACGCCACTGGGAACCACGGCCTCTGATTTTTTTTTTTTTCCCTTTTTATTTTTGGCAAGTGAGGGCAGCTCCACGCGGYGCAGGCAGCGCCGCGGCCACCCCCGGGCGGCGCGCCGGGGTCCTCGCGCGGTATAAGAGCTCGCGGCGGAAGCGCCGCCCCCTCTTTGACCGGCGGCGGCGGCGGCGGGTGAGCGGCG
>NW_020455777.1:3700685-3715020 GCF_003342845.1 Nothoprocta perdicaria | reverse complement strand
GCTGCGTGGCGGGGCGCCGGGCGGCCTCGTGCGCAGGCTGCTCTCCTGCTGCCCTATCCCATAGGCTCTCCCGTCCCGTAGGGAAAGGGGAGGCGCCGCSTGGGCCCATGGCGGGTCTGGGATCTGCCTAACTCCCTGGCAGCCCCCTTAGCGTGCTAACGGCTGGGTGCTGCAGGCCCGTGGGGAAGCCCCAGCCGCCTGCCYCTGTGTAGCAGCAGGGTGACACCCCTTTTGTGTCTAGCATTACTGCTGGAGGTGTAATGGATGTTAACACCGCCCTGCAAGAAGTGCTGAAGACCGCACTCATCCATGATGGCCTCGCTCGTGGGATTCGGGAAGCAGCCAAAGCCCTGGACAAGTAAGTGGTGTTTTCTYTCAGTGGGCAGAGAGCAGCAAAGCTGGGAAAAGTAGGTTATTGCATGCACGGTGCTTACCATGACTAGATACTTAGTGGAGGAGTTYTGGTTTGGAACATTACACTTTGTTCTAAGAGATGAGATCAGTGTTTTGCTATTAGTATTTTGAGGCCTTTAATTATGATCATAAAATGTAGATGATGAATTAGATGATGCATAAATAAGAGTCTCCAACATATTAAACTTTTCTTATGATCCTGCAACGATATGTGGGTTGGGTGTTGTGAAGAAGATGGTAGTGTACGCCTAGGGAAATTTGTCAGGTTGTCAGGAATCTTGTAGTGATGCTGCTTAATGAAATGATAAAAGCTTGTAAAATATTTGAAGGACTTGACTGGAAGAGTTAATACATATGTCTAAAATACTTGAATCTAAAGCTTTTTTTTTCCTAATGAAAATCTCGAAGTCAGTATGATCTGCTTTTATTTTTGCTAGCTTCACTTTTTTGGGTTGAAATTGTAAGGAATTTTAAGAATTGTTTGGAGATACCATGTGAAAGCAGTGTTTAAACTTGCTCTACTTGTGCCAGCAATACCATGCAAATACAGTCTCTGGTAATGTGAGGTGGTGTAGGCAAATGCTTTTAAGAACAGACCCCACTTTTAAATGCAAAGCTACAGTGTTTGAATGATGACTTTCTATTTTGTCGGATACCCCTTCACTCCTCCTATGAGTGATAATAGTGGTCTGACAAACCTGTACATTAAATGTTCCTAGATAAATTGCCAAAGAAAAGAGGAGGGAAGGGAAATGGAATCCAACTGATCAGAAAATAGTTTCTAAGAAATTTTTTGAGAAAGACCCAACATTGCGTAGTGTGCTATTGGAGTTGCTTTATGTGCAGGTTTTCTGTAAGTTTGTGTGTGACCATTTTTGTTTGGAAGCTGTTTATGAAATGATCTGGTGAAATTGGTGATGAAAGAACCATTTAGGAGAACTGAATTTGTTTACAGTGGTCAAATTGTATCAAGTTAAACATAGAAGACCTATACAGCTCTCTYTGTTGTCAGGTACCCCTTTGATATTCTTAACATTGTACTGCAGTGTACAGAGAGCCTAATTAGAATTGGGGCCCTGTCATAACAGCTTCTTTGGACGTAAGTAGAAGAGATTGTTCTGAAGAACTTAAAAACAGTTTGACATAATTCTAGCTTTTAATAATTCAGTTCTAACCTTGAATTAATGTGATCTTTGAGCAACTTTTAAATAGGTTGCTTTGTAATAGCAGTTAAAAAAAAAAAAACAGTTGTTTGTAGGACCTGGTGTTTATGTGGTCAGTACACCGTTTTTTCAGAAGACTGAGGAGTTACTCAGTGGGATTTTAAGACACTTTCAGAATGAATAGATTCTGATAATAAAGCTTAACAGCATCTCTAATTAATGTAGGATGTATATAAAATGCTTAAGTAGATTATATCAAAAGTAWATTTAGTATTTCAAAAGTCCATAAAGTGTATCAAAAGCAAAAATTAAAGCTGTTATATACAAACATGCACTGATTCTTATGTTTTTGGTTTTGATTACTAAAGAGAAACTTAGCCTTTGAAGTTGYATTTGACAGTTTTTGCCTCTCTTTTTTAGACGCCAAGCCCATCTCTGTGTTCTGGCCTCAAATTGTGATGAGCCTATGTACGTAAAGTTAGTTGAAGCACTTTGTGCAGAACACCAGATTAACCTAATAAAGGTGAGTATCAGAATTTCACATGAAGTTTAGAAAAATTGTTCACAATCTGTTACTTGCCTCACTTCAGAGAGCTGACTCCCTGAAGCACTGGGCTGCAATTGCCCRTATGGCAATTGCAATATATGGCCCATATGTTCTGTGCAGTCATGTCATCAGTACAAGAAACTTACATTGCAATCTATCCTTAAATAAAATGCATAATTAAATCCATAATGCATAATTAATATCCATAGGAGCTGTRCAATGATGATATTTTGGCTCCCTCTACTGACACTAGTGAGGAAAGCAGCCATACGTTACCCAATGTTTCTGAGAGTACAGCAGCTTATTTTGCTCAACCAGGTTATGTTATGGATGTCCAGTCCTAATGCAGTTCTGTGCCTCTCACAGGTTGATGACAACAAAAAACTGGGCGAATGGGTGGGTCTCTGCAAGATCGACAGAGAAGGAAAACCTCGCAAGGTGGTGGGCTGCAGCTGTGTGGTTGTCAAAGTAAGATAGTGCTCATTCTAGCTTGTCCTGACTTCTGAAAGCAAGTGGTGAAAACGTAGTGAGAGATGTTTTTAATGCAAACTATGGCCTAGAGTTCTTGGGGCTTAAAATGGTTGTTCTCCCTTGTTGGTAATGAAAGCAAAAAATACTRCTTATTTTCTGTTCAGTACTTTTGTGAAAAATGTTTATTTGAAATTGTATCAATTTTGTAGATGAATATTACAGTCCTTAAAGTAGATAGGCTAACTTGCTAGTCAGTAGTAAATAAGATTGTGGTTTTATTACTGGAAGAGAGGAGGTTCTCCTTGACAAATATAAGTGCCAGTTATTTACATCTGCTTAACCTGACAATGTTTTGCAGAGCGTGTTTTAAGATAATACTGGCAAAGTAAAGCCACAGTACGAGCCTTGCAGACTTTGTTGTCTTTGAGGTCCCAACAGATGGCTACATCTTCCAAATAAACATTAATGATCTCTGAATGTATTTTAATATTTTTGGTAATCCTTTCATAAAAGAATATATTACATTTGAGTGAGTAGCCCTTTTTTAGGGAATTAAGTAGTAGTAGCTGGGAAATGTGATTCTGTTTGTTACCAGGGATATACCCCTGGGAGAGGGCTGTATTTAGGAATGCCTTCAGAAAAATCCTGTCAGAAAATGTCAGTTGTCTTTTCAAACACAGATTATAAATGTTTGAATGGATCTGTATGATACTTTTTTTATATTACAGGACTATGGCAAGGAATCTCAGGCCAAAGATGTCATYGAAGAGTACTTCAAGTGCAAGAAATGAATTGAGAAATAAATATTGAGCCTGATGTTGTGTGTGTGTGTGTTTGATAGGTGGGTAACTGTGCAACAAAACCTTGAATTGCAAGAGTAGTAAGTTGAAAGGAGTTTTTTTTAGGTCTGGAGTTCTTCTGTGCTGTCCGCTTCCTGAGAARGTAATGGTGTGTCTCTGCAATTCCTAAAATTTTGCTGTTTCCCTCTTCCTATCCAAAGACTAACAGTGGAAGTCTGCACAGCTTTGGAAACGTGGAAGTGCTGGAGTGCCTTTGCTTGCCCCTGGCAGGGCAGTGTTCAGGTTACACTGYTTCAGTGATTTCCAGGTAACATGTTGGGGAAATCTGAAGTACTGCTGCATCTGTGATGAGAATTTGGCTCCCTCTACYGAAACAAGTGAGGAAAACTGCCTGAATCGTTACCCAAATCTTCTGAGATGCTGCAGTAATTCCTTAAATGCTGAGRATTTATGACTGTGGATTTTCTTCACTCATGTTTGCATATTTTTCACCTTTTCTGCAAAGTGGAGCAGCTGGAGCGGTAAGGAGTTCTTCAATCCTGATAAATGGGACACAGGTTATGAAGAACAGGGGCTGGGACCCTGCAAGCTGAGGAGTTAGGAATACGCATCAGGCCCTAGAGCTCCGATTTTATTCATGTTTATGTAACCCCTCTACTGAGACCCCTGATCACACATGTATTGGTATGGGGGGGTGGGCTCTTGCCCAGGGATTGGGGGCAGTTCCCTACAGCTCTCAGATATTTGACCCTGTGACTCCCATCTAGAAAGTGCTCACCAGGACTGACGTACATTTGCTGCTGACATGTATTTGGTTGTGGAATCAACATTTATTATTTTGGGACTTCAGCTAATACAGTTTTGCTAGATTTTTCAGTAGAGATTTTAGGCAATTATGCTTTAAATCCCGTTGATCGGGTATTATGGATAAAAGGGCCCGTATTATAGATGGATGGAAGTTCTCACAAATTGCAAATTTTACCAGTTTCTCTTCAGAGATTTTTTTTCAGTAGAGATGACAAAGGTTTCATAGATAGTATTGCAGTTGCAGAAATTTTGCCAAGTTTACAAGAGTTTCCTAAATGCTGAAAATGAAAATAAATATTAAATGGAGTTTAAAGCCTCTGGAAAAACTTTCTCAGTTCATTGTGGTTAATAAGCTTAAATATTTTGCTCCTGTACATAAAAATGTATCAAAATACACCTACCCTCTCCAGCAGCATCTTCTAAGAGTTTTGGTTCCCATTTGAAAACGCTTAAGCATGTGTGCTTTATTTTTTAATAAGGCTGTTTGCAAAGGCATTGTAGAAAAAAAAAATCTGTGTGATTAGGGAACAGTCTGCTAACATTTATGGCTCTTTGACTCCCTGTTCTAGCACAGCTAAATTCACACAAGAAAATGGGTTCTGAAACTGGAGCCTGGTAGGTACATGGGCTTAACCTCAATACACCTGAGATTTAAATTTGGTTCTTCCTGTCCTTTGTGGCTGCTGATGCAACCTTGATAGTCCYAGGATTAGTTGTCAACTCTGCTGCTAATGGGCCGAAAGAACAGGCTGTCTTCGTGCCTTGCCAGGGGGTGGGCACTGGATTTGGGGTGTAAACTGTAGCATAAGCTGCCTGTGCTGAAGTCGGAGCCATTGGTAAGTGGCTCCCCCACCTTCATTGGGAATATTCTTGTGCCTGGAATCTGTTGCATCCAGCTGGTGTGATGGGAGCCAGAAGAGCTGCTGGATGGGAAAGCATCTTGGAGAAATATTACTGATGGGRAGATGTTAAGAGTCACTTYGTGTTTGTTTTTTGTTGTTTGTTTTTATACRCTTRGTTAATTTGAGTGACTCTTCACAGGTGCATAAGAGGTCCTGGTCAGGAGAGCTTCCAGTTGCTGTGCTGCAAGTATAAGTTGGAGGCTCCTGTAGTACTCATTGGAAAACTGATTTTAAAATGAAGCAACTGATCATAACCTGTTCTAAATTTGGGTGCCCAGTCTGATTGCAGGGAAATGACTTGATAACTTTACGTGGCAAAAGGTAAATGGGGGAAAAAGAGCTTTGCTGCTTCGGTCGACCATTTTTTTCTCTTTTAAAGCAGTTGTGAAAATAGTGATATTTACATACACAATCTGAACTTCTAATTTTCAACTACAAGAATTCATAGTAGCCATCACTATTTTATTTTGCATAAGTTCCTCCACAAGAACATAGTGCTTCATGCTTTGCAGTTAGGCTTCACTGTTAGTGGCGAGAGCAGGACTCACCTGAGCCCTCAGTCCCCTGAACTCATGTTCCATCCTCTGCGGGAAGTGGAGAGCTGTTTCTGGATAAAGATTAGAGGAAAAAGGAACCCATGGAGATGGTAGTTTTCAGAACTAAGACCATCTTTGGGTATGTGGAAACTGAATTAGCTTGTGAAGTAGCTTGTGATTTGGCTGAAACATAGGACTTCAACAAAAATGACAAAAGGGAGAGGGACAGCAGAACATCTTATACRCTTGACTGCAAAGAGAGACAAAGAAATGGGGTGCACATTCATGACTTAACAGGTCGACAGATAAAGTGAATCTTGCCTCCATGATTAAGAAATTAAATTTGTTCAAAGCAGTAAGGTTTGAATAGAAGTTGTATTGTTTTAGCAAGGTCAAACACTACATCTGAGACTTCCTGTTAGAATGAGTCTACCCTTCTAGCTGAGACTTAATTTAGTTAAAGCTGGACACAAAATGAAAAAATTCAGCTGGTACAATTTACACCTCATCTAGTCTGATGGTCTTGTTAGTGTGAAGTGCTTCAATACCAACCCACCCTCCTTAATAAATTAGCTGGGACTGTTTCATAATTTGATAGTAGAAGAAAAAAGGTGAGAAAATTTGTAGAAAAGAAGCTCACATGTTCACAGGGATGTTAACTGAGATAATCATCCTAGGAAAGTAAAAGGAGAACAAAYTTCCCCAAACTCAGCATAAAATAGAACTTAGCCTTTTTTTCCCCCCTTTATAATTAAATTCTACTAAACTGATTAAGTTTTACATACTTTCATCTCTCTGACCTCCAYTTGGAAGTCTGCTCTATCTTTTCATCTATTCAGTGCTTCAAGCCGTGTCCTTTCACCTTTCCTTGATGTGTCTTGATAAAGAAAATATTGAAAGTGATAGGGTGCATTCCGCAAACAACTCTGGGATTGTGGCAGTACGTATCCTGTCTGTGAGAGTTTCAGTAACGAAGTAAAGTTGTAAAAGTGTATGGGCAACATGTGAAAGTGTCCRTCAAGAGACAAGATACATAGCAGTGTGAGAAGAGATTTTTCTGATTCTTGGTATATTTGTAAGTCCTGCAGAGGAAGACTTTTGGGAAGTCAGATACATTGTATAAGAGAAAGTTGATGCTCCGCRAGCTGTTCACCTTGGTATTCCTAAACCTGGAAAAGCTTACAGTATGATTAGTTTCATTTGATTATGTTAGAATAATACAGTAGGACCAAATTCAGATTGACATAAAAATGTAGATCAGATGTGCATATTCTGTGGATAGGTATACTGCTTTTTGTTTGTTTTGATTCTGTCTTTTTTTTTTTTGAGCAGTGGAATTCCTTTTATATATAGTTTCATAGCCACATAGAGGAACCACACACTGAATTTATAGTTGTCTAATGGTAAGAATTATTAACACTGCAAGTTGATAAATTCAACCAAGTCATTTGACTCACTCATCATTGGAAATATATCCTGAAGGAGTGGTC
This sequence comes from Nothoprocta perdicaria, assembly GCF_003342845.1. Taxonomy (NCBI): domain Eukaryota; kingdom Metazoa; phylum Chordata; class Aves; order Tinamiformes; family Tinamidae; genus Nothoprocta; species Nothoprocta perdicaria. The sequence continues at coordinate 3,707,890 of NW_020455777.1, read as the reverse complement.
TRTGTTTTCCAAACAATAGCAATTTGGGAAGTAAGGTCAGCACAGTCTAGCCATTGAACTTTACAGAATATTTTGATTCAATTAATATGATTTAAACTGTTTTCACTCTTCAGAGAATAGTTTACATCTTCATTAGCAGGATAGTGTCTGTATTGTGTGTATCCAGTGGAATATTCATCTCAAGTACAGTCTAGGCAAAGTGCATCAACACACCTCTGACACAGTTAAATTACTGGGAATTTTGCCATGGGCTTGAATGGGCTAGTACATGAGCTGATGGGACGACCCTGATTTAGAAAAATTCTCACTGTTGAGAATTAAGTATACTTGCTGTCTCCCAAGATAGTAATTGTGAAATCCTGCTTGAATAATAGAACTGGTATATGTGAGGGAGGTTGCTTACAAATGCTCAGAGATGCAATGAGATATTCTTACTCATTGGACCTGGTGAGTTACTCAGCTACAGTAACACATTCACAGAAAGACTGTCAGTATTTAAAGGAATTAGATCCATTTTTTTAATGAATGTTTGGAAAGGTAAACATTTTTTTAATGAATGTTTGGAAAGGTAAACTATGGATAGACAAAAAGTAAGTACCCTTTTTTTTTAGTGCATAATCTTGAATTATGTTTTACATTTCTTGGGTTAGGTATTGAAGGAGTCTTGTTCATTTTTGAAGCAGTTTGATGAAGCTTTTGAGGTCTATGATTATTTGAAATGCCATGTGTTAGGTGGAAGCTGTCTAACTGCTTTCTATCAGAAAGATGCTTTCAGTTCACCTCTTAAAATGAATGTTAAAATATATAAGTTCCTTTTTGTTGGCATTTGAAGTGGTGAGCAATTAACTCCTTAAAAAATTTTAAATAATAATYAACATTCAGAGATTCTCAGCATTCTTTTTTCCAAGATTTTCATACATATATTTCGCAGTGAAGTCTTCAGTGGAACTACTTTAATAATAGCTGGATTATGTGTTTCCTGTTSATCATCATCACCATCACATATATGACTTAGGAAAAGGTATTCAAATAAAGAGAGCCATATACCACAATAGTAAATTTGTTAGTGTTTCTTTTGTAATTGTTGAATGATACACTAATGCAATTTCAGGGCTATARTTTTTAAAATAAACTACCTGATCATTTTACACTGGTATGAATATTAATACTAGGGAATGACAATTCTATTTTCATGTCAAGATTGCTTCAGTGGATTGAAACCAATGCTTCTTAAATAGCTTTTCCAGAAAGAGTTGGCTTGACATCTTGATTTTATGACCAAAACGATTAGGTTTCAAATTAGGGTTTTGTAATGTGACTCTAAAATCCATGCAGCATCAGCAAGGGAGAATTGAATAGGACTTCAAACATTTTATACTGCCTGTAGTGTTAGCTCTTTTTTTTTTCTTTTTTTCCTCTTTTTCACTCTCTGTGAGTGAAATTCCATACAAGCTTTGTTTTACCCAAACCTACCTTCCAAAAAATAGTGTTTGAATCCAAATTGGCTAAGCAGCATGAGTTGTCACTRTTTCCTCTTGCATGCTGCAAGACAGTTAGCTTATCTGCCCTMTCAGACTTCTAGATTAAGTAGATCCAGTTTCTTTACATTTTTTTTCTCATAGAATTTTTAAGATTTTCTGTAAAACAATGAAAATGGCAAGGCTCTCTTATTCCATGCTTATTTTAGTTAAGTAGTGAGTGCGAGTGCTCCTAATGTATGGTGGGAGCCTGAGTGCTCACTTAAAAAGTCATTTGTTGCAGGGACAGCTCATGCATATATGTATTTCCCAGTGCAATAYTGCTGATAGCTATTGCAGTAGCACAAATGCCAGGGGATCAGAGCCTGTCAGCACAGATGCTGCAGAAGCACTTCTRCTGTTCCTTCAGAGAACATTGGTTTTATGCATAGTTACTGAGATAAAAGTATATATTTCTGCCTTATTTAATGCAAAAACTATGTTATAGCTGGTTACCRCTAACCTGACATAACAACTAACCTGACGTAACAGAAAGATACTTAGTAATACAACACATTATTTTAACACTCTTAAAAATAAGCACAATCATCTAGTTGATGCTTTTGATTCAGTTTTCTGCACTGTTCCAGTGTGAATCAGTGCCCTTATGTCCATTTTACTCCATTTAAGGAGTAAGGATGCTGCAAATGCTGTTCCCCAAAACRTGCCTCCTTTTCTGACGACTTCATGCAGATCTCATCCGCTGCTGTAAAGCAGCTCTGAGTATACATCCATTTGTCAAACTTGCCTTCGCCTTTAAAGAGGTAATAGGGATTTGAAATAACCCTAAATAAGTAAYAGAAATTCTCAATAGGATTTTTACTTTCGTGTTGGGCCGTTGAAATGTATATTGAGTGGTGGATGAGCACAGAACTGTGRTTTAATTTACATAGTCTGAAGGAAAGCAGAATAAATGGCAAATGTCTTTTCTTAATGGTTTCTAGCTTTAGACAGTTACACAAATACACAGTTACATTCTTTTCCCCGTTGTAGCAAGCACATGTTTATTTTGAAAATCCTTTTAACAAATGGAGAAGTTGAATGTATTGTGATCTTACACCGGTTTATGTAATTTTCTCATGTATTGGGATTACTTTTGAATGAGGGTGCGGCTGTAAAAAATCTAAATCTRTATCAACTCATTCACGTAGCTGGCCTATTGTAAACGATCTACTAAAAAAACACAGTTATCTGTTAACTTTCAGACATTGGTTGTTGTTTCTTCCTTACAGTTCCAAAAGTATCTGGCTCATAACATTATATACGCTAATAAAACCTAATTTGAAAATCCCTCTGTTTTAACAGGTGCTTTTTTTTCCCTCTTCCAGTTCAAAAGCCAATTGGAGAGCCTTTTTATAGTATTTAAAATATATAAAAGTGTTTTCACCAAGATCTATGCAAGCAATAGAGCATTACATAACATGGGCATATTTTCTGTAAGTAATTCAACCACACTTTTTTAGAATTTACAAACTGGTACAATCATTTTGGCTATACCTACTTGYCTTGTTAAGAGAGAAAAAAAATGCCTTTTCTGCTTTTTCATATTACCGATTAGGCGCAAAGCTACACAATAATATATATCCACATGGAAGCTGTATGTACAAATGAATGTTTATCTGGCTGTTGATTACCTCCAGCTTGGTAAATATGGGGAGTCTGTTCATTTTTGCTGTAACCTGACTGAGGTCACTGTCACTGTGATAAGAAAACAATTTCTCTACCACAACAATGTAGAGTTTGTGTGTCGGTACTTTACAAGGATAATAATGTGTAAGTGTTCAGATGTTCATTTTCTAAAAACAATGAAGTAATAGGCATTTAAGCCAGTGTCTCAACTGCAAAATTCCTTTCCTGTAAAATTTTACAATCACATAATGAAACTTAAAAGATGTGTTGTGCTGACATGCAGACAAATCTTTATTAAAGTAAATTTCCTGTTTTCCTACTCCAAAAAATCATAATTCCAGGACACTTTAATTTTCCTTTCTTTGTTTTTCAAATGGTTCTAAGACACGTTACACATCGAACAAGTTTAAATCCCCGTTCAGCCAGGCTTTGTATTTTAAGGATAGGGCAAAAAAGCTGTGCCCTCAAAGTAACCTTTAATCTTAATTGTATTGTTAGCAGCCAGTGTGCTGGATAACATAATGCAGATGCCGAGGAGAGGTTTAGGAAAGCAAATGTGGGGAGAAAAACTGAAATGTTTCCAGTTTTAGAGTCGATGTTTTTAGCGGAATAGAGGTCATGTTCTGTAGAAGCCCTCCACAAAAAAAAAAAAAAAAAAATATGAAATGCCCTCAGATATTCATATATATAAATGTGTTTGTATGTCAATACAGACTGTGGTGTATATTCCCTTTTATTCCATTTATTTGAGTGGACAATATTCAAGCAACACTTTCAGCTTTGTTTCTTTCAAGGCAGCCAAATATAATGTTTATCAGCATATAAAAAAAGTCTGTATGCATATGGAATTTAGCAAGCTACTGTACCTATTTAGTACATAAAGATTCAGCTCCCAGTTTCTGCAGAGATTCAGAAACTTGCTTCTCCAATCCAGGGGTATGTTTTCTATCCAAAATTTCAGTTGATTTTGCCTCTCCCATCTTGGATACTTAACCATCTGTTCAAAGTCAGCATGACATCCTTTAACATTTCCTTGTGAGAGCTGCATCTCTTGGTCCTTGTCTGATCAGTGTTGACAGTAGCATCATTCTCTCTCTTGATCCCATTAGATGTCATCTGTACTCCAATTTTATTGCAGGTTTTTCCATCCCAACTCTTACTTGTTTGCCATTTAAGATTTCATATCTCTTCAAAGTGGTCCTTCGAATACAACTTTTTCTACCAGTTCATAACAATCTGTTTGCCTTTGTGCACYTCTTGGCCCTCTTAACAAAACCATGGCATAAAGCCCTTCTTGAATAAAGCATGAGGTGTGTGTCTTGCATGTGTCAAGGTCTTTTACAATGCTTCACTTTTTTTCATATTACTATCAGTCCAGGAAACCATTGTGGTGATTCTGAKGCTTAAACTTTCAAAAATAAAACAAATGTTGGGCCTTACAGCTCAAAGCCATCTCAGTCCTGTTATGTCCAGCATCTTGTCTGGGTCACCTCATGCTCCAGCCAGTCTCCTCTTCCTTGATGTATGTTCCCTGCCTCCATGAAGGGACATGCAGCTTCCTGCTTAACATGTGGGATCCTGCATTCCCCAAGATATTGGTATGCACAGGCAGGTGTTTCACAACTTGTAGCCTGTTTGTAAAGCACCTGCAGAGAGGAGGCAAAAAAAMCCCAACCTGGTTATGGCTCTTATAGAAACTATTATTTCAGTATAATGTAGGCAAAACCAACATTTCCTTCTACTCCCCTTGTATTTATCTGTTCTGTATTTGCAGACAGTCCTAGTGTGTGCAATAGGGATGAGAGATTCTGACTTACTCTTAAGAAAACAGATTAGGGTGTGTTGTAAATTTACATTGGCTTTAGGAAACCAAATATTAGGCTAGAAGATTGTCTACAAATTATAATCCAGCTCGCAAGCACTGCACAAYAATATCTTATGAAAGGGACATTTTTCATACGTTATTGTGGCATACACACAGATCACTTGCYACTGAAATGTCTGTCTTCCATTTGTTTCCCAAAAAAAAAGCACCTAAGACACATAAAACAGAGGTTTACGAAAAGGCTCTTGGAGAAAGGACGATGTTATAATGCTAACTGAATATAGGACTAGTGTTCTTCCTTCTTGTGGCCTTAGTGCTACTTAATGATCATCAAGCAAAATTGATACATGTGTACAAAGATGAAGAAACCTTTTGGAAAGGGGAAGGATAGAGGATGACTGCAATATAAGAGATTTCTTGTATTATTGTGTAGATGAATGTGTAGATGTATGTACATGAAATTAGACAAATTTCACATGCATGTGTGAAGATTTGTCTTCTGTCTTCAGAGTGAATCAAACCCCCAAGGAAGTCTTTATAATAAGATCAGTTTTAGCAGTAACATGCCAGATCAGAGAAAAYGTCTCTTTAAACATAAATTACATACATAATTTAGTCACAAGTTTTCTAAGCCATTTTAGATTGCCTTGTCTGATGTGAAAACACTCATGCTTCTATTCTAGGAAAGTTTCTGTATGCCTGAAGGGTAGTGACTTAGGGTAAATATTAACCTAAACAAATCCTTTCAAAAGAAAGTTAATTGGAACATGTGTGTCTCTCCTGTTTRTAGTGGTGTGATAACACTCTTCAAAAAAATGCTGTTTGGATTCTATGAATGATTTTGCATATTTTTCAAATGAGAAGAAAAGCTTTCAGCCAAACTGGTCTGCAGTCAAGAAATAGCCAAAGACTTGCAGTGTCTCTCCTTATTATCTTATGATCAAGTCAATGACATCACTGTTGGTAGGGCTGAGATTGCTRTGTATGTCAGTGTCATTGAGAGCTTTGCCAAGCTTATTTTCCATGGGCTGAAATTATCCATACAGATGGTCTACATTAAATATTTTAATTGTCTGAAATTTTAGTCAAAGCATCATAGCTGTTCTTGGCACTTTTGTTAGGGATAGGGTGTGTGGTGGTTTTTTGTTGTTGTTTTTTAAACTCTAACAATATTTTCTGTGGGAATTTTAATTGTTTTCATTCATAGGCTTGAGTTGTAATAGAAAAAATGAGGGGAGCTGGCTAAGAAGTGTGTGTGGGAGAAAGTGCTCTTCCAGAAGATTGTAGGAAGGAACAGAAAATGATGGATAAGAAAATGGAAAAGTGGTGGAAAGAAAATGATGAATAAGTAGGTAGATTGGTCAAGGTCTCTATCCCTACGTATCAAGGTAGATTGATAGGTCAGGGAAGAAACAGGGATAGCAAGAGACAACAGGAGTCTAAGCATTTAGACATGTCCCTTTCCAGAATTTAGAACTGAATCTAGGAGGCACCGTGCCTCTTCACCATTGCTTTCTTGACAATAATTGTGAAATAAGTGGCAAAGTTTGTTTCTTGTTTTCTTCCAGCACTGGTTAATCAAGAGGAAGTAGAAGACTATGATATCATGGTTAAGAATGGTGTTGCAGCTTCTACCACTGCAATGAGCTCCTGTGCAGAGCTGAAGTCCCTTAGAAGTGCTCACGAAGGAGGATAGAGCCAGCGTGTTCATTTTCTGTGTACACCAGCTTGTCTGTGGCTTATCTGATAAAAGGAGCATATCTTGTAGAATACCTGAGCATTCACAACTGTTGCAAGTTTGTTTTAGACATATAAAGAACCTGAGATGAGTTGCTGTAAATTGTTGGGTGCCTCTAGCTTGTGTGGCCAAATTTACTGAAGTATAGAGTGAGGAAATCATTCAGCTCAGGCGTGTTGTGGAGACACAGAATCATGTGAAATACTTAACCAGGGATGTTTAAGGGAAGCCCATGAGGACTTTGTGTTTGCACATGCTTTGAAGTTTGGACAGTGCACAGTTAGCAGGCTGTATGAGGTGGATATAGCTGGGAAAAAATGAACATATATATGTATATATGAGATAACAGATATATGATATATATGAATGCTTCATATATTGTTAGGCCTGGCATGTAGGCATATATACGATGCCACCTCTCCTGATCTGGGCAAGGTGATTTGTGGGAGCTGAATATTTGTTTTAATGTAGGTACTACCAGTTTACTTCTCTCTCT
>NW_020455777.1:3616801-3700591 GCF_003342845.1 Nothoprocta perdicaria | reverse complement strand
AGTTTAAACCACATTTTACTGCAGCTGCTTGCATTCCATGGTGCCCTATTTATGATTTGAATTGAGAAAAAAAAAAAGTGGGGGGAGAGAAGTCTAATAAACTATCAAACTCTGTTGTTCCACAGGGGATGGGTTTGGAACTCGTCGTGCCTCATTTTCTCTACCTCAGGATTGACTCTGTTTTGCCTCTCCAGTGCAGTGGCCTCTCTCGCCAATTCTGAACATTTTTTTCCCCGATTTAAACAGGAGATGGCACCATTGCTGCAGCCAAAAGGGCCATAAGCAGCGCCAGGGAAGAGGCCTGCAAAGCTGCTGCCTCCTTGAGAGCAGAGTTATAGGAGCAGGTGCTGCGCTGATCCCGTCAAGCTGCCTACATAGGAAACAAATGTGGAATGAAACTGTTTAATGCCTTTGAATGCTGTCGATTTCTTTGCATGTTTTCCGGCATTGTAGCCTTGTAAAATCCAAATGAGTCAGATGTTTAGACTTTTACAGGATTTAGAAATGTGTTCACATAAACCAAAGGACTTTGTTGTACAGCTGTGACTCCTTTAATCTGTTTTTTTTCTCAAAGTTATGATGCATGGGGCAAAGCTATTGTCCTTTTTAATTCTTCCACAAAGACACCTAATTTATTAAATAAGATGCAAACCAACTGAAGTTTTAGGGGTTTATTTAAGCAGTCAGTTTTCGAAGTCCAGTAAGTAGTATTGCTTATCTGACCAGCAAACACCAGTGTCAAATTAAGCATATAAGGCACAGTACAGACCTAAGATAAGAACTGGGGTAGGTGAAGGTATTTTCTTTCCACTCCCTCAAGCATCTGATATATTACAGTGTTCAAAGCGTTTCAGTGTGCTTATATTGTATTCACACATATGCAATGTATTTGAAACATTCCTACCAAAGAGATTGTGGTAAAATCTGTAATGTGCAGCTTGCTGGGTTTCATTGTAAAGTAATATAATCTCCACATGTGCGAACGCCAGTGCAATATTTTATTTTTTGCTTACCCCAGGGAATGTGATATTAAATTTATCAGCTGAAATATTTGAATGAGAACTCATAAATATTTTTGAGGTGCATCAGTGGCATACACAGAGAGGGAGAAGACATTCAGCATTGGGTGAAGAGGAAGTAGTTTTTAGTTTTAAATCTCCTCTCTCAGATAACATAACTGTGCCCTGGCYTTCTTCTGGAGTCCCAGTAAGTCTTTTCAGTTATTGAAAACAAATTTTAAATTGGGGAGAATTTGTTAGTCAATGATTTTTATTGGTAACCATTAACTCTGGTACCTGGAAATCATAAGCTATTCCCATAGTATACAGAACTCTGTGTGTCTTTGGGAAGTTGGCTCTTTTCCCCAAAAAAAGAAGTGTTGCCAACATCTCAGATGTTGCCATGTCCATTTTAACCGATGCTCTGTGACCGTGGACACCCTGCAGTCAGTAGCTGAGCAGGCTACTGTTAAATCTGGGAGTGGGAGTCTATACATGACATCAACAGAGCTAGACCWCTTCCAGGGCCTAAGGAAAACTCTCTGCATGGTGTTATCCGATGTTGTTGTGCTGCTCTGATCAATTGTCTGGAGTTAATCTGGGTGCCTCCRAAACAACTCTGCGGTGATTTAGAATATAATAAATAACCGCACTGAGTTAGCAGTCCTCCATCAACATGGGCTCAATGTTCAGCTGCAGCCAATGTTGCTGCTATCGGGAAAGGCACTGAGAACAAGAYGGAAGACATCATTTTGCCTTGCAGAAAACCTTCGTGCTCCCCCATCCTGTACACACCTCTCAAGAGCCTTGCTGTTTAAAGAAAGCTAAGAAGCAATGAAATGCACACCTTAAATTACWAAGGGGATGTAACTGCAGACTTCTATTATCACTTTAGTTTGGAGAAAAGCCTGAGTGAAAATATGGTTGAGGATTAGAAATAAAGACAGCAGTGCAGAATATSAATGCAAAACTATTATGCACTGAAACATCATGCACTGAAACAAACAGATCATTCTAACAAGGTTTTTAAAAGTACCTTTTTGTACAATACAGGTACTGCTAGTAGAATGCAGAGCCTTTTCTGGTGGCATCCTGAAACCAATAGCTGTGGAGACAGGAGGACTATGAGGAACAAACCTTACAAGTTCTCCCTAAGTTGGTTCTCTGACTGTCTCTGTGGAGACTGAATACCAGGCAAGGGGGCCATTGGTCTCAACTTCTAGGGCGTTTCTGATAGGAAAGGATAGGAAGGACATAATTTAAAAGTGTCAGAAGAGATCAAATGGGTGCCTAGAGCATCTTGTTTTATCATAATATCTCTAAAAAGGATGGGAAAAAAGAATCTGTAGCACTTTCAGAGGAAGCATGCAAAGAGGAGCTGGCTATATTAGTCCTTAAGTAGTCAGGAAGCTTGGATAGCTAGAAWATTTTTGCTCAGGAAAAATATTTTTTTTTCAGGAATCTGCTTGTATAAGAGCTGACTCAAAAGTAAAGACTAACATAGACTGAAGTGGCTTAGTCTAGTAGAATGTAAAAGAAGCAATAAGCCTTTTTACTATCACTTATTTGGGAATATTAGAAATGTAGGCATACCTAATATTGTCAGCCTTCTAGATATCTATCAGATAATTGCATTTAAAAGCTTAGATTTTTTTTTTTTTTTGCTCTGAGATTTCCCCAGATTTTGCAGTGGTCTGAGCTTCTCTGCCTTTGACATCTTGGGGATTGCATTACTGTGATGACTTTGCTTGAAACTGGTAGAGGCAGGTCAGAAAATGAAGTTAGCGCAGGACAGATGCTGGAACATAACCTCTATTGCTCTGGAAGTATATTGCCTTTGTATACCAGGATGTGCTATTTCCAAATAGGGGCATTTTTAAAGTATATATATACACACACACACGCACACACACATATATTTAACTCCATAAAGTCTTTAATCACTCAGATCTGCCTGTATCMGAAGTCTGCTTTTCTGTGACTCTCCATGATATCTCATCAAGCAGAAAGGTGAACTGGCACTTTTTTTTTTTTTTGCTATAACAGTAAGGGAGCTCTTGGCACTTCAGAACATATTTCTCTCTTTGATCTAAAATAGCCTGTGCACATTGACTTCTCTGGCACACCGCAAAGTTCACCAGTTCTCTTAAGTTTTTCTGAGAGGAATGGAATTGTGAAGGTGGTGAAAGGGTGAGTGGGGGCAAGGATTTATTTGTTTTTTCTTTCTCTTAGCTGTTGTTGGCTTGAGATCTGAAGAGTGAAGCTAAATTTGTAATTTGTAAAGACCGCACTTTAAAATATTTGCCAGTTGCCCCAGATAATAAAATAAGGATTTTTGTCCAGAGAAGAAGGAAATAAAATAAACAAGCATGGATCTTTTTCACTTAATTTATGATCTGCAACAGTTCTTCAACCTGCATAATTAATAATCTTCATTTAAGAGTGACCATCTCAATTACATCTTCTATTAATAAAAAGCCATGAAAATGTTTTTTGTAAAAGGAAAGAGAGAAATTGAGCAATATCAGGTGACTCCAATGCAGACTCCTCTGCTRTTTGGACACTTGGCTTTTAATCCTATTACAGTCAATATATAAATTACAGTGACTCATCTTWAAAATCATTGTCTGATATAGTATACAGACTTTGATGGGAATGTCCTTATTCATATCAAATTTATATCGATTTAGACCTTGTTTTTCTGTACGGGCAGCGTATRATCTGATACTACTTGTTCCAGCAGATGCTAGTTGTGATACATCTGCTTTGTTTTTCAACCATGTGTATGTATCAAGAGGCATTAGAAGGTTTTATTGTTTGTTTAAAATGTTGCATTTGCGTAACACAATTTTGAAGCCCCATATTCTTTCAGAAATACTTTGCRGCTAAACTGCTTGTATGAGATAGTTGATTCCTCAAGGGAAAGATGCAGCAGGTCTGTGTTAAGCTTTCTGTTCAGGCTTATTATCCCAGCCTCCAAAATGTGTTTTCACTAACTGAACAGTGTGATAAACTGAAGGAGAGGGTGTGCAGTTTAAGCATTTGGCAGTGGTTCAGCTGGAGCTGCTGCGCCGAGCGAGTGGCAGCGGTTCATTAAGTGAGGTGTTCTTTCGAGTCTATCATGTCTCAGCTACTTTACAATCTCTGGAGGGTCCAGGGCAGAGTTTGTACGAGCTGTGCCTTGGTGTTCACCAGATAGTACATGTGCTGCAGATGTTTCAGGCTGATCACCTGAAGTTTGTGATAACTGCAACACGTGGAAAGTTTTGGATGATTTCAATATTAAGTCTAGTGTCTTATTTCTGAGGCATTTTTGTTGCATGAAGCAATAAATTCAATTCTGTCATCATTAGGCAGGTGTTTATATGTACTGCAAGACTTTAACCTCTCTCCAGGGAACAAGATACTTTAGGGGCCTATTCCACCGCTTTGTGTTTGCTTTGCATCTCTGGCCTGTTCCTGGTTCTCTCTATGCCAAGAGAGCCAGCAAGGTTTAATGGCTGCGACACAGGGCTTGGATCATTTCCTACCTTTGCCACTGATTACTATAACACCTAGAGCAGTTCAGCAGCTACAAAAGTATGGTAATGCTGCTATTTTATTTTATTTTATTTTATTTTATTTTATTTTATTTTATTTTATTTTATTTTATTTTATTTTATTTTATTTTATTTTATTTTATTTTATTTTATTTTATTTCTACTATATGTTTCATTTACTTAGACTGGAGATTCTTTAGGACATAAATTGCTTTGCATTAGAAGTATGTATTGTGATCCTATTCTCGGGTGACTCTGTATACAAAACCACAGGCTAATAGTAATGATGAAATAGAAATTTTAACTACAGCGTATGCAGTGAGGAATCTTCCTAACAGATATATGATTGCAGCATGATTACCGTAGGGTTTGGGTTTCACAGAATCACAGAATGGTTGAGGTTGGAGGGGATCTCTAGAGATCATCTAGWMCAACCCCCCTGCTCCAGCAGTGACACCCAGAGCACGGGGCACAGGGCGGCATCCAGGCGGGTTTGGAAGATCTCCAGAGAAGGAGACTCCACAACCTCCCTGGGCAGCCTGTGCCAAGACTCTGTCACCCTCCCAGGAAAGAAGTTCTKCATATGCAGACGGAACTTCCTRTGTTTTAGTTTGTACCCACTGCTCCTTGTCCTATCACTGGCCACTATCAAAAAGAGTTTGGTCCCATCTTCTTTACATTCTCCCCTCAGGTACTTATACATATTGATCAGATCTCCTCTCAATCTTCTCTTCTCTAGGCTAAACATGCGCTGCTTGCTTAGTCTTTCCTGRTAAGAGAGATGCTCCAGTCCCTTAATCATCTTCAGGTTTGGAAGCGTGTCASTACATAACGTCTTTATTTTACTAAAACAGGTAAATACACATGGTGAGGTGGCTTTTAACTGGATTGTGAATTAATTGTATTCAACTCTACCAAAGTCCTATCCATATGATGTCCCTCCTATTCCTAATGACTTTTTTCCCTTTTTTAGGGAGGAGCCATTTCTGGCTGCAGCAGTTCCTGAGTCTGAGGGTAGTCTGGAATATATGAATAACCTAGAAAAGCTGGACACAGCTCCTTTCTAGTTGTTGAGCAATTAAATTTTGTACTGAATTCCCATTAAAACTGCTTGGAAAGCCATGAGAGAATTCATACAAAAAAGGACAAGAAGGGAGTAAGTGCCTCGGACATGCTCTGAGAAGAGATCTTGGAAGCCTATTAGCTCTTATCAGAAAAAAATACATCAGGGAAGAAAATAGCATTGTTGGAAAGTTTTGGATCCTAGGAGAAATCTCACAAAGAAAATCAGCAAGGTCATTGAAAGGTAATTTTGGTATGCTCTATAGATTTGAAATAGCTAGGRTTTAAAGGAAATGTTAAAGCAACTATGTCAAGGAATTATAGTCAAATGAAAAATATCAATGAGCAGTTCTAAGTAAACTTTTCTTACTTAGAATATAACACACTAGAATAACATCACATCAAGCAAAAAAAAAAAAAAGAAATATACAGCTTTAAACATGAGCTAATTTTTATATGCATAAAGAGAGTAACAAACATTTTCATCAAGGAATCAAAGTTTTCTGTTAGTCATAGCTGTATTTCAAGAGAATGATTTCATTAGATTAGGATGGTATTCTTATACTCTCAAACATCTGCAAAAACATAAAATATATTAGTCTAACACTTCACAGAAACCTGTACTGACACAAAGAAGAAATCTCTATTGTTACTGTGTAACTTTTAGTTTGTTTATTTAAGGATTTTTTTTTCCTAGAAGCTCTAGGAAGGTATAATTGTTCCATTTTCTGAATCCTTTACTGCATGTGCTTGCACATACACCGAGTCTCTTTCCCTCTCCCCCTCTCTTTCTCCCTGCCARGAAGGCAGCATGATGACCCTGAAGGAGGGCAGGAGGTACTTACATTTGSAGATGTTCATGTTGTCCCTGTGCCCATTGATTGCTTGATTTTAATAATACTGGCATACTGAGTTCCACACTCATTTGTTCTTAAAAGAATCTAGGAATTTAGCAGTCTTAAATATGCAGTACTTGGCTATATTTTTATTCTACCAAAGGAATGTCTGTTTTATTAGCTGTTTGATGCATTAGGAAATTTCTGTACCACTGATTTTTACTAATCTCTTTTCTGAACTATACAGCCCTTTCAGTCTGCCTACATCATTAATATCAGTATTAATCTCTGATGAAGGTCTCCAACTGTGCAGTTGGGAATACAAAAATCCCAGGGCTGTGACGAGAGGAGGCAGGAGAAGTCTTTAGTGAGTGCAATCTTGAACCAGAACTGGGGAAAGAGAGGTTTCATCCTTGATGTCCAAGTYGTTTCTTGGAGTATTGTTTGAGTTTTTTCATTTGATAACTGTTTAAAGTAAAACACTCTAGAGGACAAAATGCCAGAGTTGCTTCCTTCTGGTAAGTGCCCTGATCTCTCTCTTGTTGTCCTGTTTCTGACTTCAAACCAGGTTTGATCCAATCTCCCATTGTCCATGACACTCCTTATTGTCAGTAGAAAAGAATGGGGTCATCCTAAAGTAATTTTTTAAATGATGGGTGTAATGAGATACCTACTGTTTCTCAATAGATACAAAGCCCCATGACGAGCGACTCAGATGTATCTGTACCTCTTTGCTGAGAACACAGCTAATACAGAGGCTAYGTGTACCTTGATACAAGTCAACTATTAAGTAGTCCTGCCTTAGCATGCAGCAGACGTAGCCCAAGGTAAAGGACTTTTGGTTTTCATATTTCTTCTTTTTTCTTTATTTTAATGTTACAATCTGAGTAGTAGCCGCTAATATCAGACTCTATTAATGAACATCTCTCCTGCCACACACAACAAACATACCAACAAAATCTCTAAGAGAACAGAAACTCTCACAGGGAAACAAATATACTTGCTCCATTTGTGAAACATATATAGTGGAAAGCAGTGGTGGAAGGAGATCAAAGTCATGGTCAGTGCTTGAAAAGAGCACATACTCAATCCCAAATGGCCATTTTATCCTGACCTAAATGCACCATTTTACCACTTAAGAGCTGGTCAGAGCTGCTATTGTGCTGCCATTTCACAGGCCATGAGACTGCAGACCCACACGGCCACTAAGGTGTGTTGGAAGACAAGCAAAACACACTCAAGGTGACACACTGTACCTAGCCCTACTTTTTTAGGAATAAGTAGCATGCAGATTTCAGGAAGGCAGTTGGGCCGTCCGCTCATGCTGTTTGAAAGGTGCTCTGCTAACTCTCTCACTTTTGGCCTGAAGTCTAGTCTTGCCAACTTAATTTTTTGGAATGAAACAGAGAATCTTTCCCACTTCTTTCACAACACGTTTATGCTGGATAGTGTACTTTAAATAGGAGTATTTCCTCCCTCCAGCCCCTTTACCCTCCATGCTGTTGATTGTCTAGACTATGAAAATCACACAGCACTTTCAATTTTCCTCTCCTTCATACTAAAGCATGGATGCTTGTCTTTGTATAAAACAGCTGATAGGACTTGGAGTTATATTTAATCCTAGCAATATATAATATAAGCAAAACCCACAAATGTCTATACTCCTAGGAAAAATGAACAATACTGAGTTCACTGAATACAGGAAAACAAATAACCCTCCAAAACGCAGAAGAGATAAGGTCTTAACTCTGATTACTGTTTTCTGTGTTTTCTGGCTCTTTTAATTTTTTTTTTTTTTTTTTTTTTTTTTTAACTTTACCATGCTGGCAACCAGACATGTATTTCATGGGACAGTATCTCTATTTATTGTATCTACCTCCAGACTTTGTAAGGCTTTGTAGACAGATCCTATTAAAGAAATCCAAGCTGTGTGATGACCTGAAAGTTAAGCAAGGCTGGTTGAGTTTTGCACTGATCTGGCACTCTCAGTGATGTTAGTGGAGACACAGGGAGCCAAATACAAAACAGAGGGAAAAAAGCACGGAAACTTGGCACGACTGCTTCATCCGGATGGTGGGGTTCAAAATAATCCAGCGAGTGAAACTCTCCAGATCAAGGCTGAGATACATATGGTGCAGGGTAGACGCAGTTCTGATCCAAATTGTGAGCCATATGAAGGGAGGAGAAGGAGGAGGAGGAAAAGGTTGATGTAGGCTTGCTGGGCTGCTGTAACCCTCTGAGGTGGGAGTGCTGCTCTGGCTGCACTGGGCAATGCTGGTTGCAAAGCACCGGGCCCAGCAAGCCTCATAGCTAGACCCATGCAGATCTGTGCTTGGAGTCTGCCTTATCCAGTCTTCAGTTGCTACTTCCCCATTAACTACTTTCAGGGGGATTCATTTGTCAATCTTAATGTAAGCAAATTATTTGTAGGTGTACTGATACAGTGATGCTCTAAATTCAAATAGAAAACAAAGAWGGAAAATGGGAGAAGGAAAGGACCAAAGAGATGAGACGTCATATAAGACTGACAGATYTAAGACCAGAGGATGCAGGTCTTACTGACTCTCTGTTCACTCTCCTTAACCTTGAGCTGCTAAGAAATATGTGTCTGCAACAGTCTTAAAATATCTCCCTAATCCTCCTGGTGTTACTGGAAATTTATTTCATGAGTGGATTATTTGTATAGTTTTATGAGCAGGCTCCCTCATCCCRGAGTAAAATTAAAGACTTAGTTTAGAAAACAAATACCAAAAATCTTCTCTACAACTTTTTCTTTTGCCTGCCTATAATACCAGAATTATCTCATATTTTTGGGGTTTTGGCAAACAGAGCGTATGTTCTATACTACCATTTATGCAATCACAAACAACATTACTATTAAGAGCAATTATATATACAGAGTCACTGAGTGCAACCCAATGAAATTAACTGTAGAATTGTGTCTTCCTTTAGTGAAGGAAATCACTAAGCTGGCAGAATTATAAAATATTGCATCCTTATTAAGTGGTTTACCAGTAATATTTCAATACTCAGCAGAATACATTATCAAAACTGATATAAGCTAATTCTCCTGTTTATGTGTGTGTATAGTATAACATCCATTAAAGTGCCATTACATTTACAAAAGGAACTCTGTAAAAGTGACTTGGTGATCTTCCAAATTTATTCTTTCAGTGACTCCAGATCAAATTTGCCAACTTTAAACATACTTTTTTTTTTTTCACTTTTATTAAAGCTGTCAATGTTGCAGATTCCACCTGGAATCAACTTATGTCCTTTCTGTGTTACACTTACAATGAAGATTATTTAATTACTTAGCTTACAATTTTATTAACATTTTATTAGAGAGAATATGGTCTGGTTCCCCATATCTTTTCCCTTTCCCTCTTAATTCAGTCTTCAAGGAGCCATAGTAAAGGTAGAGTATGAAGAGAGGGAAAAATCTGTATAGATTAAATAAGTAGTATTTGAATGACTGTTCAGTGCGAAGGCACCACACTGAAATTTTTCTGATCATTGTGATATTTTAAGATTGATGAGAATTTAGTACACACACTAAGTGAGAGGTTTTGGACATCTTGAATCACCAGGAAACTAACTTTTTTGGTGCTGTGCTCTGCTTTCTTCTGCCTTTGGTCTGGAGAATTTTCATAAAAGCGACCATAAAAGCCCTAAAACCCACTGCAGAATTTTTGGTCACTGTTGGATGTTGTTCATCCATCTACCTGAAGGTTGTTGTGTTGTGCACCGTTGCTGCATGGCTTCAGGCCCCTTTGCTCCCATCCAGGCGGCACTGGAAGCTGTTAGTGGCCTCTGCACAGCTTCCCCAGACGTAATTCCCTTGTCTGCATTTACATGTTTTGCACATGTAGCTTTTCAGCTAAGGGCGTGGGAAGAGAAGAAAAGAAACACACTACTAATTAAATCAGCTGCTCCGGTAAAAGTATTTATACCAGCAAAACGTTCAACAGAGGTCTCAGTTATGTTAGCTTGGTATAAACACTGCTGGAAAAACTCTTGGGCCTGCAAGTAGGTTATACTGCAGAGCAGGCCTAGTTGCCTGTAGCTGGAATGCCAGTTAACATTCAGTGTTTCTGCTCTAGAGTCAAGTCTAAAATTGCCTCAGCCTGAGCTAAATGGGTKAATTTACCCCAATATCTCCTGACAAGATTGATATAGAGTTTGAGATGGAGAGCAGTTGAACTCTTCATTCTCAGACCCTTATCTTTCTTTTCTTACAGTGTGATAAACTCAACCTTGTAGGACTCAAGTTCCCATCAGAGTTCTGGGAGGGAAAAAAAAAAAAAGAAGAAGAAGAAAAAAACCCCACTCATGCAGAAGTATGAGCCTGTAAGGAAGAAAACAAAACAAAATAAAACCCACCAACCACATCTTCGGGTAGTAATGGATGGCTCTATTCTGTCGTGCCTAAGCACAAGCCATCCAGCTAAATGGCTGCCCTGCCTCATGTTGGAAGCAAGGCATGGAGAAGGTGTTAGGCCATCCTCTTGCATGAATTTGCACCAAGAAAAATTAAATGCACAGATAAGATTAGACAGGAGAAGATTAAATAGATCAGCAAGACACCTCAGGATATTTTTATGAGCATTGTGAAGCCTCAAAACAGTAGCGTGTCCTTCAGAGCAGGCACTTCACAAACATCATGTCCCTTTTGCTGTTAGCTTCTGTGCAGCCTTCAGAACACAGTTCAGATCATGCAGGGTCCAGCAGAAAAGCTTCCACAGTCTGTTGCCGTCTCATTTCACCTCCAAACTTTGCTGACTGGAGACAATGTGAGTATTTCCACTGTCCCCCACTGCAAAACCGCGGCCTTAGTCAAAGAGCTGGGAGCAGTGGTGGGTCATCCCAATCTGGCATTAGGTGAGCAACTGCTCACTAAAACCTCTGGCGGGAAGGGGAAAAAGTGTTGCAGGAGCCTTTTCTGTGGCACTCTTCATATGCACTCTTCATAACTGCTCCCTGTTATTTTCTTGTCAGTACTGTTAAATGTATACTCCATTCAAAAAAAAAAAAGTGAAGTCTGGAAATCTAATAGGTGGGATGTTACAGATAATAACCTTCCTACAGAGCACACCGAGTGGGGCCAAAGAGCAGTACATCAGACACTGTGTCCCTAATCTGTTAGGTAGTGATGTGACTCATTTTTAATGATTTGTATAAATAAAATAAAGTTCCAATCAGAAGCACTTAGTAATTTTGCTCTATCCTACCTAGAATATCTGGACTTCGATAAACTGATTAACGCAGATAAACTTCTTTGAGCTAAATGACAATGAGCCGAGTTAGGCCACACTGGGAAAATTTTTTAAAATGAAAGATATCCAGTTACCTGGGGACAAAATGAAGAAGAACAAAAGCTTTCATTCCCATGGAATCTATAGCTTAAAATGTAGACATAACTAGGAAAATGTGTCTCAGCATAAGCTTCATTTAGAGGGAAATGCACATGTGGACTGGCCAATCTGTTAATTATAATTAAATTAACGGAAAACATGGTTGTTATGTATTTTAAACAATCTCTGGCTGTGTCACTGCTRTCACTGTTAAGCCTTGGAAATGGGAAAAAAATGTAAAACCGCAGTTTTCACTCTTTGTCTGCTTTTTTATGCATCTGTTTAACTCAGTTTAGACTATGAAATTACTAGACTTGTCTGGTTCACTTTCCTTTAGGGGGAATGTAATGTTCTGGTTTTCACATCCTATAAAAGCAGTGATGCTGCAAAACTACAAGGGAAGTGCTTCAGTCCCTCAGTATAGATAAAATTAAAAGTARCTAAGATATTTTCATTTCCCAAGATGAAGAATCTTAAAAAAATATAATCCACTCAATAAATGAAAAAAAAGATAAGTTTTAATACAGTATTATCAGACCATTGATGAGGATTTACAGTTATGCATTTAAACTCAAAACATCCSTTTAATAAAATATACAGTCATTACCATATGATATAATGTCCATAACCAGCTATACCTAATAAGACTATAATCCCATTGAGCTGCTGTAATGACATGAACCACAAGAGCAAAAGAGAGCGGTTTATCAATGTCAACAAACTCCCAGATGGAATTACAGTCTTCTATGTACTGTTTAGCTGTATGCTGTTCATTAGAGCATATGACAAAAATTATGTCTTTACTAAAGATACACAGATGAGAATATGTGTTGTTGAAAGAGGCTTGTTTAAAGGGCAGAAATCATCTCTTGGCCATGAGATAGACGGACATTTTCTGTTCAGACTGTGGACTCTCCCATAGTACCTTTTCTGGACTATTTACAGAGGCCTTGAGACTTGGATTCAAGCTCTGAGAGAACCACAGCACTTCAGGATCTGTGGCCTAGTTCTCATTACGTCTCTTCAGCTGCTGTTTTCTGGTGTTGGAAGTCCGACCACCGGAGGAGAAAGTGAGAGATGGAGCAAGGCACTGCAAATTTTTCTGAACCAACTATAATATGCTGGCTAAGGAAGTCCTCTGTGACCAGCTGGGACTTCATAATGGATGTTTAAGGATATTCAAGGAATTTAGTGCAATTTCAGAATAAATCAGCACAGATTCCAAAGTTTGATTTGCTCCCTGGGCAGTCCTGTTTGGAATTGTTCTAGAAAAGGCCCTGTATAAAGACAAGAAAATCACTTTCTCTTAGTTTAAAATGAAACTTCCAACTAAAGAGTGGAACAATGAGAGAAACACAGTGCTAAATCATATCATATACGCGTGTTATGAGTTTGAACTGCTTTGAGAACCCCCAAAATATTTCAAAGGATGCTTTGTGGTTTATCAGTGCAATATCAGCAATCCAGTGATAGCGTTATAGGACATCATTGTTCTCTCCAGGTCCCATAGCTATTTATTCCCTCGCGTCCTGCGGGACTCAGTGGTTTCCCTYGGCACAGCGCTAGCTTCTCTGCCCATGTTATACCAGACCAACAGTGGTGGAAGGAAACTGGATCCACGAGTGGGTTAAATAAGGAAAACACTCCGTGAAATTCCCTGCTGCAACAAGGCGATTCCTGATGCAGATTTCAGTGTGAAGGCAGTGTGTCGAGGGACGTAAATCCTCTCCCCACAGCTCGCCTCRTACGCGGGCCTCTGCAGTTCGTAACTGTAGGGTAACCACAAACACAAGCCGCTGCCATCATCAGCAAGAGGGGGTTCTCTGAGCTGCTGACACAGCATCAGTCTTGTCATACGCTTTTATTTGAGCTGGGCGAGCTCAAGAGCTGTGGAGTTGTCTTTCAAATTCACCRAGCGTGACCTAGCAGGCAGGGAGCAGCGCGTGCCTGAGGCTGGACAATGGACGGCGATAGCTGGGCACGATCGGCTCTACCCAGAGGGTGAACTCTGGACCTCTCTAAATGGACAATGCRGAAATTTTGTTCATTCACAAGACAGCAAGAGTTACTAAGAGTGATAAGTCAGAAACTATCCTGAGTGGGTTGGATTTTTTTTGTTTATCAGCCCAGTCTTGAGGTTGCTTTGTTTAATAGCGCAGATTTCATCCAGTGTCTCCTCAGAACTAGTCCTTTAGATCCTCTCATAAATTGTCATGTAAAAATCCATTTCTAAACCTTTTGGCAGAAAAAAAATCCAAGCTGATCTTAAAATTTCAATGTTTGCAGTGTTTTATATTCCGTTCTTTGTTTTGACACTTGCGTTCCATAATTCCTTGACATGTCAGTAGAGACAGGTTTCAGATTAGTAGATATACTGCCATAACATGTGATAGTTGCAATACTTTACACTCCATTTTTTAAATTTTAAGGGCCTGCTTACAGACTGAAGTACTGTATCTTCTTGTCTATGACAAATGTTTCTTCTTCATCTTGGTACCTTTTCACACTAAGCATACACATGGCTAATATGAACATATATGAAGATATAAAACCACAAATGAAATTTAAAATGAAATCTCATTTTAGAGAAGAATGTTAATTGCTTTCCAGGGCGAATGCCACAAATGTGGAATTATTTGAGAGATTTTTTGTTATTATAATTCAGAATTCAAGGGAAAAAAGGGAATTAAAAAGGTCTTTAAACGATTTCTGCAAATGTGACGTTGTTATCTTCAGTAATGTATCACAATGGAACTAAAAGCAAGAATAAACCCAGACATGACACAATCCCTTACCCCATTCACTGATCCCCTCTGAAATCTCCCAGTTCTGCTCCTGTCTGCCTGTAGTTGGCGAGTAATTCTGGACAGAGCTAGAAGTAGCAGGTGAGAGGGTTAAATAAGCTTCTTAAGCAATTTCCATCCTGCCACTGCCCTGTTTTAAAATCCCTGAATTACTCACCCGGAGAACTGTTTATTTCATTATTAAAATGAGGCAGTAGGGTTCTCTCTTCTCCCACCCACACATGATGTTCGCGGAAGGAGAACTACTCCCACACGATTACAAGGTTTGCTGTTAAGTGTGAACTTCATACTTAATTGTAATTGCTAGCAAAATATAATTTACCAGCAAAGTATGCTGAATTTGTAACAAAGTACCCCTTTTATTTGAGCAGGAATATGGATGCTGCCCAAATGTATCCGCATGGTTCCAATTAAGTGGAGGAATGTTTAATGTAAAACTCAACTTGATGAAAATAACTGAAGTCTCTGACAAACCAATAAATTGGAGTCTAGAAAGCTCTGCATATACAGTACAGGCAGGGAGGGGCAGCACCCGCTGGGTCATCAATTTTGGTCAAGTCTTCCTGTTCGTTTATACTAAAATAATACTATGTAGGTAATTCAATTTCTTTCCAGCTGTAAACATAGAAAGGAATGCTGTATGCAGATCTGATTGAGGACTAAGTGGGGCTCTGCACTGACTCAATATTTCTGTGCAACTTCCAGGCTGAAATTTTGAGAAATGTTAAACCCAGGGTTGCTTTGGGCTTCCTTTCTTTCCTTTTTTTTTTTTTTTTTTTTCTCCTTCCTTTTCTTTTTCTTTCTTCTTCCTTTTCTTTAGGAGGTAGCACATAAACAATTGTCCAGATATCCCACAAAATACCTTCTCAGAAGACTTAACCTGCTGGTGGAGATGCTGTAAGTGCTACCAAGGATGCTGGAGAAGATGAAGGAAAATCTCCAGCTGGCCAGGTGTGTTGCCCTCAGCCCATTGCACTGGCATGGTTTTGTTCAAGCTCAAGACAATGCTGGAATCAAGTTCTAGTTGATGATCAATAGCATAAAAACAGATCAACTTTCTGGTTCATCACAATAGTCCTTTCTTTAATGCAGGTTTTCTTTCGGAGAGTCCTTTTTTTTTTTTTTTTTTTTTTTTCTCAGAATGGCTAAATTCTAAGCCTGAAGCTGCTGGTGGTTAATTAGCCACCTCCTCTGATGAGGAAAGCTCTCATACACTTCTTGCTCTGACAGCCTGAAGGTTGCACATAAAGCATGCCCTCTGCCTCAGCCATCGTGCTAGGCAAGGTTACACTTGGAACTTCAAATTTGAAGGAACTTCAGATGCAGACAAGAGGATCATGATTTTTTTACCTTTGCATTGCTCAAAAACTCAAAAAGGTTCACTGGAAGGGCATGCTAGGGAATGTGTTAGCAAGCTTCCTTAGGGTCCGTTGATAAGGTCTACCTAAGCTGCCTTTTTATTCCTTAATTGCAAAATTGGCCTTATACGCTCATTTTCTTTCACTCCATGCTGGCTACCGAGACCGTTAACTCCTAGACACTGTTTCTTCTCACGTGCGTTTCAGTACCTAGTAGTCTAAGCTAGGCCATAAAGTGCTACACTGATATGCATTAAAAATAATCTTGCTTAACATAAATTGCCCTGTAATTCTGCTTATGCATTAAGTTGTTTCTCTGAATTCAGCTGGTCCTTTTCTTAATGCAAGTGGATTGCTAAGGATTCTCATGTAAGAGCTGTTTTGTTTTTCTCCATTCCCCTCCCTCTCCTCCCTGCCTCAAAAAACAGCTTTGTAAGACAAAAGAATAGCTGGCTAAGTCATTTACCCTTTCCTATCTATCTGCTCAGAGATCTGTTTGCACTCTCAGTGTGGCAGGCCAGGTTACTCTTGCCCTTACACCGCCAATACAAGAGCAGACTTTAGAAGAGGACTTTGGAAATATCTATGTTTGCTAGAAATATTTAGCTTCCTGCTTCTCTGACCAAAACAAATCAGGTGCTTGAGCAGAACATGATGAGCTTTTACTTCTCATCATGGGAAATACAATCTGTGCAAGCTTGGGAACATTGTTTGGTAGCTGATGCTTGTGGGTCAGCTCAAAGTTATTGCTAGTTATCGTGTGCTCTTTGCTTTCTTGGGCTGCCCCATCTTTTGCTGGAGCTTTGTCACAGTCAGCATTTCAGTATTCTTTTTAAAGGAACAAGTATTTTTTTTTCCCTACAATTTTTCATTTAACTTTACAAATTCAAAACGCTGTCTCTTGGATCACTCTGAAATACAGTAACAGAAATATGGACTGAGTAATCAGTAGTGACTCATAGGATCTAATATGTATTTAAAACTATCAGGATATATTGTTCTGTTTTCCCAGAAGCTTAATAATGAATACCCATAAACCTGGCATGCTTAGTATTAATCTCTGTAGGATATTACAGTTTGCACTCAAGACTTGAAGTGCTTTTTCAGCAATAGCACCAGTTGGTTTGTGCCTTTCCTATTTCTGCTGTGCCAGACAGATCAGGCCATAAACCATACGGTATTTCTCATCGCACAGAGGCAACAGTCGGAAGATAATGAAAAGGGAATAGCCTATATTTTTATCTCCCATTGTCAAAACAGTATCAGCAAGCTCTGTTTATATAAGATATTTGGAAGGGKTTTTTTTTGTTGGAATGGTAGAACTTTAAATTGATACTTAAACAAAAGTTGGACATTACGGTGTATTAATTTTACATCAGAATCATAGAATCATATGCATAAATTTATTCATGAAATCAAGAAGAAAGTAACTTGATAATCAGAAGCAAGTTAAAAAAAATCATCATTGAGGTTTACACACCAAGATATGGGGCGGGAATGGATATGCCTGGGTCTTGCTTCATGCCCTGTAAGCCTGCCCCACTGTGGTAGGAAAAGCACTAGGGGCTGCAGATGCCGTGGGCAGGGGGAAGCAGTGGGGGCAGAAGTTGCTGCAAGACCATGTTTTTCTTGGCTTGCAGCATTCCCTAAAGTAGGAAGCTTTTGCCCTGCAAAGCAGACCATATTCTCCTCCCCCAGGTTAATGCTGAGCTCAACATGGAGCAGTGAATTTCTCAGAGTCCTTTTGCCTTTCTGTGTGCTTCTCTGTGAGAGCTGGGCACACGGGATGAAATCTTAGCTGCGCTGAAATCCCAGTAGTATTCTCACGGACTTCAGCGTCATCATTTTCTACAGAGCACTGACACAGCCTCTTTAATTTTAATTGATCTTTAATTGACCAATAGTCAATTGACCTTGATTTTCTTGTCTCTTCTCCGCTCCTTTTAATACGCTCTTTCAGTAGGCTGGCAACAATGTCA
The DNA here is from genome assembly GCF_003342845.1 of Nothoprocta perdicaria. NCBI lineage: Eukaryota > Metazoa > Chordata > Aves > Tinamiformes > Tinamidae > Nothoprocta > Nothoprocta perdicaria. Next base: position 3,682,661 of record NW_020455777.1, on the reverse strand, counting down.
CAGTGAGTTATTGTTCCTCTTTACGACGGAGTAGGTTCTCATCTGGAAATAGGTCTCAGTGAGGTGGGTGTTTGCTTGTTTTAGGAGAGCCTTGCACCCAGCACATCTAGCGCCTGGGTCATGCAGGCATGCAGCTCAATTTGCATCCTAATGTCCTCTTTGCTCCCTGGTACTGAAAGCTAAATGCATCTTTCACGCTTGCCAGGGGGTTTTACATAAATCTTTGGTGTCAGCGCAGAGTCCTGCTCCGCGTGGTGTGTGGGCATTCCCCATTGCAGCCCTGGGGCTAAAGATATGTGTGGCATTCACAGACCTGGCGTTGCTGCAACCGTGCTGAGGACTGACACTAGCTAAAGCAAATGTACTGTGCAAAATGTCAGTAGATTTCATGCTCTTAGAAGTGCTGGACTAACACTCTCTGGCTAGCAGTGCAATAAATGTAAGTTTCTCCATGTGGTTTTGCCAAACTGGCTCAGTCTTGGCCTGTATTGCTTTGCTTTTAGAGGCATTTAAGTACTTAGAAAGTTCTTGGGAACAGTCCTCCCTGGGATGATGATGGCGATGAACAAAATGATCTGACAGATCTTCCTCCGCTGTATTCTATATAATTCTGGTGTCTCTACAGGGAATATCTATTGGCCAGGTAGGGAATTTTGTGATGTGCAGACTGAGGAGACAGTGGCAGACCTGGGATCCTGGCTTGTCAGCTGTGAAAAGCCAGCTCCGTTCAAGGACAGATCCACAGGGGACACTTTCATGTTGTAATTTATATGGCCCTCCTTGGTGTGCAGATGTTCCCCTGGGTACTGCCATCATGTTGACAAGTAAGAAGCATTTTGTTCTCATCAGGATTTCCAAATGTTTGCAATATTGCAGCAGGAGAAACTATATCTTTCTAGAGCTTATTTTTATGGAATGCTTTATAAAAAGGGATCCTTAGGAAATAGCAAGTCACCCAAATACTTATTAAAATGACCTTAAGGTCAGATTCTGCCACTGTTAATCACAATAGCTGTACCTTAGTCTGTGAGCTTTCCCTTTGGATTCAGTGGGATTACTTAAGGAATTTGGATACTACCTGATGGGACCAAAGTGGCAGACAGTCTGTCCCTTAATAATTGTAGCAGCTGTAATTCAACATGCCTTCATTTTTACTTTATATTTTAGCTAGTTAAAATATTTCACAGGAAAGTAATTTTCTGAATCTGAATCATGGTTATAGGAGTAAACATTAGATTTTAAAACAAATTCGAGTTTGAATGATATCCCGTGAAAAAATAATTTTTTTTTGCTTCTTTTCTTTGGCCAAACTGAAACTTACGAGCATGTCAGTGAGCCTTGAAATTTTCTTGGGTATAAGGATGAAAAATCTGTTCAAGTATTTAGCTAACCAAGAATAATAATTTCTTGTTTATTATTTTTCTCAGTGTAAAAAGTTTTCCTCAAATAGAAGGAGAGCCAAAGATATTTCTTGTTATTGTGAACATAAATTAGCCACTGTGAAGCACTCACAGGCAGCTTTTATGCTGRAAATATTTCTAAAGCATTTAGACAATATTTCTAAAGAATTAGTACATTTAGAAGAGAGTAGGATTCATATCATATTATACCTATTAGGAAAAAGGAAAGAAATGTAAACAGCTGTCAACCTCAGAAGAGGAAAATTCTGCATGATCTATTCTGTTTTTTGACAGCACAAGATTGGCCATACTTACAAATGTTGCATACTTATAAATGTTTTTGTCAAACACAGTACTTAATATCCTGAAAGCTGAAGTCTATATTTCTTTTCTAGAAAGCTATTTTGTACCTCAGACTCTGAGAAGCCTTTTTTTTTTTCTTCCCTTTCCTCAGTGTTAAGTGTACTCTTCCCTTTTCCCCATCCATTTATACAACGTTATGTATTTTAAGCATCATTTCCCTCAATGGAAAGCATGGCACATCTTTTAAACGTTTTGAAGTCATGTTAGCCTCCGAAATAGCCAGTAGCCAAGTTCTACTCMTTTTGCTCTTGCGTTTCACATATGCAGTGCTACATCTGCACATCTTTCTTGCTCTTGTGCCTCACGATGGTGTGTGGAGAGCGYGGTCACGAGTCACGATCCCATCGCCCTTAGGGCTGTGCCTATATAAACACCAACGCTGGAGCTGCTCCAAACAGCTCAGTCTGAGCTTAACTTGGGGAGACAGAGCCGAGGTGGGGAACGCAAAAGAAGCAGCAGACSACAGTGCTCAGCATTAAAACAGTGCTTAAAGTAAGCCTCCTGCTTGGCCTAATCCTGCACGTTGCTGTTCACTGAGGTGCTTGAACATAGGGTCTGCTGCAGATGTGCCTTTTGGATCAGGGCCCTAAGGAGGATTGGTTGAAGTTGTCAGCAGCAAAAATCTTTTCTTGGAGTACAGGGTTAAGCCTCAAGATGTTTCCCAGGACAGAGAAATCCTTGGGCTTCTGTGTGCACGTAAGTGTGTGCARTTTCTCTTTCCTCGGGCGAACAGTCCCTGAGTTTCTGATTTCATAGTTTGTGTGGGCAGGCAGCAAGAGGGGATTTTTGTATTTAAATTTATTTACCTTATMCTTGGGTCTATTATATTTCTTAATATTTTAAAATATCATAAACATTTTTAAACACTGAAGGCTGAATCATTGCAATCCACAACTCATTCCAGGGCTCAAGAAGCAGATCAGAGCAGCCACAAACGCTCCCCAGAAGCACTCCCTCCCATCCCTCTTTTAGTACAGCTCCTTTCCATGGCTTCGAGCTTTGCTTTTTACAAACCAGCCCTCACACTCTTTCTGTGCTGTCTTTTCCCAGCTCCTGCACTGGCTGCACATGGCCRTGCACAGCATCTCCTTTCCCAAAATGGGTGCAACCCCTCTTATAGTTTTCTGTAATAGGTTTTCTCAGCTACAAATGCACTGGAATTCATTTCATCCCTCTGTGTCTCTAAAATAAAGATGAGACTTGCTTATTTTTCCATTTCACCACTTTTATTGCAAATTCCAATGCCTTCCATCTTGTTCTGCAATGATTTTGTTTTCTCTTATTATCCCTTTRTTTGTAGCCCTCAGACTGATTAGGTGGGCAACTTAGGCTTTTTTTTAATGTTTTTTTTTTTCACACTTTGGATTGAGCGTTACTTGCAGTGTCTAGATTTATGCACTGCACATAATTTTTACCTCCTTTTTGTCAAAGCACATTTTTAGCCAAAGATGCTATCCTCAGTTGTGCAATAGTGTTCTTGGACCTTTTTCTTACAGTGTAATAAATTATTTTTAAGAAATATTTGCAGGTTTTTATCATCTATTATTCTTCTTGCAGTTTTTCTTATAGTGTTCTTTACTTTTGAAAATTAGCCTTTCTGGTGGGCCAGTTCTGTCTGTTCTTGAAATGTAATCTGATTTTAACATCTCATTTTTAATCCAGGATTGGGTTTATCTTTATTCACCTGAATACAACTCAAATAAGGTAATCCTATTACTAAATATTCAACCTGTAWAAAATCTTTATAATTAGCCTACTGCATAACAGAAAGGTTTGCTTATAAAGGTATATGGAAGAAAACTRTATATAGTTTTCTATAGAGGTAGGGAAGAAAACTTTCGCTGTTAGGAAGTTTTGGCTTTCAGAAAATAAACGGGTAATAATTTTCCTTTAAGCTTTGGTAGTATTAGCTGCTGGAAGGTATAGGGCAGGTTTCTCACCAACCAGGAAAATGATGCTTCTGAACAGGAATTTAACCTCTCAGACAAAATTCATTGATACCAAATTGGTTTCAGGGATGTTTGGGTGATTCTGTGTTTCAAAGAATATGTATGAAGTTTGGCACATATATCATCATTCTGTCTTTGAAGTCTACTGTTTTGCTGTAGCTGTGGCTAGACAAAAAGAAGATAATTGTGATATTATGTTAAATGGAATTGCAATTGCAGATGACCTGTCTTTGGTTTCCACCTACAGTTTGATCTCAGCCAAAGGAAATGTTTTTGTTGTTGTTGTTGTTGGTGGTGGTATTTAATATTTTTTATCTTCAGATAAAGATTCTTTTTATCTGACGGTACTAGGRTTACTTTTAAGGATCCTTTTCAAGGAACCTTTTTAAGGAACCTTTAAGAATCATTTTACCACTGAGGGTAAACAGGGGGAGTAGGACTAAGGGTAAACAGGGGGAGAATGGCTGAGGGTAAACGGGGGAGTAGGACTGAAAGTAAATACGGGGATTACCATGGAGGGTAAGGAGTGGAAGTACCACCGAGGGTAAACAGGGGGAATACGAGTGAGGATAAAAAGGGGGAGTTGGCCTGCAGGTAAATGGAGGTTAAAAAGGCAGGTTATGAGTGATAAAATTATCAGAATCTCATAGATTATTGAAAGTTTTAGAGGTTAGAGAAAAATGCCCTTAATTTGCTTTACATTTTTTTTCCCAATTTTTCAAGATTTTTTTGGAAATAGTTTTGAATAGAGGTAGAATTATTTTGAGTTAAGTAATTGAAAGTACAGTCCTTATTTAGGACATCTCCTGCAGTATTTGAGAGCCGCTGCTGTCCCTACTTTGTAGCAAGGTCATTTCTGTCAATATCATCCAGATATCTGTTCTCAGGGTCTGTCCAAACATGTTTTTTTCCTGAGAACCCCACCCTGGTGCCTTCAGCTCCGTGTTTGTTCCCTCTTGTTCTCCTCCCACTGCTTTTCACTGTTTTTTTTTTTTTTTTTTTTTTCTTGATTCAACTGTCTCATTCCATTAGTTTATGGAATTACATCAGTTTATCTCAGAAAGGAAACAATACACGTAGTCTCCACGTGAAAGTGGAGACTAAGCGTAAGTGTGAAAAGGGATGTGGCAAGAAATCAGAGAGACCAGGTCTGTGGCTGGTGAGCCTTGATTGCCACAATGATATTAGTGAAGTGTAGCGTTTTTCTAGGACTTCTGCTATCCACTCTTATAGACATCACTAAGAGAAGAACTTGTTCAGAAATGAGGCAAATAAAAGGGAAGAAAAACAAAGCAGAAGTTTTTCTTACCAATCAACCAGGATGCATTTGACAGAATGCAACATACTTGTCCAGATAACTAAAAAGTCAGGCTAGAAGTGCAGTTTGTAATTCCTTATTTTCCAACAAATGTTTCCACTTTTTTTTTCCAGTTGAATTGCTGTTGAGAAGATTTTGATTAGTTATTATTCAAAATTATTCATAAAATTCTATGTCTGTAGTTAATTTATGAGTATCTTTTGGCACAAATCAAACAGCTGTAATGACTGTACAATGAATATGGTGTATTTCTGTTTCCTGACTGGATGAAGAGAATAAAATTTCCACTGCAAATATTTTTTGTAGGACTTCAAAATTATTTTTTCCCAAGTATTTAAAAATACTTTTAATTCTGTTTCCATGAGCATTCCAGTTTTTGTGAAGACAGAATCAACACAGTGGCAGTGAAGAGCTTAAAATTTTAARAGGAAAAATAAAGCATTTCATTCTCAGTGTAATCATCCTGCCTGACCAAAAGTTTCTTTAATCCTGCTTCTAAGGTTTCATAGGGAAGTACACAGCCACAGGCACGTTCACACGTTGCTTGTGTTCGTGGAAGCATTAATTGAGTTTCCAAAGTCCTGTCTCAGCACATGCTACGTACGGTGAGAAAGATTATTTGAAAGGCTCTTTCACTAGTGCTTCCCAAATACTTACGGCAAAAGGGTTCCTACATGATAAAGAGAAAGGGAGTACTTAGAGTTTAGGCTGATGATCAAGAATGGGAATGACATTTAGAGTGTAAGGCACATTTCACGGGACAAAGGAAAACACTATCMGCAAGACAGAGCCCTCATATATAATCATTTCTGATCTTTCTATCAGTGAAATACATAAGAAGGGAATCGCCAACTTCACCTTCGACACAGAGGTCTCACAAACCCACGAGGGGAAACTCAGACCCTCAGCTCTTTCATTAAAGGTGGATTTGCTCAAATACCTCAGATGCAGCTATCCATACCCTGTGAAACACAGGGGGCACCTGCACTTGCTTCTGTGGCAAAACTGAAYGGATTTGCCAGAATTAGGCCCGGTCAGATCACTTTTCTGTTGTGCTCCTGTTGTGCACTGTATATACACAAGCAGAGGGAAACCAGCAGGTCTTGTAATTAAACAGACCCACTCTTTCACCTTGCCTTTTACTAGCAGTGGTCAAAACCAGCTTTCTCTCTGCCCAGCTTGTTTGGGTCTGGGCATCTGTCCGACTCCAAAACCACTGCAAAGGACTCAAAGGATCTAAAGCTCAGACTTGGCTAGGTTTCTAGGGATTTTTACAATTGATTTTTTATTTTACTTGTGCAACACTTCCAAGAAATACTTTACAATATATATTTTTTTTAGCATAGCTGTCTGTCAATTTTCATGGCAAAAAATGTATTTGGGAACGGGAGAATGGTAATAGCAGAGTTGTTTTTAGAGGAATCACCCTACACCATTCTAGGCCAAAACCTTTTATTAAAGTTTTATGAAAATCCTCCCTGTTTTTTACATTCCAGTTGAGTCTGTTAGCTTTGCAGGTTTTGATGATCTAGCAGGTATAAGCACTTCTCACATTAAATGCAGTGTTGACAAAGGAAATTCACTAGCAAAGGTTTCATTAACTGGGGATTATACTGAAACCTTTTCCCAGAATTGCCAATAAATGGAACCCTAATCCAAAATTTGGCTTTAAATTCAAGTGCAACTAATGTAATTTTGTGTTTGGTTTAAAATTACCTGTGGTTATTTTCTCATTTTTGCAATATACAGTATTATGTCACCTGGGCTCTCAAGCAGCATTATTCCTACAATTAAAAAGCAAACTTAAAGATACCCTGTGCATGCAAGAAACTTCAGTTTAACTTGTGAATCCAGTGATTTCTGTGGAAAAAGAATCCTTATCCACTCTTGTGAAGACAGAGGATTAATTAGTTCCCTCAAATTATGCATTAAGTCGTGCACACACGGATCATCCCTGGCACGGCCCTGAGGTAGGGCAAACCTCTGCAGTATGTGCCAATGTCTCTTAAACTTGAGGACATGCCTCTGCTATCAGGGTTCACTGGAAGAAGATGCAGCAACAGGCTTGAGCTGCACCCGAGGGCTCTCCGTGACCTCCAGGCACRAGGGGCTGGACAAATCCCGTGCCATCACAGGCAGTGGAAGGGGCTTTTGCCTTTGACGTAGACAATCTGAGGATCTTACCAGCCTTGGTATAAAATAAAATCAAATGATATCCTCTTTCTAATCTCTCTCCTAGCATTGAAGTTATTTGACAAGACCTCCTGATTTGCTCTCTTCATTTAGTAACTGCCCATTTCTTAAACCAAGAAAGTTCTGTTTCCAAAATGAGGGGAAAAAAAAAAGCAAAAGAGTGCAAGTTTGCAGACTTTTTGGGYTGTGGGGGAGCTCGTTGTAGGTTATGTCTCTAAGTTTGTGCAAGTCATTAGTCCTTTTCCACCGTGTTTCTAGGGGGAAAATTTCAACTATGTATTAGATGATCACAGCTGTCTGTGCCTCTATGCTGTGGCCCCAGTTGTCCCTATGCTGAGGACCCTGGCCTGGAAAGGTGATGAGATCCTGATCCAAACCTACAGAAATTCTCTCCATGGGAATTTCTCAAAGGACAGAATAGGTTTAAGGTTTATAACACAGAATGTTATGATGAAGTTTTCGAAACTACCTAAGGGAGCTGAGAATAACTTTCTATTAAAATTAATAGGAATTGGATATTTAAATTCCTTAAACGTCTTTGAAAATCTTACCTCTAAGCAGTGTATAAAGATCTAAGGTAACTTCCATTGCACCTAATTTCCAGTTTATAGTTAAGATGATGTAAACTCAGTGTTTTGTTTCATTTATTTACAACTCCCAAAGCTAAGCCACTGTTCAGGAATCTATGAAAAGAAACCAAATATTTTGCTGTGGTGTGCACTGGGGTTGCAAATAGTGTTTAAAATTGAATTTTATCTGAGTTAAGAATGTTGGAATATTTTGTGAGGAGAACAGAGACTGACTCATAAATCTGGAGTTTCTTTGGTTATCTTTATGAAAGAAGCTTGAACTCGTATCACCCTGGGCTTTCTTAATGGTTTTAAATAAACAAAGAAATGCCTCAGGAAAATCACGGACAGCTCTTCTGTCAACAAAGAGCTTCATTTTCTCTTCTAGATTAGGGTGGTCTGAAGCTATCAGCAGCTGATCTGACAGAGTAAATCTGAAACAAATTGCTGTTGCTATAATCCTCCCTTGGCATGAGATGCTGGATAGGAGAGAAACCAAGTATTGTTGCATAACTAAATTGRTTTGGCTTGTGATTCATTAGCTTGCATTGAAAAGTGTCGAGTTTCCTTCATTTCTTAGCTATCTATCAGAAATTGTTTAGGATATATCTCTTCACTCCTGAAATAATGCAACAGATGCCACCTCCCACCATCTCCTGATTTTAAAATTGATCTGCAGGTGTAAAATGAAGTTCTGAGGTTCATCATTTCGAGATTATTTTTTCAGGTCAGTAAGTGCGGTAAACTTTTTCTGTTTTTTATGCTTTTCGTGAGACTTTTTTTGGTTGAGTTTAGAGCACTTTTGGGAAAAAAAAAAAAAAGAGTTGTGGCATGGCAATTAACCATGGTTACTTACTAACATGGTAAAKGTGGTACCCAACCATTTTAAGAAGTCCTGTGAATTCTCTAACAGATGTGACCAGAGGTGCAGCCCTGGGTCCAGCAGCTTCCTTGGCACTGATGCAGCTGCTCAGTTTGATAAACTAGAAGCAGCCGTAGGTGATTTCCCAAAACTTCTCTGGAGATCTACTTTCCAAATGCTGTATCTGTGTTTATAGCCTTTTCAGGAGCTGGCTGTAGAAGCTGTTTTGGCTTCATGTTGGGACATGTCCCAATGTTAATGTGTACTCCTGAACAGTTCTTAGGGGAAGCACATTCTAAAGGGAGAAATGTCACTTCTTAAGGTTTGAAGAAAACATCATTTTGCTCTTAATTTAAACTACAGTTGGAAGCAGCACCCAAGGTAAAGCCTCATGTTGAGGGACAGCATCAACAAGAGGGGTTGTTCGGTGAGGGGCATTGCTCTTGTCTCAAGTTTGCACCACAAGGCATGGCTCAATGGAGGGGCCTATTCTCCTCCCTCAGGTCCCAGGCCATCTCCTCTGTCCTTTCAGTTTTTCAGTTATTATTTGCATGTTTATCTATGTAACAGAAAAACTAGTTGAATTGCTGCCGAGTTTTCCTTCTACTGGAGATAAACCAGCACCAGTGGAAGAGAGGGTTCCCCGCTTACATCTTTGTGCAATATCAAAAGGACCTGGGTGAATTAAAATGTTTTTCTTCCATAGCAAAGCAAAAGAGATGAAAGAATTTAAAATCTAATTGCATCAAAGGAAGGAAATTAAGATTTCCTTACAAGAATTCAGGTTTGTTTCAGGTYCCGCCGAGACATGAGTATGTTTTATATTAAAATTTAAACAACCAGCCAGTATAATATTTCCTAAAGTTTCTTCCATCACACTACTGGTTTCTACATGGAGGGAAGCATAAACTTCACTTGCTCTCTGTCTTGAGGAAGGTAAATAATATTGTTAAGAAGTTTGTCATAGCACAAATGCCTAATTAGGGAGGCTTGGGGAGTTTGGCAAGTTTGCAGACATCATTAAACAAACTGGAATGCTCCAAGGAAGAAAATGTTGGAGGATATCTGTGGATTATATACATTCAGACTGACCTGCATCCCTGCCATGGAAGTATTGTAAGAATGGAAGTATTTAGGCAATCTACTGGTGATTTTATACAGCAAAGCTGAATTCCAGTCAAATCCCTATAGGACTCCAGGTCTCCTTGCTCCCAAATGTTTATCCTAGCCACTGAGCTAGACATTAGGGCTTTGCTCTTCCTGTCTTCAATGGCCAATTAATTACTAACCCATCCTGTAATTACTGACTCAAAAGTCTAACAGCTGCAACAGGAGAGACATAAAGAACTATAACCCTCAATGTTGTTTATCCTGCAAGACAGAGAATTAAGTAGAAACAGAGTTTGAAGAACATTTTCAGATCTTAGATAAGTGTTTTTCTTTTATATTTATTTATTTTTTTAACCCACAAGTGATAAAAGGTAGTAACTATACCACATCCTCTGTGCTATGCAGGGCCTGGTCTGGTACACGGGCTCCGAGATTGTTTGGTTGGCAAGATATTATGGGATCTGGGCTATGGGGCTTGGTACTGCTGACCTTGGGTACCAAGCTGTTCAGCACTGATGAGACTTGTGTTCTGGGTATGTCCAGAATAAGTCATCTAGATATCCAGGATATCTTACTGGGGGTAAGGAGGTAGCCACTTTAAGCAGTTCATTTTAAGCACCTTAGATTTATATGCTGGAATGGAAGGGAATCCTCTTTCTCTCYCTTCACATTATAAAAGTAAAGTTTTTTTAATCCTAAAAGTAGGATTTTTAAGTTATATTTATTTTTTGATGAAAAGTATAAAACATTCTTCAGGGAAGAAATTGCCTCTAAGCACATTGAAAGCTGTTATTTAATTGAAAAATCAATTTTCTATGAAGGGGAGATAGATAAAAACTTGTGATATTTGGCACATTTGTATGACTGAAAAGTTGAAGTCGGGAAAAATTCCTATTAGGAATTTGTATAAACATTTAATTAAATATAGAGTGAAAAAATTAACAGATAATTCTACTAAACTACTTTTCATGCCCTAAGCTATAACTTTTATAACTTTGTAACAACTGTGTTTACTACTAATGAACCACCAAAATGTTAGGCTGCATGAAGGAGTTGGAACAAGTYGTGACTTTTCAGAATAAACCCAGAAAAAATCTTCAATCAATCACATCCACATTGGGATTAGGCATGTAGAGAGGCTTAATTAGACATTAGCAAGGTCTTTAATGGAGCTACTGAGAGGGACACCTGCTGAGGATCTAGTCTGTCATCTCTTTCAAACGTATTTATAACCAGCCTCTAGGCTGTGGAGTCAACATTCCGGGTCTGGGCTGCTGATCAGTCTGTGCTTGTCATTGTTTACAAGTTAAACAGCAGGGAGGCAGGGGCACTAAATAAATAACATATTGTCAAGCTATTTCCTCGCCCAGTAATGGTTTCTCATTAGTTCATTTCTAACTCACAATTAAGCAAGAATATAAGCCTGAAGACAAAACAATTCATTCTTTTCCTACCTTTTTTTTTTTTTTTTTAAAGGGATTTGCAGAATTCCATCATTCCTATGGGAGGTATATTGGTACCTGTTCCTTCACCAGTTATTATATCCATTATCTTCTGTAAAGTGTAGGCCAGTTGTTTCTTTTTTTATTTCTTTTTTTTTTTTCCTGTTTTTTTGCACTAGGTTTACACCATCGTGACTTAGTGGTCTAACAGGGACAACATAAAACCACCTGACATCTTGATGATGTTCCTGCTTTGAGGATTTTTTTTTCCCAGACATCTCCGTCTTTCTGTTCATACCAAAGGAACAGGGAACAAGAACATGTTAGACACCTAAGCGCAGGTAACTGTGCCCTAATTTCCTGSTTTGAACTAAGGTAAATTGTCATTCAGACACTGCTGATGGCACTGACTACATCTTCATTGGCTACATTGCATATTTACAGGCATATCTGCACATATCCACTGTTAGATGTCTTGTATAAAGCATATTCTTATCCTGCAATGGATAGGCTGGTTGAAGTCACCATTGATACATGGGTCAGAGAACTTGACCATTTTAGCTACGACYTGTGTAAGGACTTCTAAAGTTTATATGTAACCAAAATATCTAGCAAGGGACTGGTTGTGTTCAAGAGTGAGCTTCCCCAGGTTCTGACTGAGAGACAGATACCATTTTTCTTGTAATAAGAGAGTTCAGAAGTTTGGTTATTAAATAGACAAAGTATTGCTTTCTATTAATTTTATTAATGAACTAGAAAAAAGTACATTTGCAACTGAAAAACATGACTTGAGACTAGATTTTCTAGTTAACACCTAATYGAGAGAAATGCCATGCACTAGAGCTTTAGAAAAAGATCCAGGATCAACATTTCAGTACCATAATGGCAAGTTCTTAAGTAACTCTACTCTGAGTGAATTTCTAACTTTGGTTGCATACTCAGTGCCCTGAAAAACTCAGATGTGGCTCAACCATCTGGTATTGTATTATAAATTTTAAAAGGTGTATTTAAGGCCTTCTATGGCTGAAATAACACTTTTCTGGACCTAGTGCTCTGATCTATGTTCTAAATAAATCACATTATTTTCTTATGAGGCCAAAGCTACCATCACTAATTAGGACTTTTATTTTACTTTATTAGATTATCTGTTTTTCAACTTTGAAATCTCCTTGGCCAACCAACAAAAATGAAGTGAAGTTATTTTAGAAAATTCATGCCGTTTCTTGGCTAAAACCTGTTGAATTGATTTGAGTGCCACTTTTCCCACATATAGAAAGCAGCTTTTTCCCTCTTTCCAGAGATCTATGAACACCAGTTTAAATGTTGTAGAAAATACTTTATTACAGTTGTGTTTCCCTCCTCTTTCTGGGAAAGGAAATGCTTACTGTATGAATGTTTGGTCATGTGCCATTTTCAGACTTTGTTATTAATGTTATGATGATGTGGTATGACAGGGAGCATCAGGAAAACCTGATGTTCAGCTTCAAGCTTTTGTGTGAGTCAAAAGATAGATAATAACCTGACTCAATACTTATACTATGTCATTTCTTTTGTGTGTTAAAGAAATGTACTCACTATTTGGTGTGTGCATTAGAGTTCTAAGATATTCTTAAATCAGTGAAGTATAGGTTTTGTGTAAAATTTTCCTTACAGTTTGGTTTGCTTTGAAATGGATAATTCTCACCCTAGCCTCTCTTCTGAATTTAGAATTCCTCCTGTTTGCACCAGAGGGTACAGGAGTTTGTTTCAATAGATATATGAAATAGAAAAGTTCATTAGCAATTATTTTGCATGTCACAACTTCATACTTGTTGGTATTTGGACCATTGCAGGTACTTGCTGATGCTCAGCTGCATTTTTCCAGGGAAAGGAGTGGGAAGGGACTACATGTATCCCATTGAGGGGAGGGCTCTCCGGAGTCCATAGAGAAGCTACAGACCTGGCTCCGTACCCTGAACATATCCTGGTTTTAACGTCCCACTTTTTGGCAGCTTTGCTTGGCCTGATGTCCCCAGCACCGTTAATCAGTTAAGCGCTGATTGGAGCCTAAAAGTGCCTTGAAACTTCTGCAGTATTTTAAAAGCCTAGGCATGGATTAGCACCATCGATGATTTTTACTCTTGCTTTCCAGTTTTTGAACATGTGCCAATGGTTCATTCACTTTGTGCTGTGGTTAGTGCTATCAGAGCGTGCAAGATGTGCCTAAAGCTCACGTACCAAAAATAGCCACAATCAAGGAAGAGTTTAGGCGCTGTCCTGTCCCAGATTTAGAGAGTGATGTAACTTAGGCAGRAGCTAAGCTTTCTATGTGGTTCATATAAGAGCACTTGGACTCATGGCTAGGGAGTGTGCGTGGCTAAGGAACACAAGTAGTTCCTCAGAAAGGTAGCTTTCAATGTACAGTATAGCTGAAAGTATCACAAAACACTGTTCAACTAAATTTACCACATTGCCAAGGCAGTATAATAATTTGTGTCAGTCTTAAGCAGTTCTTTCACCTTCAAATAGTGACTGACCTTTGAGTTCCTGGTGAGAATCTCGCATTTGTTTCCACTGAAGTAAATAGGGGCAGAAGCAGATCTGTGAATACCACTAGATCTGTGTTGAGGTTAAAATACTAGTTTAGCACTATACAAACTATATTCTTTTCTTCATCAGATGATTGATATAGGTTTTATTTTGCTTCAAACAGTATGGGTTATTACGCTGCAGTTTTATAGAGACCAAATTCAGTTTTCTGTGCTATAACTCCTATTTTGTTGTTTCAACTCACTATTAAAAGAATTATCCTCATAGATAAAAAGCTGCCTTTGATTAAGCTTGTGAGTATCCTTAAGAAAAGGATATTCACAAGTTTTTCAGAAGGGAAAACAAAAAAGGAAAGCAGTGATCTTTGCTAAATATATCCCTATGAAGCAAAAACCTTCCAAAAGAAAGGAAGAGTAGAAAGAAAGGCCACATTGGTGTCTTATTTATTGGTGCCAATAAATAAGCTGAAAAAAAATCCAAATGAATATTATGGCACAAAGTTTAGCAGCAGTGTTCTTTATATGAAGTATGGGTGAGATTTACTTTCTGTGTAACCCCACCGGTGTCTGAGGAAGCTCTCTTGATTTCAGTAGTTTCCACAGTCCCGTTCAAGTTCTTGGCCCGCAGGAGTTAGGGATATTGAACAAGTTATCAGTACAGGTCAAAAGGTTAGAAAATTAACAAATAGAAATTGGCTAGATGTGCTCCCAGGAAAAAGGGACTTGGTGACTGTGAGGGAATTTACACTGCAAGAAAGGCCTCAAGGCACATGTTAATACAAGACCTAGCTTTTAAATTCTTATTGCACTTCTTGGCTCTAGCTTTCAGGATCTTCTGGCCCCAACTGACTATACTGGATAAAACTTTTAAAAGAAGTGTATCAGAAGGGCTCTTATCTCTTGCAGGGACCTTAGGCTCCCTTCCATGCAAGGAACACTGGAGTTTAGACGATGATGGCTCTGGGTCTGCATTAGCAAGGCTCAAGGCAGGGCCAAACGCACCATCCACTGCAGAAAAGCCTGGAGGAGAGTGCTTGTGCTGTGAGCTGTGCACTCCAAACTCCCACTGAAGCTAATGGACATTTTGGATGTGAACAGCGAGGAAAATATGGTTGGATAAAAAAAAGAATCCAAAATATTTGGAGGCATATAGAAAGATTTATGTTTCTCTGTCATAGGTAATTTATGTGTTATCTTTAACATTTGTGCCATGTGTTCTCAATTTCCTAACCTAAAAAATATCTGATAAACATTTTAAAAAAGTCTTTAAAACCTCCCTAATTTTTGTTTTGTTTCCAGGTTCTATCAGGAATCAATAAATAAGCACTGTGTAGTTTAAAAATTAAACAAAACCATAACCAAACCTTAAGTACTACTAAAAACAAAATTAAAACTGCATAGCAAATTGTAAATATTAAGCTGAGTCAAATGAAAAGTAAAATCCCTTTAAAATTACCTATGTCTTGTAAGGCTTTAGTGTTTTAAACAAAGGCTTTTTCCTCTAAAATATTTGCGATAGTAATATTCTTAAGGGTTTATGTTAAGGTTCATTTGCTCCTATTACTTTAATTAACCAAAACATCTATCAAATGAAGATATGCATGCAGCAACTTTCAATCAGGAAATAAAAATCATGGTATATTAACAGCTTAGCTTTTGTTATTTTAATGTATGTCTAAGAGAAAACAGAAAGCCTTTTTTTTCCTAGCAAATGTTGTTTGCTAGTCCTGATACAGCAGGACTGTCGCTGTCCCATTTCGGGAGTAAAATTGCCATGAATATACTTGATCATCAGAGCAAAGCCCATCAAATAYATTTTCTTTACCCTCTTCAGCGTGTATGTCCGAGCATATGGATCCCTATTGACCATTTGGGAGGAATACCCTCAGCTGCTTTGAATTGCCATAATTCACTGAGATAGTTTTGTAAAAGAAATCAAATGTTTTCACTGAAAAGACCAAAGGGAAGAAATCTAGCTTGCTTAGCTCACTACTYCTAACTAATTTCAGATTTATTAATAAAAAAAAAAAAAAAGTAGGGTTCATATCAGAACTGAGTGGCACTGACTACAAGATTTAATGAACTGAGCACAGAAATTCCTTTATTTTTTACGCCGTATTGTCCCAAAATCTAACTCTATTGAAGTTAATGGATGTTTTCTCCAGTGACTTCTACCTTAGAGGAAACAAGATTGCTGACAAGACAAATTCAGGGAAGGCATTTGAAGCACTGTGGTCAGGCTTTTTATCCTCACTTATGTTACAATTTCAACTTCATACTTCCTGATTTCTAATGCAGCTTTCAAGAATAAAAGGGAGACAATATCTAATGCAGTTTGGGAATGTTGGTAAATGTGGAAATTACGGGAGGTATCCACAGAATGCAGAAAGTCTGAAGAGCAGAACAAGGAGAGGGCATCACTCAGTAAAACATCACTGACAGAAGATTGCCACATATTATTGTATGCAGTGGTATATGTTTTCTTTCTTTTCCCTGTCCCTCTTTTTACTTTTTTCAGGTGAGGGAATGTAATGGAGAAGAGGAACTATTACCTGAGCAACATTGAAATGGTTAGATCTCAGATTCCTGCATTAAAAAAAAAAAACCAGCTTTAAATAGGGCGTAGAGATGATGAAGCCCCTAAACACATGCTCTCTTTTCAGTCTTCACCTCCATGCACCATTTCATGCTCACTACAGAGCAGTCTAAGGGCTTTGCTAAGAAAGAAAGAGCTGAACTCACAGCTGCCTGAGCAGCTAAAAATAGGGGATGTCAGTGTGCTGCCACATGACAGGCAGCTGGAACATTTTTTGGCAGGCAGCTGGAACATTTTCATTTTGCAAGGCAAGCGAGTGGTGCTGGGTTTATGCAGATTGCGCTTGCTCTGCGGGGACCACCCTCCCTCTGCACTGACTCCTTGCCATGCCAGCCTCTTCCAAGGGCTCTGGATTGCTTCCCTGGAGGCCTTGGGTGAAGCAGAGGTTGCTCTGGGTGTCACCACCAAGCCTTCCCGTCAGACGCTGGCAGAGATTTCTCTCGGAGAGTGGCTTCCCAAGGAGGAAGGCTTTCCAAGAACAGTAAACTCAACACACAAGGTTCTTGCCCACTGCATCAGGGTGCTGCAGAGTCCTGTTTCAGAGAATACTGTGCTGGTAAGGTTGATTTCGGCATGTCTCACATGATTGCACAACATAATGCAGTGCAGTGACGTGAGACAACTAAATGACAAAATGCTGGCTCCCAATCAAACATGTAAAGCACCTATTTTCAGCCCTACCATGTGCTATCAGTTTGCACAGTGTCTTTCCCAGCTGAAAACACAAGGCAGATATTGGCACAAAAAGAGCATTCCTCTGGCTGGTCACAGACTCCAGGATATGAAACTTTTCTCCCCTTGTGGCCAGCCCATCTCTAGTTTATTTATTTATTTACTATCTGTATATTAAAGTAAGCTTTTGTGGAACTTTAATCACAGTAAAACCCCAAAACAGTCTTCAAGGAAAAGTATTGCCTAACATACCTTCAAAATAAGCGTGTAGAAGTTAACAACTGCAATTAATATCCAGATTGGTCAAACCTTTTTGTTGATTTTTTTTTTTTTTTCAGTGAGGACCATTTTTCCATTCTTGACACTCTAGAGAGATGTTAATTCTACTGTCATTTACTGATAAGCAGGGTGAAACTGAATCAAGTTTTAATTGGCAAATAGCTTTTTGTGAAAAAAAGAAATAGAGACTTTAGGATATTTAATAGCAAAGAGAAATCTGGAACTCAACAACACCTTAGCTTTTCTGTAAAGGCAGAAAAAGAAGGCACCTATTTTCTAATCACCTCTGCTATGTTGATTCTTCTGTCTTTGCAGCCCTGATTTTGAAAGAGAGAGCCTATCTGAAATTCTTTCTTTTATAATAAAGATCAAAACCACCAAGATTTTTGCTACTTTCTTCTCTGAATAAATAAGATGTTTCTGAGTTGAAACTCTGGCTCCAYTGACTTCACTGGGGCCATGATTTCACCCCAGGAATTATTCTAAAAGCATTACTCATTTAATAAGCATACCACACTAATTCTCTACTGTTTCCGTATGAGCACCTCCCAATGCCAATGTAAACCCGCTGCACAAAGCTACATTAAAGCAATATTTATGGTTGAGATCTTAACACAAAAGTCAGGAAACTCAGAGTTATGGTTCCCCCAGCCAACCATAACCAAGGGTAGCTTTAGTGTTTTGCATTACTGTGTCTATATTCCACAATGTATGTCCAAATACCAGTGACTGAGTTATAGCTGCTGTGGGAACTATAGCTTTGAATTTCAGTATATTTTTGCATTTAAATTCTCAACCCCGGTCAGGAACAACTGTGAAAATTACGATTGCAGCAGAGTTAAGTTTCTCCAGTTTGCTATTCTTGGTTACTGCAGACAGTGACAGAGGAGAGCCGTGAACCTTCTCTGTGGCATAGATGATGCGGAGCCCAATGGTCTCTCTTACCACTGAGCTCCTAGACAAACAAACCACCTAGGTTGCACTCATAGGACTGCCTATTTATGATTTTAATTATTATTGATTAACCCTTCCATGAGGCCAGTAGCATTCAGCAGATACTCTGTCTGAAATCAAGCAAACTAATAGGCATTYGAAGACATTACTTACTATGGTTCTAATTCTAATATCTAACTATGTCAGAGATAGGAAAGTGTGAGTTGCTTTTCTGTACACTTGATATAATACATTGCCTTAGGCAAACACTGCATTGTCACTTCAAAGGAAATAGGGCTGTTTTTGCCAAGTGCCCTCAAGAACAAACTATGTGAGATGTGGAAAGGGGAAAATGTGTACAGGGAGCAGTACTAACCAGAATGACTCACATGATGTGAAATACTCTGTCCTTCTCAACAGTACCTCTCTATCTGAGATGTGAGTTATTCTAGGGCAATTTACCCATAATCTGCCAGGCAGCCTCATGCAATTTATTTAAAGAATTGTTTCAAACCTTAATATTCTATAGTAAGGTGTAAAAATTTAATAGCTTGATAATTACTGGAACTATATGCAGAGGCTTATATTAAATAGATAATTTTTGAAGTGTTCCTCAAAGAGCATGAAGTGGGGTAGTGTCTTGAACAGCAAATCAAGGAGCAGCAGAGGCTGGAAGCTGTCTCTCTCCCCAGCCTGTGCCAGTGATGGGCTGGAATTAGCTGGTCTGGACACAGACAGAACTGAATAGTTTAAGGTTGCTGGCATTTATCTACCATAAACACTTGAGGAAAAGCAATTACTTAGGTATGTGTTTTTTTCGGTGAGAAGTTCATAAACAGGAYATAGACCCTACAACCTCAATTCATTGAGATGGGCTGGGGTTCTGTAGACTCATCTATGCTATGGCTGTGATCATAATTTGTATTAATTAGCAAATGTGAAACCTGTTTTAAGGCAATTTATAATGTTGTCTGTTGAGGAAATGATCCAGCCAAAACAGAGCATGATAAGTGGAAAGAGACTGTGAAGGTCTAGAAGCAGCCATTCCAAATCATCACCTTTGTTTGCTTTCAGATGTTATCAACATCCCACCGCAAGGATGAATGAAGTGATATATCTGGCTCATGGACCAAGACATGAAGAGTGTTTTCCCGTCTCTTAACAGATGCCAGCAGCAGCATACAGCTGAATTGGCTATTCCAAAAGCTAATCCCGTCTGAACATGGTTGCTGATATGTTCATACCTCATGCTTATATGTCTTGGCTTTTAATTTTACATATTGAATTGCTTGGGTAAGGTCAATGTGTATAGCAACAACATTCCCACTGACTACATGAGTCCGGCTGTTGACGCCCTTTTTTCCATCATATTTCCACCCTTTCCTGGCTGAATATAGCAGTGATATAATTGAATTGCACAAGAGCAAGCTGACTGTTTTAAGAAGGCCAGGCAGAAGAAGTATTTTGCCTTGTGTATATATATTTCTTCAGCAACAGTTGTAACAGATGGCTCAGTCTTAGGTAAGAACTAAAGACAAGTGACAACACAGAGCTTTTGCACACTCAGATCAGACAGAAGCATATTACTTTAGATGAGTTCATCACTGCTGTTCATCTGTATATATCTTTCTGTGGCATGTATATGGTGTTACGTCCCAGTGAAAATGCATGTGCACAGACCTTTTATAGAATTATAGAATTATAGAATCCTTAAGGTTGGAAGGGACCTTAGAGATCATCCAGTCCAGCCCCCTGCTCCAGCAGGGACACCCAGAGCACGGGGCACAGGGTGGCATCCAGGCGGGTTTGAAAGATCTCCAGAGAAGGAGACTCCACAACCTCCCTGGGCAGCCTGTGCCAGGGCTCTGTCTCTGTCACTGGTATACTGCAGGAAAGGGAAAAAATCAGGATTAGTACGTCTGCTGTTTTCAGCTATCAAAAATGAGATGACAGCAGAGCTGCAAATGTTCTAGAAATGTGTGGTTTTGCAATGACATTTAAAGTGTCTGTGAGTAAGAGGGCTGAAATCTACTGCCACTTTGTGCAGTCCTTGTATTGCTGCTGTGCCAGGACTGTCCAGGGCCACAGCTTTTTTCAAGAAAATGCCTGAACTTTTTTTGTTTTGCATTTTTTTAGCTGACACTGACTTTTTAACAGCTAACAGGTGATCAGCTTGACCATCATAGCTGAATGCGGGCTGCAACGTACAGCAAGAGAAGTGKGACCAATTCCCTAATTATGGCTAACAGCAAAAATACTTAGTATTAACAACTAGTGTGAATTTTCCTCAAGAATGAAAGCCCTACAGCATATAAACTCTCCAGAATAGCTTTCAGATTTGTTGCCATTTATCCATGACCTGCTTGCAAAAAGAAACACTTTTTTTCTCTGTTGCTTTATATTTACCAGAGCTGTGAATTTCAAAAGTAGTCACTCACAGATTCACAGAATATTTAAGGTTGGAAGGGACCTCTACAGATCATCTAGTCCAAGATGCATGCATGCACTTAATATCTTGGAGAAGGAGAGAAGTAAGCAAAGTTTACCACAAAAACCTGAAAAAAAGAAAAGAAATACCCTGTTAATAAGGTATTTTAGCTCTGTCCACCAACATTTCTATCATTTAAAAAAAATATATTGGAAATTGCCTGAAATGTAGATATATACAGACAGACATTATGGCCCTTTGCAAGATTTGCCTGTACTCAYCTCATCTGTTGATTTATGATTAGAAACTCTCATTTTATACCCTTAAAAGTAGTGAAAGGGAATTAGAATTGCTTACCAAGTTATAAATTTATCCTGTGGCTCCATATAGTTCTCTCAAACTGCCTGGACATGTACAGCTTGCTGGTATCTCATGCATACCAGACCTRGGATGTTGCAAACCCCAAGCCAGTAAAGCCAATTGGAATTAGGTGTAAACATATTTTTCAGTGTTACTTCTGCTGCTGACAGCAGGGTATCAGGTTTTTGGGTAAAGCTGAATTACCTACTCTGTTGCTTATTAAATCCCAATTAGTGAGACAGATCCTACAAATTCTTTGAATTCTGCCTGCCTCCTGACTTTCGTTGATATGAACCAGCTCTGACAGACCCCGGAATGATCAGACAACTGGTTTGGATGTTTTAAAGCAAAAGTGCCTGTTTATGTGCCTAAGATAAAGTAGGGATCTGTGATGAGACTTAAAATCAGGAGCAGCATTTAGAACATCATGGGTTACCTGTAATCACTGGTACTGACAACTTAACTTGGTGCAACCAAGAATAAGATGTAGGACTCTGTCCTTTCATTTTCCATGAGTTTCTGTTGTATGTATTGAGTATTTTGCATACCTACAACCTCTCAATTAATGTTATGTATATCTCTGTAAACTGCCAGGCAACTTTTCCAGATGTCCCAATCATTTATGTAAGTGAACGTATTAAACTTAGCCACTAGTCTCAATGAAACCTGCCAAATTCACTGTGTCTGGGCCTGCATGCTACGCAGACTAAGCTTTATTTGCATAAACTTGTTCTGTAAGTGTAATCTTAGGCATCATCTGCAGAGTTAAAGTTTCAGTAATGTAAAGCTCTGACAAATCAAGTACAGATGTAGCTCTTCGCCCTCAGGCTCACTCTGTCAATTCGCTACCTGCCTTGTATCTTCTCCCTATCCCTCTCCAAATGTTTTGTACTAGTAGTCATTTAAAATTGTTTATATAGATACATTGCAGGTACTAAACCTGACACTGAACATTAGTCATTTGGTCTTTATCCTTTTGATCAAACTGTCTCACAAAATAGTGTTGGCATGTAATTCTGGGTATCTGGTTGTACCACCTGAAAAAATTTGCTCTGCCAGTCCCCAGATGCCAGACAGATTGTTTCAATTTGCCAAGCGATGTTCCAGATAAGGAGTCAAGCTCAATAAATGGTTAATGTAAGCTGGCAAATTCCACAGTGCAGCCAATGAAAATTCAATCAGAGAGCAGTAGGGGGTGTAACAACTCCCTAAAACACACACAAGAAACGTGGCTGATGGGGTGAGAGGATACTTCTTGGGCTTAGTTTTCCATTATCTATGAGAAATGAGAATTCCCTTCTTTCATAAAAAACAGTAGATTTAAAAACACAACAAAATCAGCCAGCTCTTGAATCCCCTATGAAAAGGAGGGAAATGTTACTTTTGAATTCAGAGGGTGTTGGCATACACTGGGTTTGTTTCTGATTACTTTAAGGTCTAAATATGTTTCCTTTGCTGGTACCCAGTTGCTATTTATTTGGCTTTAGTCTTTGATCTCCCTTATGCTGGCACATCATAAAAAACATATTCCTGTTTGAGTTCTATATTATGCCGTTAGTCTCTGCTTGGTATATTCAGCAGGCTAGCCTTACCCACAGAATAAGACTCTCTTTGTTTTTGATAGACTCCAGGTGTTTATCAATATAACTTACTAATGGATCTGACCACAGAATACTCATGCAAGAAGCAAACCGAAAAACTATTGGCAAAATTACTGGTTTGATAATTCAACAGCCTGCTATACAGCAGCCACAGCAACCACACGTGTGCACACATGCATGCACACATACACATGCATGCAAAACATCTTTTTAAGACTACTTATTGACTTCTTTTAGGTCAATTTTCTRCACTGGAACTTTTACTTTGGATTAACTTGACCTTCCTTTGAAAGCTTTGCAAATTTAAGCAATTCCACATAATAGTGCTGGTCCTCTGTCCAGCTGAGATTCTGGAATTATTATGTTCTCCTTCTCCCTTGCACTTCCTGGAAAATGGAACATCAGTATTAGTCCATACAACCCTGACAGCTAGCTAACCTGTTTCATCTGTATTGCCTGGGGACTACAGACATTAACTGGGGAATCTCAGGTTCATGCTGTATATTAACAACACTGCTTTGTAATAGCCAAATATTTTTTTTCTCTAGTTCTGTTGAACCCCCCTTTTTGTAATAGGAAATGATAGAAATCCCAGTTCAGGAAATTCCTTATTCCTACACATACCACCAAATGAAAATTGCCCATTTAAGTGAGCCTATCTCACCACTTTAAGCCCAGAAGTAATCTGTCACTGAGTTATTAGGAAAAGGAATTTGTAGCAAAATGGCCAAATTCACCTATTTGCAAAGCCAATGGAAGAACTTTCTCTATAGATCTGCTAGAAAGGAAAAAAAAATCATGTGCTTTTGTCTTTGGCACATGAAGCTTATAGAAAAAAAAAAAAAAACAGCTGAATTGCAGGCTAGAGAACACACTGTAAAGGTCAAAGAAGTCATGGTAACTCTGGCCTCTACCACCTCTGACATTAGTACTGACTGCTATGCTAAATCTAAGATAAATGGGGGCAGGGGCTTCACTAGGGTATGGTGGTGATGCTGAGGAAACTTTCGTTCATAGCTAAACACAGTATGTTTTGCTGGAGACTCTTTCTCTGTCCCATGCTGGTCAGAGAGCGGGATTTTTGTAGTGAGTTAGGTTTGTGAGCCAGGGTGATAAGAATGGTTAGTGAAGAAGTGATGTGAGCACAAGGTCACTAACATGAGTTGGAAAATATGTCATCATTGAAGTACTAACATTTTATTAAACAAAATGCATAGTGGTTTTGCATTTTGTTGATCAGTATTAACATTATGGCATTTCTAATAATGTAAGATACCGTATAAATTGAATATGTGATATGAAAATGGCCTTCTGTCACCAACTGTTCACATTTTGCTGCATTGGGCTCATTTGTGTTGCACACAAAATATATCCTTTTAGTGCTCTTTTTCTTTTCTCTTATATGTATTATTTGATTCACATTTTACAAGAAAATCTGTAGATTAATTCAGCCAACTGAGTCCCTTAAGAAAYGCAACATTTCTCTTGGGTTTTAAGAACACAAATAATTCAGAAAAATAAAGCAGCACAGTTTTCTTTTCTATGTGCCTATAAATATATATAAAAATCTCTTCTAGGTGAGCTTTCATTAACTCACTTTAAGCAAGCCATGCTATTACTGACACTTTTTACAGTTAGCATCAAGGTTAGGTCAGTAATTCAGGTCATTAATAAGCAATTCCATTGCTACGTTAGAGGCAACCCAACCATTACTCACTGACAAATTTTCATTTCTTTGGTCCATTKTTTGATTGTTTCCATACTCTAACAAACTAGAGCACCTTTCAAGTCTAAACATGACACTATATTCACAGACTTTGGTAAAAAAATAATGCTTTTTAATCCAGTGTATGAGTATGTATTTCTATTTTAACTTCAACTTAACATAGTCCTTGTCTAAAACCCATGAAAGAATATGGCAAAGATTCTCAGGATATAATTTCAWGTCGAGGTTCAGATTTATCCCATTTATACCTGCTGAATTTTCTCTGACGTTTTGCTAGTTTTCTCTTCGGCTGCAGGAGGTGTTTCTTCCCGAAGTCAAACAAAATTTTTTATGATGTTGGTCACTTGTATTGTCTCTATGCTATTGTATCTAAGACTTCTATCTGAGGTCTTAGCTAACATGCAGGACTTACCTGTATTAGGAGAACAAAAGGAGGAATCAATCCAACATATTAAAAAAGAATGTACACATAATCCTGTTCTGCTGAATGTACAGAAATCAAATAAAATAAATGTCTCCTTGCAAACAGCTTATGTTTTTTTCACTCAGCCCCAAGTATTTGACTCTCATGACTGCTCTGCCTCTCTCATGCAGATAGTTTCTTGACTTGAGACTCCTGATCCTCCAATTCCAATTTAATTCCAAATTTGAGTCCAAGTTCCAGTCCCCTCACGCAGTGTGTCTCTGGTTTTCACAGAATCCCAGAATGGTTGAGGTTGGAAGGGGCCTTTAGAGATCATCTAGTCCAACCTCTTTGCAGAGTCACCTAGAGCACGGGGCACAGGGTAACATCCAGGAAGGTTTCGAAGATCCCCAGAGGAGACACCACAGCCTCCCTGGGCAGCCTGTTCCAGGGCTCTGTCACCCTCACGGGAAAAAAGATCTTCCTCGTATGGAGATGGAACTACCTGTGTTGCAACTTACACCCATTACCCCTTGTCCTGTCACTGGCCACCACTGAGAAGAGTTTGGCCCCCTCCTCCCTACATTCACCCCTCAGGTACTTACATATATTGATTAGATCTCCTCTCAGTCTTCTCTAGGCTAAACATGTCCAGCTTGTTTAGTCTTTCCTGATAAGAGAGATGCTCCAGTCTCTTCATCATCTTTGGTACTCTATGTTTGGTCTTCTCTATAAATTCCCTGTCCCTCTTGCACTGGGGAGCCCAGAACTGCCCCCAATACTCCAGGTGCAGCCTCACCAGAGCTGAGTAGAGGAGCAGGATACCCTCCCTCAGTCTGCTGGCAACATCTTCCTGATGCAGCCAGGATCCCAKTGGCCTTCTTGGCCACGAGGGCACTGCTGACTCATGGTTAACTTCTTGTCATCCAGGACTCCCAGGTCCCTCTCTGCAGAGCTGCTTTCCAGCAGGTCAACTCCTAATCTAATTTTGGACARGACCTGCTAATCTTGTCTCAGAGACAACTATTCAACTCAATTGCTATTATTTCCAACTGATCTTATAGATAATGAATTTATTTCCTTAGACTTGAAGAAAGTCAGATCAAACTCTGGCTGTTCTGTTATCTTTTGATCAGGTACAGCCGAAGACAACTATTAATATTTGCAAAAGATTGGAGRGAGAGCCAGACACAAGGGCTGTGGGTAAAAAAGCAAAGAGAGAAGATGAAATGGCTTGAAGTAATGGTGATAAAAAAATGATAAAAAATCTTAGATCCGTATGAGAAACACAGAAATGATGTATAAAAATAAGGTATAAAAGCTAAGAAAAAGGAATTCTCTTACCTGAATTTTATATTGCTGCAAAATTCTTTCCTGCACTGGGAAGACAAAATCCTACCCAGAAATGAAAATAATAACAAAAGCAGTTGATTCTATACAACATACTGCACAGCATTATCAATCACTGCTTATATTCCTTCCTACCACGASAGTCTAATTTAAAGGAGAAAATCTAATTTCCTGTGCCTATTATATATCCAGTTAATTCCAAACTCTTGTATAAGAGCTAAAATTGCTGACAGTTAAAGGAGAGGGCGCAGCACTGCTGGCATAGTATAGAATGTTACAGGATTGCTGAATGGTTTAGGTTGGAAGGGACCACCAGAGACCACTTGGCCCAGGCCCCTGGCTCAGAGGAAGGCCAGTTTAGATGGTGTTGCTTGGAGCATTGGCCAATCAAGTTCTGAATTGCTCTAAGACTGGAAATCCCACACCTTATCCACTGCTTCAGTGTTCAACCACCTTTATGGCAGTTTTCTTTCCTGATATTGAATTAGATTTAAGTTATAAAATGTGTCATTTGTCTTCACCACACTCTCCTAATAGGTAGCTAAAGGCAGCAATAAATCCAGCAGAATCGTCTCCAGACTTAATCCCAGCTCACTTTATCACTCTTTGTGCATCAGGCACTCCTGCCCCTGCCTGTCTGGGATACTGTACTCCATTACRTCAATATATTTCTAGGATAGGATGGCTTCGCTCACCTTTGCTGTCATTCATGGAGGGGTTCCTCAAAGCTTGGTTTTAATGTTTATTGTTTCTGTATTTACTCTTTTAATTTCAAAGTACTTCTAAAGCTGATTGATATATAAACTTCTGCTTGTGAGCATGTTCTACATGTGGGCAACTCAATTGTTGGACTGGAAAATGKGACCTTGGCTTGCTAAATATGGGTGATGATTACAGCCTGCAGACTCAAAATGCCTCAAGCATCGTAAAAACAGAGYTGGTGCTTGGGGACCAGCTTTGATTAGTGGGTTAGCAGTGGAGTGGACACTGCTACCTCTCACTCTGCTAGACAGCATGTCATGAAGTCCGTATTTCAGAGAAATTGGACCATTCCTCTGGTCACGAAAAGAAAACAACAGCAAACCATGCTCTTTTCAAAGGTGGAGGAGAGCCTGTTAGCTTGTCCTGAGAGCAATCCTGATGACTCTGTCAGCCATCTGTCTTATCCACTCCTGGCAGAACGGGTCATCCTCCACAGCACCAAAGTGACTTGCAAAAGGCTGTCCTTGCCCCATCCCACCACTCCCCTTCCTGCCAGGATGGATGGGACGAGTTCTTCCGCTCTAGGGCCCTGTGAGTTCTCGCTGCTCTGCTGGCCCATGGGCTGAGGAGGTGACCCCTGGGCCCCAGTCTCCCAGGTGCAGCAGCATCAAGCACCTCCCAGCTCTCTGCAGCTTGTCCCTTGGCAAAGCAGCTTCTGTGCTGCTCGTCAAGTATCTGCAAAGCATCCCGGCCTCTTGGTAAGCTGTGCGGAGGGACAAGCAAGAGGATGTTTGTTTTAAAGAAAAAGTACAGGAAGCAATATTGGACTGCAAGCAGACCTGGGGGGGCTGGCTGGTAAAGCATGCAGGTTGTATTTCTCAGAATTGAATGGGAACAAGACAGCAGTGGAAACAAAGCGCTCTTTAAAGAAATAAAGAAGGAGAAGTAAAACTGAAAGAGTCCTTAGTGTAGCATTTTGGGTTTATGAGGCGTTTCCTCTTACTGATGAAGATGGATGGCTGAACTTTTCTGCACATTGTTGCTAAAAAATGGCCAGCGTACAACTACAAATAGCTGTCTGTTCTCCTGTCCTCACATTCCAAAGGTAAAAATGCAAAATTTAGCAGTGGGATCGGTATCACATCCCCTGTGAAGCCAATGGAAGTGATATAGTTTACACCAACATAAAATGTTACCCACAGTCTGGATCGCTAAACCACTAGGGGACAGAGCCTGAGAAGTGGAGAGAACACTTATTTATAGACATTTCAATAACATATAAAAACCCTGAGCTTTCTTTCCTAGAGTCTTGATTTCCTTATTGTGCTCACTTCYGTAAATAAAAGCTGTAATTGCAAGCATTTTTTTTGGACGGAGAGTTTTAGTTAGGTAGCAGATATGTTTCCTTTACCAAACAACATTTATTTGTTGATCAAAATTAGATTATTTAAAGTGCACAGAGAAAGAGTTTAAGAATGGTTAAGTCATCTAATCCAAGAACTGGGGGGACATGATGGAAGTTGAGTGACCAGTTGCTCTACTGAAACCACAAATTCATGACTGTTGAATAAGCTTTTGACTATATGCCAAGAATAGATCTGATGAATTTTGTTGGCCAGCTTGTTCAGTACAAACTGATGATCTAGATAAGTCTGGAAATATGAGCATTTGATCTATAGAAGGTCAGGATTAATATCAGGGGTAACTGGGTAAAACCAAGTAATATATGGCAGACAGAAGATTAGACAAGTTGATCTAAAGACCTGTTCTGGCATCAAGTTTATGAATACACATGTACATCTGTGCACTGTCTGACAAAACTTGCCCTTAAATTTCTTTTTGATGATTGCAAAATGTGCTTTTCATGTCTCTTATTGTAAGGCATATTTTCTAGAATTTATATCATTCCTACGGTTCATTTTCTAAGCTGTTTGAAAAAAAAMCAGAATTCAAAATGAGACTTGGGGCTGCCTCAGGTCTGACAAGAGCCTCGACTCTCAGAATGGGACCAAGCTACTCTGCCTACCCTGCTGTCCTACTGGGACTCTCAGTGGAGCTCTTTTTGGACAGCCTTGTAGATACTGCATGGGAGAGACCTCATGTGCGTTGTGCTCCCCGGTGTGGCTGTGTCTARTCTGGGTGATGCTGGGCACACAGGTGACAAGCGCCCCTTCCTTGTGAGGCAAYACTGAGAGCCTTTTTTGATAACCACCAGCAGCACGGACACCACTTGCCCAGGGTCACKTTAGTTCTTCTGGGAACTCATGTTAAGCAGGAGACATTCCTGATGCTACCATAAGCTCAATAAAGCTATTCTGTCTACACCAAGCCAGGGAGCATGGAATTTTTGCACCTTCTCTGTAGTGTAAACAGAGCCATCACCTCTGTTCTCCACAGCTCTTACACCCACCATATCCACTGGCCACCTCCCAGCAGAATTCAGATCACCTTCAATGTACAGAAAGTTACCTTTTAAACACAAAATCAATTTTAAAATGTGTAACAGTGTTCAGAGGGACAGAGAGAGGGGCAATAAAAGGCTAAAGAAATCTAGAAACGTCAGAAAAAAAAAGGGTGCTTAAGGCACCCATTGAATCCTGTAGATATTTAATCCTCARATCTGTGGCAAGAAATCCATATGCATCACAGTAGAGGATTTGAYGGGAAGTGAGGCAGGAGAAAATGAATTGTTGTGTCTTGTGATATGCTGGATGCAAAGTGTGCCAGGGGTCAAAGGGTATGATGACAAAGCTGCTGGCAATTTAAACCTTGGCTCAACCATAAAACAAATACATTATTCCGGATGGTGAAATTGGAAGGTGCTGTCACAGATTCATTTCGTCATGCTTGTGTTTTTCTAGCCCCTTCTCACTTGCCTGACCTGTGGAATTTCTATCTGCATACTGAAGCATAAAAACCCTTTTTGAAAGTGTCAGGTTGTGAGAACACTTTAATTATGTTTTTTATGCATTGTTTTTAGCTGACCACCACATCCAGATCCCATTAAGATCCTCTGATTTCAGAAGGCAATGCAAGACGGTCCTGCACARATGGCTCTGACTGTGGTCAGGACATGGTATCCTTTGTGCTGTGACTTCTGGGGTGCTAGGGAGCTAGGGTGTGATCTGCTCACCAAGCTGGCCAAGAGGTTGCAGGCAAGCCTTTCATACAGCTAGAAATTTTTCACGTGGCTGGAAATGGGGTCCTTAAAAATCGCTACAGACAACATGGAGCTCATAGAGAAAATAAAGTGAGAAAAGAAATCAAACAAAAACCAAACACAGAAATATCATGGAAATACCAATAAAAAGTAGATGTACTGGGAATGGTATCTTCCTCTTTGCATCACCTTTTTTTTCCATACTTTTTCTCATGGTCTTCTTTCTCTCTATGTATATTTTTTACATCTTTTAAAAATGATACTTTTTGTTGTGCTGTATGAGAAAGATCTCCCAAATCTCCTACTCCATTCCTTGATGTTCTTGCAGTGCCTAAGAAAGGAATTTCCTCTCAGTGCACTAGAAGTTTTGTTTCAATTTAACTGGATTTTCTGTTAACTTCCCTATTTGTTTTGAAATATTTGTATTTCAGTTTAGGCCAGAAGCAGGATAGAATGGATAGAGCAGACTGATATTTTAATTTTGAATATAATTCCCTTCTCTCCACCTCACAAATTTGATTTGCTTATCTAAGGCTTATCTGAAACTTTATGGGATGGAATCACCAAATCAGACATTGTTCAGAGTTTGCTACTACTTTTTGTGCTTGGTGTGGCTGGACATAACACAGGCACAGCTTGTCATACAGTATTTTGGTAGCTCTAGTTTCTTAGAAACACCTAAAGTTTGTATATATGAAAAATTAAATAAATGAAATACTGGTGAAATTTTCTAAGCTCTCTGGAACATTTTGCGCTGTTTGGAGTTTTGTATTAGGCTCCTTTCTTGTTTTTTGGGTGAAGACTGACCATTCCTTGCTCCCCAGACACTTCAAAGTGAGTTTAAATGCTGTCTATTGTGACTGCCTGTCCCTGGCAGTTGTGAGACTTTCAGCCTGAGCTATTTTGAAGTGCAGGTGTAAAATGGTCTCCAAAAAATCTATTTATATTTAAATTCCTTAGAAAATATTTGGTGCCAAGAAGTTATTGTGGCTGTGCCTTGGCTACTTATGGATCTTAATAGGGAAAAAAAAAGTCAGCCATTTTACTAAAAATATGTGGAATAAGCTCAGCCTGCACCTTGTAAAATTTTATTTTAAGAAACTAAGGCCCTGATCCAATCACAATGAGGTCAGTGGGACTCTTTCCACTGATTCAGTGGGCTTTGGATATGGCCCTAAGACATTATTTTCAGTAACAAGGACTGTGAGAAATGTATCTAATATTAGAAATTTATTATTTATAGTCTTTCTATAATTAAAATGKCTGGCTGGTGTAAAAAGAAGATTTTCTCTAAGCTGAGACTCTGTGCTAAATATGAGTCTGCAGCAAAATTAAACATGTTAGCTCTTGGTAACAAAGGATTTATGCACAATAATCCAAATGGGATGGTTTCTCAGCTACCCTACTCTACAAGGCATTGCTGTAAAGTAATCGTCCAAGTCCTCCATTATCTCTTGCACAAACATCATACAAGAAGTTTGCAATCAACTTGTAGATTTGGATATACTGTTCACATAAAASAACAACATGACAGGGACATGTGACTGATTTGATCTATACCTGACTTGTGCTGTTCTTGGTCAGGCACAACTGAGTGTCTCCTGGAGGCAGTGTCTCCTACTTTGTTGTCTTCGTGACTCAAAACCTTGAAAGGTCGAGCAACTCGCTGCCAACACCAGATATCTGGGCAGCCGAGGACTCCAGATGGATGGAGGCTTACTAGGGAAAAGGGGCTCTTTGCCAATATTTTTGGRAAAGAAAAAGAACTGCTAGGATAGACTGGGTGCATCTGTATGCAGGTAACAGCCTGAGGTAATTTTTCCATTCACAGCTGCTAAATAATGGGTCMGAAATACCACTTGTGTCCATGCCTAGTGAGGAAAACTGTTCTTGATGTGCTCCTGGTGGAGGGTGACTGTAGCCAAGAGACTGTTTGCAGGACCAAGGTGCAAGATCCAAGCTGGAGGGCATATGAGAAATGAGAAATGAGAGCAGAGAATAAAAAAAAAGTGAGATTATCTTCCTTTTGGGAGTGCATACTCTTGGACAGCACTGAGTGTTACTGATTCCTCTGCAAAAGAAGCGAAAGCACTTTAGAGGCTGCTTTCAGAGTTGGCCATCAAGGYTGGCTCTGCAAACATATCCCAACACTGAGCTGCAGCAACACATGGCAGCTGTGCTGTCAGAGGGGAGTTTGGGCAGGAACTACCACTGTCTTGAGCTGAGGCTACTGAGGGCAGTCCCAGCACCACATGTCCCTGCTGTGCTCTGAGCTTTCACTAGCACTGGGACGGGAAAGGGATGAATGGGACACGGACCCTCTTCGGAGCCTTGATGGAGAGATGAAGGCACYGGAGATAATTCACTCTTCCTGAGTTGCTATTTTCACAACATTCTCTCCCTTTTGCCCCCTTCTCTCCTGTAAAGCTGCGTCCATGCAAAATTTCTTGTTTAAAACTCTAGGTTCTTCCTGGCAAAGTGTTGCTTACTCCTGAGCACTTGCAGAGCACAGTCCCATTTCCMAAGTTTCTGCATGGAAGACTCCGGGAAGTGCCATGTAAGCAATTTTCAGGGGAATGCCTAGAAGCCGACTCAGTCCTTCTTGTTGTCCAAAAGGAAAGTAACAATTGAAACAAATTCAATTTCAATTTGCTTCTCAAAGCAATCTGGATAATATTGGGCAGGCATCATATGTGCTTTATTTCCTTTGCTCATTGAATCCATGCTTCCTCATGCTTCTGTCACAGCTCATGCTAACGCACTGTATTAGGCCAAATTCTAACCTCACTCCAGCTTWATACCTGCATGATTAAATCAACGTCAGCCTTACTGAAGAAAGCAAATCTATTGGATGCATGTTGATAGCGATGAGGAGTTATGTATGCATAACTAGTTCTACTGCAGTAAGAAATGGATCAGAGATTTGAATGAACTTTAGAATTTTGCCTTTTAGCATTAATCTCTCTAATCCTTCCTTCCTTCCTTCCTTCCTTCCTTCCTTCCTTCCTTCCTTCCTTCCTTNTTCCTTCCTTCCTTCCTTCCTTCCTTCCTTCCTTCCTTCCTTCCTTCCTTCCTTCCTTCCTTCCTTCCTTCCTTCCTTCCTTCCTTCCTTTTTGTTAAGCAATGCTTTGGACATTCTACAGACATTAATTTGGTTTTAACAGATTTATCTGTAGCATGGGACAACTATTTTGTTTTGGTCTTGATCGCATTTTATATTAAATATTTGGTATCCAGAGATTTTTAAAGTATGTTCTGTGTCCCACCAGCTCTCATAAGGCTACAGTCATAGGAAACTTCCTGATAACAATGCCTATTTTTYAGAGGGACTGGCCTCTATTCAGTGGTGTCCAGGTGAATAGGACTAGAGGAAATGGCCACAAACTGAAGGACCAAAAATTCCATAGGAACTTAAGGAAAAATTTCTTGACAATGAGGGTGACAGAGCACTGGAAGAGGCTGCCAAGGGAGGTTGTGGAGTCTCCTTCTCTGGAGATCTTTAAAACCCTCTTGGACGCAGCCCTGTGCCACGTGCTCTAGGTGACCCTACGTGTACAGGGAGGTTGGACTAGATGACCTCTAGAGGTCCCTTCCAACCTTAAGCATTTTATGATTTTAAAATTAAAATTTAAAATTAAAATCTTAAAAAAAATGTTCTTCATTATATTTCATGAATATATGTAACACGTTTCACCACCTTTCACCATAGGCCAGTTCTTTAGGTAGACTGACACCAGCACATCACCCACAGCACATTCAGGTTCAAGCTGCATGCTTCCTTCAGTGAATGTGTGTGGTTTGTGATAGAAACAGSAATTCCTTCTGTTACTCATCCTGTCACATATTCCCACTTTTTTTTGTGCTGTCATTATTGCTCTTGCAGCTATGTAATGCTGCTGGAGGGACAAGGCTGGAGAGATTGATCAGGGAAAATTAATTTGCAGCTGAATCAGTTCCTTGATCTGTCTCCCCGTAGGCCTGAACAAATCATGCACTATTGCATGGGGACAAGCAGCTCAGCTTACAAAGGAGCAGGGAGAGGATCATCCCTTTCAACAAAGCTCAGTCCTCTGGAATAAAGTAATCATGAAATTTCAGCTTCAGTCAAGAAGGCAGAATTACCTGCTCAAGGCTGGTTTGTGGGGAAGTAGAAACAATAAAAGTTGAAACGAAGCTGTAGGGTTTGATGAATTCTGTCTATGTTTGGCAAAGGCTTTTTGCTTTCTTGGAGTTTCTTGGAAAAATCTTTAAAACATTCTGGGGTTGGTTTTGCTCCTTAAATATTCTTCAATGTTTTATTTGAACGGTGAAAAGMCAAGTTCTTCCCTCAGATATGCATGCAAAAACTCCCACATTAATCAGAAGAATAGTCTGTGTATATCCTAAGTGCTGCAGGTTTCTTTTTGGTATGTGCTTTGTTTTCTAAGAAGTAAATTCTAAGCACAAACTTCCTTTTATTCCTGCAACATTTTTGGTATGTGCTTTGTTTTCTAAGAAGAAGTAAATTCTAAGCACAAACTTCCTTTTATTCCTGCAACATTTTACATGCTTGCAATATGTCTTAAGGGACCATTGCTCTACTGTAAGCATTAATATGGTATATAAATACCCCTTGTATCATCAAAAGTATTGTTTTTGGAGGACAGAGTATATTAGGACACCTAAAATGTTGAATCCTACCCCCTGATTTATGAAATATGATAAGGAGATAGGAAAAGGTGTATGTTAAATGAGATAAAACATTAATTCATGGAAGAGAAATTGGTGCATCATATTTGATTTAAAATGCAGGGACTGAAACACTAATGTAGGTCTTTAACCCTCTTGATAAAACACTATTGGGCTTAAAATAGGTTTTAAAAGCTGAGCTGCTGTTTTGATTTGTGAAACAAGTTAAACTAAACTTGACAATAAGGCATGTGCTTTAAATTTCCCTGGTTTGAGGCACTGTTTACTCTGGCAGATATATCCTTAAGTGAAGCTTTTTTTTCCCCCCCTCAAAGCTAGTTACATGGTAGACTGATGTTGGCTGACCCTGAAGCAAAAATTTGAAAACAGCACATTTATTTTCCTCCTAATGCTAAACACACATGCCATGAAGCATTTTTTAGTCTAGCTGGAAAATCATCAAATCTGGCCTACTTGTCCCTTTTACCCTGGCTTTAATATTTTCATGAATACAAAAATAACACAGTGAGCAACTGAATTTGGGGGACCAGAATGTGTGTGTTTTACAGTGAAAGAGCAGTTTGTAATTTGTAAGTTGGATTGAAACAGCCAAACTGGAAGGGAAGAACAGTCAACCTTGCCTGTGACAATGGATTATGCTGCTCCAAATCGAGAGGAAAACTCCCAAAGTGCATCTAGCTACCTGTGCAATGCTTTACCACAACTGTAAATTTGTTTTTTTGCTCATTAGCTTCTTTGACACAGACAAAATCATTAGCCCTGCTAAAGGTATCTGTTCACCAAATTTTTCTCTCCTTTTCTTCACTTAGGAGCAAATGCCTAGTCTTTGGGGAAAGACGAGGTTGATCTTGCTACCATTTGAAAACTCTTTTGGGAAAAAAAAATGCAAATCACTGTCTGCTGTATTTATGATATTTAAGGCAAGTTATGGAGGAGGATTATTTTGGGGGGATCTAAGCGCTGTGATAAGTTGCTGTGAAAATTTATAGGGTCCAAGACGTAGAGATTCTGTAAAGGTTGTRTGTAATTTCCTCTTTATTTACCATTTTCATACAGGTATAAAAAAATGCCAGCRTACAAGTAGAGATGCAGTCAGCCACAGAGACCCTGTTTTCTCTTTCACTGGAAACCAATTTAGAAGTCCCCCAAAGTCTTCTACAAGTCAGCAAAAGGTGTCAGGGTGGATTAGTAGAAGAAGGAGCAACATGAGCTTGTTGATTGAAGTTGCCGTCCTTACTCTTGTTGTTAAAAGGGCAGTGGTTTGAGTAAAACACTGAAGGTCTGTTCCATGCATTTCTTGAATGGGTTTTACTGGATTGGACTTCAGCTAAATGGATTAAAATTTTAAACCAATTTAAGAATGTCCATGTTCAAAGATGAAAGAAGTTACTTAAATTGGTGCCAGTCCTCACATCAGTAAAAATGAAGAAAGATTTAAGAAAGAAGGACTTTTAAGAGATCGTTCCTCTTGATGAAATTTCTAAATCCTTGCCAATGCTAACTGAAAGGAATGAAAAAAAAAAATCCTCTGGAGACCTTTTAGCAATTAGTTCCTGTTTGCAAAGAATCTGGGCCTGTAATGTGCTAGGGAGTTGGGCCCAACCACTTTTTCTTTTCATAAACTGGACTGCATCTCATTAGAGATGCCCAGCTGTATTTGCCTCTCTYTTTCACAGCCATACACATCACTTTTCATCCTGTCCTTTTCAWCACCTACTGCTTCTATAGTAAGTTAAGCAAGTAAAAATGTAGCATGAAGAAATCTTTTACTTATTTAGCAGATGTCTACAGCCATTTAGCAGCTAGAAACACCAAGGCCAATGCAGCACCTTGAGTCACTACACTGTGACCATGACTCTTATTCATATTCTGCAGCTATCAGCCATACACAGGGTACAGCTTAAGACCTCTATGACACAGACGCTGTGGATCTCATATTCACAATTTATTACTATATCTTAGAGGGCCAAGCTAACTTTGCCTCTTACTGGTCCAGTGTATAAACTAGCTCTAGTCTAAAACTGTTATGCCTGCCTTATTGCAGGCAGCAAAAATAAGGGGACTCACAGGATGCTGTGTTGTTACAGCTTCTAGATGGAGTTGGTGCTACTATGCTAGAACAAGATCTGGCACATCTCCAGTAGGTTATGGGTGAAACCTGGAAGATACCAATAGACAATTTTATCTCTAAATAACACGTACACTGAGAGCTTGTGGGGCTAGACCCATCACCRTTCTGTAAAGTGGTTTATTTAAGGCGTATCCAAGCATTACTATTGGATATGCTCTTTTCTCAGGGTGTTTGTCCTATGGGGTTTCTAATGTTGTGAACAGTTTCGGTAAAAGATTTACAACAACTAAACTAACATGTGCTGGTGTCCTYGAGTGCAAAGATGTTGCCTCTGAAACGACAATGTGCATAGCAGCATTCTTTTATTCTGCACATTAGCAGTTCAGAATGTAAATGGATACTCTTCAAAAGAAGATTTCCCATTTTAATTGACAAGAACAGAGATCAATGCTAGAAAGTAGATTTTGTGGTTAAAGTTATCTAGATACAGTTATATTTATACTGAAGTGCCTATATTAGGGTCTAGTAAGAATTCAGTGCTAATTGTCTCTGTTTTCATTTGTGCTCATTATCATGTACGTATATGCATATGCATGTATGCATATGTACATGTGTAAACAAACAAAAGAGATATCCTAGTGTATAAAACTCCCCGTTTATTTTGTTTCTAGTATGGGAAATATTCCTGCAATTAATTTAACTCCTGTCCAAATAGATTAACTTTCTTAATTGTGATACTGAAGTTACTTTGTTTTCCACTCCCTACATTGAGAACCAAATGTGCTGTGCCAAAGATTTACACATCCATGTAAAAGAGAAGCACTTTTTCTTCAGCTGCCAGAATCAAATGAGCTATTTCCCTGTAGGTAATGCCTAGTGAATGATTTTTACATAGAAAAAGTAACATTCTTACTGGCATTATCTCATGCTCTTAATAACTCTTTTAGAAGAGAGACTGATCAGAAGGCAAATTTAAATCTTTATTGTTTTGTCAAGTTCTAGTTATTATATGCATAGTCCTGATATTTTATTTCTGGGAAYAACAACTAAAATAAAATTTCCCCTTTTATATTGGCTTTTTAAACATTTTTTTATGATACATTAATGCTAAATAAGAACACGGCACTACTTGAAATGATTATAGAAAGCACGAAGGGGAGCACAAGGGTACCTGCTTCTCTGCAGGGTGTCACTCCGCGCACTCCTAGTCAGCTGTCTTCAATCATGCTTCCTTCGGCCTTCTGGGAGACGTGCTAAACACATGGAAGTTAGCACAGGATACAGTGGTCATAGTTCATAACAGATGTGGAGGAATAAACAAATACACTTTGGATTATGGATTCACTCGATGCTACCTGCCTGAAGCGACTGTCTCAGAAGACATTCAGAGCTGCTGTGCTCTCAGCCAGGATCAGTTTTTACCACCAATGAACTTTTTACCAGAAAAGCATGTTTCAGTGATTTTGAAAGCATTATTTTGTACCAAGCTTGCTAAATATTTTTGTTTGAAGGAGCACTTTGGTGTCCAGCTTCATGATCCTGAGGGCTGGAAAGTCAGGATTTGTATGGCAGCTATGGAAAGCTGTATATCCCTGTGCTCATATACTTTCTTGAAGGGTGGTACATTTGGTTCCCCTTTYCTAATGGAAGAGAAGGAATCAAGCCTGAGATACCCACAGATCTTCCAGTTTTAAAGTTTCTGTCTTCATCACTATGTTACTGAGAAAAAAACAGTAGACTTACTCAAGCTACCAAAATATTACCCTTTATTTGAATTGCCATACTTTTGTTCAAAAGGTTTTTTTTTTTTTTTTTTTTTTTAATCTAGTAATAACCTTCCCCAAAATTATTTCATTTGGGACAAAATACTGTCCCCTTTGTCCCTCTCCCCTTTTGGCCATCTTCATTAAGGGTTTCAAACATACAAAATTCAATATTCACACAGACCTATTGAACTGTGGAAATGATGGACGAAGAGATAATAATTCAGATTTTGATTATATTGTATGTGTTGTGTCTTCATCCTTTCCCTTATGCATTACAATGGGAGCTCGTGCAAACCTTGCATCCCAGGCACTCTCTGTGCTATGTTACTTGTCAGAGGGGCATCACTGATGCTTGCCAGCAGARACTCCTTTCCACAACCTGCCAGCTTCTATATTCAGCTCGGCTTGGGCTTCTCCATCCTTGGGGAGCACCCACCAGCACCTTGCAGCTGGGAGACCTGATTCCTCCCGCCCAGGGAAGGGCTCTGTGTGTGTATGTATGTGCACTGTGTATGTATACACGTGTGTGCACAAGTTTTGGCACTACCTGATGGGGCTCGTGTTTGACAGTGATGATCCTCCATAGTCACTTCAGTTCTTCCAGCAGCTTCTGGAGCTGGAAAGATCTTAGCCACATCTTTCCTGATACTGTCACTAAAGGTGGAACAGCCTAACGCATCTGCTGTCCTGTTTCCTCTCTAGATGTAAAGGAATGATCCAGTTCTGTTTTCTAGGCAGCTTATTTGATGGGAATGGGGCCATTTCTTTTTCTTCTCCTGTCTTTGAGCATATTTATTGTATCCTTTATAGCAAGTTCCTGGCTTCTGCCTCCATTCCTTTATTGAAAGCCCTTTAAAACACTGTGCTAAAACCTTGCACATCATATATCATATATACAAGTCATAATCACATCTGTTTTAGTATCATGACCAGAATTATCTTTTCCTAGTAACTTTAAAACTGAAACATTGGTTGGAATTTAAGACACTATGGAATAGAGTCGATCTAGACTTTGGTAATTTAAAGATACAGGTTCAAAAAGAGGCAGTCCCTAGATGTTGGGGACAAAATTTTTTTTTGTTGCTAAAATATCAATACAGTAACAAAGCACTGTTTCAAGATGTTTTTTATGCAATTGAGTTTAACTTTTGCTTATGGATGAAAGAGAGTATTCCTATCCTTTTTAGGGTTTCACAGGAAGAGCCCCTATTACTTGACTTATCCTTAATAGTATAGAGTTCCACCATGCACAGTTGAAGCAGTTGGTTCAAGTCTGGGTAGGCAAGGTAGGACTTGTGGGGCAGAAAAGCTTTTAACTCCAATGATTACTAAGACTTTTTGGTCTTGGTCTTTTTGGGCTCTATATCTTGTGTGCCTCAGTGAAATGGCCCAACAAGGAGTCATTGCACCCTCTCACAGTGTGAAGCAGGGAATCTCCCTGAGGACAGAACTTTGGGAGGATTCATTCCAAATTCTTAAAGGTAGAAAAAGCCTTAACAAGGACAAATATATAAGAAAAAGCTTAACAAGAATTGAAGAGCCACACTTCTTCTTCAGAAGAGAGAGTACTAAACTAATTTAAKGGTATTCAAATGCATATATCCTTGGTAAACTCAAACAATGCTAAAATATCAATTGATTAAACAATCATAGAGATTCCATTTTAATTAAAATGCAGTTACAAAACATTATTTTTTGACAGCTAAGGTGTAATTTTGTTGTAGTAGATAAAAGCTTTGTTCAAATTTACCTAGCATTACATTTCTTTGAAAAGCATCTGAGCCACAATATTTTGATCTATCAACAAAGATAAAAGAGGGTGGATTTATTGCTTTCTTATTGTGTTAAATCTTTTTCACAACAGAAGATTTACTTTACATCTGCTGTGCAAGTAAATGTGCAGAGGATCAGTCGCCATTTTCAAGTCATGGGGGCAATGTTTTGTGCTATGGAAATGCATTTACCTCAGATCATAAGCTCTCTCTGCACCATTTTTAATGTCAAATTAA
The DNA here is from genome assembly GCF_003342845.1 of Nothoprocta perdicaria. Classification (NCBI taxonomy): domain Eukaryota; kingdom Metazoa; phylum Chordata; class Aves; order Tinamiformes; family Tinamidae; genus Nothoprocta; species Nothoprocta perdicaria. Next base: position 3,642,182 of record NW_020455777.1, on the reverse strand, counting down.
GATAATATCAAAAGCCGAGTTTTGCTATAGCCATGTCTGTAGCACAGCAAAAAAATCATCCTGGAGAAAAAATCCYCTTGATCCTGTTAGGAGAAATTAGCATCACAGTATTTCTCTTCCTTTTACCTGTGTTTGCTTTGGTCTCTGAAAGAAGCAGACTGATAGTTCACAGCAGAAAACTGTATTAGAGATTTCCTCTGTCCCATTAGTGGTGTCAGATAAAGACTAAGTGAAACAAGACATACCAACAGAGAGGTTAGCAGACAGAAATTTGGCTAGGCCTTCAGTTACACTTAAATTTCTGTTAAGCATGTCATGAATTGCGGCAACAGGAGAAATTTAGTAAAGTGMAAAAACAACAAATAAACGCTCTCTATCTCAGAACATTAAAGCTTCTCATCTTTGCTTTCAACAGTAAAGCAGAACTGGTAATGGTGTTTTATTCTTCCAGATTTTTTTTTCTACTGAATAATGCTTTTAGATATTTTTTTCCTTGAATGCTTGATTATTGGCATTTATTTACTTTGCTTGGTGTAAGATACTTACAATCATAATAATTGGTCTGCTGATTACGGTATACTGGTTCCTATTGCAATGATAGTAAATACACATACGACTGAAATCGCTTGACTTAGTTCAGTGGGGTTATCTGCAAGCATGATATTCACAGAATAAGTGTCTGTTCCTAGCAGACACAAAGTTTTTCAGCGTTGGTGTTTGTGGGCAAGATTCCCAAAAGCACCACTGAAAGTCTGTTATTCTGTCTGTCTTTTCCAAGACAGGAAAGCCCTATCTTTATGTTTATCTATTCTTCCCAAGTCCTCCCTTTCTTAGTCATCCACTTTGGTTGTGCTTCTTAGACTGCTCTGAAAGTTTTCAGGAGAAGAAACAAGCTTTTGAATRTTGAAAGCAATACTATATAAATATGTCATATTGCATATGTTTGTAACATTGCGGTACATCAGGACTAGGGCAGCAGTGTGCCCAAGTCAAAGCCTATCAGTTATTTTCATTGCAAACCACCCTGTTTAGATGTGGCTGTGCCACTGAGACCTTGAGGTCCCTCCGGAATTTATTTGAGATTTGTGTGGTTAAGTTTTGTTTGACATCATGACAAGTCCCAGATGTACAGTCAGCTGCACGCTTGCCCTGGAGATACAGCCTTTCCCAGTTCCCGGTTTTGCCAGGCTACTGGGGATGAGAATGGTAATATAATTCTACTGTGCTCCACTTTTTTTCCATATTTAAAGAACTCATATGAGAAAGTGTCTTTCCCACATGTGTGAGCACTAGTGAATTCTAACTGATCTCAGGATAATTATTTTCAACTTGTCTTTAATTGTAAAATTTACTACCTTTTCTTTTTCGGACTGACAAGTGGCTTGTCTACAATTTCTAATTACAGTGCATATCCTATATTTCCATCTACAAATCCTGTCTTGTTTGTATGCCTGTAGACAACCAAACACACRTAGGGCTGAGAGCAAGTGAACGATGACACTATTAATGAATGTGTTTTGCAGAGTTACAAAAAATCCAGTGACGTAAGCCACTATGTGAACCCACAAGGATTTGGAGAAGTTGCCAGTCTTTACCAGGCTTTGGTTTTCAGGTAAATGTTATGGGAGTGAGGTGGTACCTGGCTAGGACACAGTCAGCTTTGTGCTTGCATGCTTCAATCAGGTCTCCTGCCCTTCAAGTCATGGGAATGTCACTCAACACCTGCAAGTGGCTGGCTGAACCCTGCACTGCCCTTCTGGCTGCCCTTCAACATGCTCTGAAGCATCTCAGCAACTGGCATTTGCAGCCAGAGGAATGCAAGGTGAAAATGAGAGCTGATTTTTCAGGAGAGATGATTATTGTCCATTGAAACAAGCTATAGAGGGAAAACGCAGTTTTCTGTCTCAGCAACTTCAGGTGAAACATAGATTTTTTTCTAGAAGATATACAGTAGATACATCCTAGCTAATGAGTTCAARTTGGATGCAGACAGTAAAATTCAGAGGTCTCTGTTAGACATGAAGTCAAGTAGACACCTAAGCATCCCTTTTAGTCTTAAAATGAAGAGGTCTGTGAAGAAATGTCACAGTGCCACAATAGAAAACTGCCGAAGTCTCATTGTATAGGGGGAAAGAGCTAAAATGTGCTCAGGAGACAGAAGCCCACATCCTACAGCCAAGTTGCAAGGAAAGATGTCTGTCTCCTGAGTGGAAAATCAGTTATTGTCAATTTACTACCTCTGCTTAGCTCAGAGAGACACTAAAAGAAATACCCAAAGGATCACAGTCATTGAATAGTCTGCTTTACTATAAGGAATCAGCTCTTAATAAAGCCTTACTCTTTTCCACAGGGTTCTTAAAAAAAAAAATTGGCAAAATATTTTTATGCATGCTCCACTCTAAGTCTTACAAGCTGCTTGGTCTCTACCAGGCCCATTTTTTTCCCTTGGAGTGAGCTTCAGGTTTGTTTTTACATCTAACTCATGGTTCTAAAATGTGGTTGGGAATAGGAGAGACTAGCAAACATAGCCGTTTAAAATTTTTTTTGATTATGTAAAAAAGTTCCTGGGGTTTCACTTCCAACCGGAGCCAATTCTTTGCTCACCTACCTTTGCTGCCCTGAGAGGAGAACTATCACTTTCTCTACATCCCAGGCTACTGCAAAGGTTCTGGGGTAGCCARGACAGCCAAGAGTCCTCGCTGGGTTGATACAATGCACAACACTGCCCCAAATCTCTGGTTAGTTGTCAGACCTCAGTCCCAAGCCTGGTACTCCCCTGGCCCTGTTCACACACGTGCTCAGACGGTGCCAGATGAGGCTGCAGGAGGTGACTGCTTCTTTTCAGTGCTTTGAACTCCAGGATTTTGGGACCCCTTTGCAAATTTTGGCATCATCTTAACTTTTCTGGGCATGTTATAGAAATGAAAACAGCAATCTAGCCCACACCATTTTAGCACAGCAGGCACGCTACAGGGCCAAGCACAGTGACCCATAAGGCCAGATTTTGTCTTAGGAAAACAATGCCTCTCAATATCACTAAATAGTTCATGAGTTTTCAGGTCAGTCTGAAGGTGTCTGTATGGAAAGTGCTGCTTTTTGGGCTGCCGTACAAGAGGGGAGGAAACTTGCCCTTACAATAAAAATGTTTGTTCAAGCAGTGCTTTTATTGGTAGATTATATCTCACAGGAGCCATGAGGACTGATTTTGGCTTTGTGAAGGCCTCCCTTGTAGCAATATGTCTATTCTGAGCACACACAAGTCTCATTAACATTAATAAATTGGCACTGAGGGGATTTTATAACATCTCTGTGATTGGCTGTCTTAACTCTTTGCAGCCAGGTCTTTCCTAGTATTTTTAAAGGGACAGACTGAGGAAAAAATCAAGATGAGGCAGAAAAGGATGAGGGCTTAGTGCAGGAATGAAAGGGAAAGGCAGGGTGTCTTCTGCAACCTCACTTCATTTTCCACTGTTTAGACAGATGCCGGAGTACATATTCCTAAATATTTCTCCTCGAGTATGTTTGTGAGGGGTGGGAAGGGAAAGAGTGTACTAGTGCTGGTCATTGCATTCTTAGATCTCCCACTTTTTCCTTTCCTTGCTCTTTTCCTCAAAGCCCGGGCTCCTCTGTGCCATTCAAACTGCCTCCTCCTCTGAAGGGTCCAGGATACTAAGCTCCCACARCTCACTCCTCCACTTTGTAGAGGAGAATAATCCCTGATAGACCTACACCTATTCAGTAAAGATACAGGGGCCTCTGAGTCCTCCTTGCATCCCAGGCTCTTCAACCTCCTGTATCACATGTGTTATCATCCTTCAGGACCTTGGCTGTGCTATCCACATGTGTCCTTAGAGTCCCAGTTCCTCTGGGACTGTGGGGACATTTAATCCTTGGGGCTTCCAACTTCAYCTTTAGTCAGTGTTCGCTCATCATAAAGGGCAATAGCACTATGGAAGGTGCTCTCTGTTTCCKTGATGCTGCTCTACAAGGTAAGTTACAAGCAGGGGTCTTCTTAAGGTTTTGAAAAAGAAACTTTACTTAGATACRAGGGGGCCATCCAATTGTCAGTAGGACATTTCAGTGTCTGATAGCTGAAATAGTAACTTGCAAAAACTGTTAACTTGCAAAACTCTTAACTTGCAACTTCTCAAACTTTCTCTAGATATTTTTTTAACAACAATCTTTCTTACAGAGAGCATGGAGATAGAACAGATGGACAACCCTTACCTATGAGAACATTATGGTGAAGGTAAATGAGACCTGTCCCCAGACTCCCCTGGAGCTTGGCTCTATGGCTCTATCTCCAGCCATTGGGAGCAGCACAGTCTGCAGCGGGTGCATCTCCTTGYAGTTTGTATGAAGCACTGAAATGGGCTATGAAGAACATTATGGCGACATCGGACCCTCAGGACCAAGAGCAGGATTCTGCTAATAACTATGTAGGCACCAAAGAATTTAGAGTTTGAATACTGACAAAAAGAAAAAGCAGCTGAACATGACTTTGAGACACTACACTCTGAAATGGGCACTAATGTCTTCTCTTGTGGCGACTGGGAAACACTTTGACACAAGAAAAAGATTCAGTAAAGATACAAGATTTCTAGAATTAAAACCTTAACATCTACTTTAAATGAAAATTCTAAAGAAAATATCTTTGGAAGGATTATRATTCTTTGTAGTTTGAACTATACTGTCCAATCCCAGGCACTGGAGGGAGTCTCTTCACTAGGTGGGCCCCCCGTACCTGCCTACCCAATTTGGCAGTGGTCAGTATCATGGGAGAGGTAAGAGACAGGACCTCCTGCTCTCGTTCAGGCTGGCGGAATTGCTTTGTAGCAATTTGAAAAACATCAAAAAGGTAATATATTTTCTGCCAATTCTTTTCCCATGTCCAAAGTAGAAACCAACTAGGAAAATATGTTTAACATCATACATACTTTTTCCTCACATATAAAGAAACCCAGAAGATGAGTGTTTCATTATAAAAATATTTCATACTTAAGAGATACTGTCTGTGTGTCCTTGGTTGGGTAGCAGAGTAAACAGTTGCACAAAAGTGAAAGGATTTAAGATGTGTTAAGAGGGAGCTCATTTTAGCTGCACTGTAACTACAATAACATACCTATTTTTTTTCGCAGCCATGCCAATCTTGTATGAAAACTCTCCCTTCCTGTTACTCTTTCACATTGCCTGGAGAGGAAATCAAATGGAACGGAGATGGGTGAGACCAGAAACATTTCAGACTTTATTAAACCTAGAGTTTTTGGTGCTTGTGACTTACAGAGGCATCACTCTGCTGAGGATTTCATCTGCAGCTCAGTGACTGGGAAATGAAGGGTGGACAGAGTGAATGGGCATGAATGAAGAGAATAAACTACATTTGGCTGTGGTTTGGTGTGGTGTAACGCGTGAATAATTTGTGACCTGAACCATGTTTGTTTGATTTGTGTGTAGGGAACACAGCCTTTTTGAGTGAAATGTGACTTTGCTGACTCCTTTTTTGGGGGGGAAATTACCTTTTTGATTATTCAAGCAGGAAAGGACAAAAAATGGAAACATTACTAATAAAACTTAAAAGAAAAAAACTCAAAAACTCTTCATGCAGAATAGGTCAGACAATAAAGTTTATAATCACACACTCCACAGTGCTATGCGCTCAAAGCCAGCAAACTAGTGACTGGCCAGATTAGTTAATCTTCCTCAGCTTCGTCTTGGGCCCTATAACTACTGTGGCAGGTCATTAACCAGCTGGTGAAGCCTCGGCACGTCGTACATTTATTCCCAAACCTTAGCAGCCGTTGCTGAGTCCATGAGCCTTAAAGAGGTATTTCTGATGTTAGCTGACAGTATGACAATTTATGCTCCCTGTAATTCAAAGAGATTCCAAGGCAACTGTAAACTAATGAAATCTGAATAGCTTTCCTGGAGAATGTTCCTCATTTAATCAGTGGGACAAAGATGGAAATATATAAAATAGGCTGTCACTCTTCTTTTTAAAAATCTAGCCTTTTTGTGGAAAAAAGGAAAAAGGAGTTAAATGAGATCAGGTTGCGCTAGAGAAATGTTTGAGTAGCGAACAATGTTCATTCTTCCCATGTTTCTTATGTTTTAACTTTGCTGTTCATCACTACAAAAGTAAAAAGCAAAGAATGCTATGTCTAATGTGCTTGGTACCCTAGTAAAGATATTGCTTTCAGTCAGGATTTTCTTTTTCTTTCCTTTTTCTTTTTTTTTCCCTTCCCCCCAGCCTMCCTTTTTTTATTTATTTATTTTTTTTAATCTCAAATGAAAGGCTCTCTTTAATCAGATAATTGGCTGCCTGGTAATTTTAGCCTTTTGTGACACACCAGTTGGCAGGTACAGTGGCACACAACCAGGAGCCTTTTCCTCCGTTCCGCCCTCTCTCGGGGATGGGCACAGACGCGTCTCTGTCTTATCGGCCTCTGGGGACGGTTCCCAAGCATTTTGCAATGAGAATGCAAAGGAGGGCACTCTCCCCCGGCCCTCGGAAAAGGCAGCCAGCTGTCGGAGGTAATGACCGCCCGTGGACATGCAGATGGCACTGGAGGTGCTCAGCCTGTCCCTGCTACACCTGGGGACAGTAAAAGGGGGTTTCCACCCAACAGCTGTCCYCATCGGGGTGCGCGGCCGGGTGCTTCCCAAGCTGGTGGGGATCACTTGGGGAGGATATCCATGTCCTGGGGGCTCCTGTGGAGCACGCTGGAGCGTCCGGGAGCGAGACTCAACTCGCTGCGTGACTGACAGCGGCTCAGGCTCCTCGACAAGCGCCGGGCTGTGATCCGCCCGGCCCCTGAAAGGAGAGGGATTGTGTGCGCGCTGAACGCGAGGCCGCCGAGGCGCTGCCAAGCCCAGGCTGCTCCATTCAAAGGGCCGAGTGAATAAATGAGAATAACATCCTTGGGGACCTCAGGGATCGGTTTAYGCTGAAAATCCCCAGCCTTACAAAGGGTCAGAGTCACAAGGTAAATGAAAATGGCTGGGAGGGGACTTTGAAGGCCGAGACACTGTAACTGTAGAGGGCTTGAAAGAAAACTGTATTTTTAAAAAGTGAGAGAAAGGAGGCAGTTCTCAAGGGGAGAAGGTGTCAGGGAGGGGGGACTTCAGCCTGCAGATCCCCAGAAGGGTAGAAAGACTCAGAGTAGAAATAAACCTCTCCAGTTTATTAATTCAGAGTGGTCTCTAAAAATATTGCTTTTAGGGGCAGAAGCATCAGCTGTGGCAGGAGAGAGTCTCTCCCTGCCTCCTGCCTCCTTCCTACCAGGGCGCTTCCCATGGTCTGAGAAACCTGCAGTAATACCCAGATACCAAGAGTTGTGAGGTGTCAGATAAAACTGTCTGTTAGTTAATGAGCAGATATTCAAGAACATTTTTTTTCCCTTTTCCCTTTTCTTTTTCTTTTTCTTTTTTTTTTTTTTTTTTTTTTTTTTTTTTTTTTTGCAAAACAGCTAGTTTGGCAGCAGAAAAAGCTGAATTTGTGTCCCTGCTTGAGGTCTGTTTAAAATACGCTGGGCAAATGTAGATAAGTAGTGTAAGGCCAGATGCAAGTTAACATCTTGAGGCTGGTGGGAATTGAACACCTACACGTCAGTCTCAAAATCTCTGGCTCTCGTTGGTCTCATCTCTTTACCTTTATTTCTCTGAGTAGATCCATTAATGCTGACAGTAGTAAAGTTAAACACATTCTTAAACATTTGCAGGATCAGGATGTAAGTGACTCAGGGCAGCCACAGTTTCTTATTAGGTGTTTGCCTAGTGCCTGGCATCTGGACCCCATCTCAGCTGGAATTACAGTAACTCAAGACACAGTAATTATAAAAATAGGTTAAATACTGAACTATAACAGTTATCTGTCAGATTCTCTTCTACTGGTTAATTTTTTTTTTTACATCTTCTTATTCATGGCGTCCAGCTGACAAGTGCATAGTTTTATAGTCAGAGATTGAGTACTTCTTTCCAAACAACGTACATTAACTAACGGAGAGGATATATTTCCATCAGTATGTACAAGTGAAGTCAACTTCATTCTCACACAGTAAGGATGAGACCCGAAGGTCATTGAGAAAATAAGAAATGTTTCCACTCCACTCTGCTGTTAGCAAAGACCTTGCTGCCTCTGGATATTTTCTTTATAACATGCTTTTCTTCCAAAGAGATGACTTGCAATGGTAAATAGGAGAAAAGAATATCCTACTGCAATTCTAGAGAGAAAAAAAAAAATTCCAGCTGATTGTAGTTAGACTCTTAGTCCAACAAAAGGGCATGAGAAAGATTCTCGTCCTTTACTAGGTTTCATGTTTTTGTATAGACTCCATTATTTAGGGCATATACTTTGGGGTCCTGCAATATTAGCGTCTTATATCACAGAATTACAGGATGGTTGAGGTTGGAAGGGACCTCTAGAGATCATCTAGTCCAACCCCACTGCTCCAGCACGGACACCCAGAGCACGGGGCACAGGGCGGGATCCAGGTGGGTCTGGAAGATCTCCGGAGAAGGAGACTCCACAGCCTCCCTGCGCAGCCTGTGCCAAGGCTCTGTCACCCTCACAGGAAAGGAGTTGTTCTCCACATGGAGATGAAACTGTTTGTGTTTCAACTTAAACCCACTGGCCACCACTGAGAAGAGTTTGGCCACTTCTTCCCTATATTCTCCCCTCAGGTATTTGTACATGTTGATAAATAGCAATGGGCAAAGAACATACAGGATTGTGCGCTGTGTTTCCTACACATCAGCCACATTATTGTTCCTCCGAAGAAGCAGCTTCTTAAGAATTTCCTCTGCCTTGGGGTTCAGGCAGGGAAGGATCTGTCAACTCCAGAGTGTATCATAGGCTCTTGCCCATCTCCACTTATGGCTTTTAAGCTGAAAATGAGAGGTTTTATTTCATTCCTAGCACATGGCCAATTAATAGCTAGACTCTTTATCTGAAAGCAGCAATAAATCCAATTTTACACAATTTGGTTTTATATGAAGTAGGTTGCCAGTAGAGTTGATTGGACTACAGTGGTARGATGAGAATTTTTCTCCAGAAAGCGAACACTGATAGGAGGGTTTTTGCAAACCTTTGAGGCTTTTCTAAAGATTTTTTTTTTTCATCAAGTACACAAAAAAATATTTATGGCTAATTCCTTGCACTAGACAGAATAGAGAGATTGCAGGCTTGTGATTAAACTCCTGTGTCAACCATAGGTCTGTTTACTGGCTCAGAGTGGCCCATTTAACATCTCTGTGCCTCAGATTTTTCTTCATAATGCAGAAACAGGGGTAGCAGCTTAATCCTATGAGCTATGCAAAAGATGTACAAGTAAATCATCATGTTTTATGGGCAGAAAAATAGTAAAAGAAGAAATTTGTTAAAGTTGTAGAGCACAACAAGGAACATGTTTGACTTTCTTTTAAACAAAGATAGTTCACTAGTCTGATGAAATCAGGTTTTCTATAGCATTGGGTCTCAAAATGACAAGAGGAGTTCAAGTCCCCTTGCAGAGCCTCTGATGCCTAAGGTAAGATCATGCTGTGTCTAATCCAGAGTGTGGGCATGAACAGATTACCTTTTAGCCTGTCACCTGTTTTCCCAAGACAGTAGGAACTGCATTATCTTTGAGATCTGTACCTCCTGTGTCAAATTTGGCTGAAATAGTCACAGAATCACAGAATCACAGAATATTTAAGGTTGGAAGGGACCTCTAGAGATCATCTAGTCCAACATTCCTGCTCAAGCAGGCACACCTACAGCATGTGGCACAGGGTGGCATCCAGGTGGGTTTTGAAGACCTCCAGAGTARGAGACTCCACARCCTCCCTGGGCAGCTGTTCCACTGCTCAATAGTCTAAATAGTCTAAAGAGTTTTAAAGATACTGGGATATCTCTGCCAAACACACATATATACATTCATACACAGAGAGCATGTTCATACAAGACTTGTTTCCTTAGGAAATCGGGCTGAGAAAGCAGTCTGGTTCAGTGTGTTCTCACCACTATATACATGTCRTAATTCAGCATAACAGTGAGCATCTATGAAGGAATACACTCACACATGCACACACATACATTTCCTAATGATTAGATGAAGCAATATGCAGAACCAAGCAGAACCAATCATGTATCTGTAATTGTGTTTATTTTTTTTGTCATCTCTATGTCTTTTTGAGAAAGATCTTGTTAAACTGGACATGTGAGAAATGGCCCAGATTGGGATTTATCTCGATTATGTGTGCCAAGATTCATAGGATAGACTTTTTTTTCCCTCTAGGAAAAAAAAAAATGAAATGGCACATGGAGTTCATTAAATTTGAGCTAATAGTTTCAATAACATTTCTAATAGAGTAGAATAGCTAACCAGCAATGTGGGCTGAGAATAAACCTGAGTGGTACCTACTGAAACATATGTGCTTTTGTTTCCCCTCATCGTGACAGGCAAACTGTTGCTGAAATTCTTTTATATGCAAAGGTAGTTACAAGACAATGCAGGTTATGTTTCTTTTCTTGAGTGTCTCTTGTTATAAGCCTCAGGTGGAGGAAAGCAGCAAACAAGAAGAACTTGAGAAAAAAAACAGGCCATGAGGGTTTGTAAATGTGGGGGCAAGGGATAGATAGTTGAGTGCACACAAAGCTCCTTTCAGACCCTCTCTCCTTCACYAATCATTGCAAACGCAGCACTCTGCTTTTGCTTTTCCAGTGATTCTGTGTACAGGGAAAGCTTCCAAGTCCTCTCCAAACTTGGTGGAGTTCGAAAAAAAAAGGCTTTTTATCCTGTGCTGTGCCTATAACTTCAGCCTTGAGAGGGCAGCCCAGGGCAGCAGACAGGCAGCCCTGCACTTCCAGCCAGAGGCCACGCTAGCCACGCTTTGCCAGCACTAAGGGGAAGAAAATAGTGCTTTCCCCATGCTCCACTTCTGTAGAATACAAAAACACGTTACACATTGGGTGGGTAATGTGCTTTTATTTACCAAGTGAAAACTGCATGTCATTTCTTCAGTGATTATTGCAAGACCTTCTTTCTTGCTTAGGTTTTGTTGTACCTAGTTCTGCCAGAATGAAAACGGGAAGATGAGGACCTTGAGTTCAGCATGCCTCTCTAAAGAGCAACATGATTTGTTTAATTTTATTTTAAAATCCAATAAAAGTAGTTTAGGTGCATGCTGAGAGACTCATTGGCTTCCACTGGGCACAGCACACAAACAGTTGGCATCATATCTACTTCCCTCATCTTGCTTTTAATTCTTTCTTCCCCCTCACTTTCTAATATCAGCTTTCAGATAAAGCTGCATTGCCCCAGGCCTTCTTATTTCATAGATCAAATCACTTCTAATAAGAAAAAAAAGTGAGTTGATTTATAAGTGCCCATTTCTTGATGGGCAGTAGGAAGAAAAAAAAGGAAAAAAAGAAAGAATTTACTTTAAGATTCATGTTTCATTTTCTAGTTATTGCTTACAAACAACATCCTAATGAATTTCATGAGAAAATGCCTCTCTAACCTCATTGAGGGATTTCAGTTTCAAGTAAAATAGTGCATGTTCTCCTCCCACAGTCCTACCTGCTGAAAACTGAGAGTGAGCATGGAGCTTTATTCTGCAGGAAAAAAAAAAAAAAAACAATATTTAGACTTTTGAGTTGGCTTGTTTTAGTTCATGATGCAGAGAAAATGCTGCTGGAGCAAAAAGGTGATTTTATATCTCTCTTTTCCTATATATTATGAAAATATCATAGCACCAGGAGGAAAAAGGAAGGCTTCATAATTGGGAGAAAGGAATTTAATGAAGAAAACCAAGTGTTCTACAACATTTTTTCTTGGGGGTCATCATGTGTTCACAGATTCCAGGAACAGAGAATGAAACAGCAACAGAGAAATAGGATTGATTTCAGAACATGAAAATGCAAAGATATTGTAGTGCACCTTGCACCATGCAAGTAAAGCACAATAAAAATGTCTGCCTGTGGACCTAGTTGTAGCAGAGAAGAACGCAGAGAAACCCCATAAAGTTCTCTAGCAATGCACTGGCATTCTGGAGCAGGCTTGTGCTGTTCTCCAGCCTGAAATTTGGCTTCAGGCCTCCAGAAGCTCCAGAGGAAGCTAAAAGTAAACAAACAAGACAATAAAAAATAACCAGAAAAAAGCAACTCAAGGAAGACACTAAGGGAATATTTTGCCAATAAGGGCAATTTATTTGTAACTTCTTTCAAACAATCACTGTCTTACACTCAAAGCAGGAAAGCTTAATTCATTTCTAAAACACTTTTAGTATGGAAGACAGACAAAGACAAAGGCATTTTGTAAGCTTACTGCTCATGCATGGACATAATGAGCTTATATCAGGTATAAAAGCATGCATACACATAAATGAACAACATAGCTTTATAAGTTACTATAACTACATGTGAAAGAGAAAAAAAAAAACAGGAGGACTGTTTTGTGTGTCAGTGCATGCATTATCCTCACACTTTAAATCTATTCTGTATAAATCTACTGTTTTCTTTCTATGCTCCATTTGTGATCCTTTCCCAGATGCTAACCTGGAGACATGTCCCTGTGGCGGTGGGTATCTGTGTTGGGTTTCTCTGGTAGCAGGGCARTTACCAGCAGATGAGGATTGCAGGTCTTTGGCATTGGTCTTTGGTTGCTGACAAACACTGAGCTTGCCCACTGCTGCAATCCACTGGTCCAGGCTGCATAGGGAGCGAGCTCCCTTCCTGCAAAGAAATAAAACACATGAGAAATCTCTTTTGATATATGTGCATCTGCAATACATTCTGTCTTCTTCACTGGCAGGGAGGTCAAATGATGCCTTTCCTTCTAGGAGAGCAAAATGAATCAAACTTTCTGTCTTAGGAGTAATGTTTATGTGTCTCTGGGAATGTGATCCTTATTCTCTTTGCTACAGACATGAGCCAGATGCTTTCCTGTAATTCACATATATAAAAGATATCTTTCTCTCTTTCATTTACTTGCTTCCTTCCATCATTTTATTCCTATTTTCTTTTTTTTTTTCTTTTCCTATTTTCTTTTTTCTTTTTTCTTTCTCCTTATTTTCTTTTCTCTTCTCTTTTCTTACTGACTCTCCTTTCTTACTCTGTTACTTACAGTCCTTTCTGAACAAGAGTGTCCTATTTTGGTAGAACGGTGGGGAAAGTCATTATACAAATGGAAAGGCTCTTCATTCTATAGCTCATAGTGTGGGTTGTTTCCACACTTGGTATCCCCAAATGTCTTTTCAGTGCCAATGCAATCTCAAGGGAATGCCTTATTTTGAGGGAGTACAAACAGGCATGCCTCAAAGAGATATGGCTTGTACGAAGTAATAAACATCTGCCACCTGCAAAGCTCCCATAAGTTGAACAAGCTAAATCAGTTGCCCAATCTTCAGCTTCATTTGATTGGAATTCTGCTGCATTTTTGTGAATGCTTTTTCACATGAGCTGTTGCACTCATTTCACGTCTGAAAAACAGAGCCAATGGTTTCATTTGAACTCTATTAACAACCTATGTAGTACCTACTTCACAATTCTAGTGGAAATTTTGTCTTCCCTTAAGCCCCTTTCCTCTATACAAAGGCATTTGATAAATTAATTGGAGAAGATATATAAAAAGTGTGTTAAACCAAGGAGACCATAACATCTAGGGGATTTCAGTCATAGCCAGAAGCTCAGACAAGCCYGCTCACCAAGAGCTGGTGTGCATGCAAGAAGAGAAGATGGTCTCATCCATTTTATACACATAAAAAAAACAACAGTAAACAAAATGAGAGACCCATAACAGACTGCCTTCACTGGCAGAGTTGAAAGAATTTTAAAGATTAAAAAAAAGAAAGGTTAAAGTTTTAAGGACGTTCTTGCTTTTTCTATGTTTCCTGCTCCGACTTCTTAGCTTCTAACAAGATCTTATTTTGGATCTGGCTCACTACAATGCATACCTCTAAACATCTGGATTAGCACAGCTGATCTGACAGAAAACTACAAAGAAGAGCTGACAACAGAGGCCAGTGAAGAATCAGGAACCACTTTAGTTGGCTTTGCAGCTGAAGCAAGGCATCCCAAGAGTTCAGCCTCTAGTCTGAGCATAAAGTGAAGCACGGGAGGTGAAAGCAGGCTGCAGGGAGAATACAAGTGGCAGCTGAGGCAGTGCCAGTCAGATGGACAGCAGCCTTGGCTTATTGGTAGGCTTAGTGTGCTTTCTGTTCCAGAGCATAGGGGTAAAGTCTTAAGAAGGGATCTGAAAGAAAGGTAGCTGTAGACATTTACAGCAAACCTTTCTCAACATAAGGAGTGACTGGTGTGGTTGCCTACCAATGTAAAAAGTAAGCATGGATGGCTTCACAGAGGATGTCTATCTCTCAGTGCTGGCTCAAAGACAAGTCTGGTCTATGAACTGTAGTAGTTTATGTTTGATGAGGCAGAGAAGAGGCCAAGAGATCATATGTAATATGATCAAAACAATGAAGCTGGGAAATGATCTTTGGAGAAGAATTCTCAATCAAAATGAACAGGGGAAATGTAATTGTAAAGAAGAGAGAAAAGCCTGTGGCTTCTGTGGTCTACTGTGCTTTGTCTAGACTCAGGACTGAACAAATCTTTTAATCTATATAGTATTCGTTTTACTAGACAGATTTATATATTGTATAAGTGTTTTAGAAAAGTTACTGATACAATATTTAGTCAAAGTCCTTCTCTTTTCATTTTATTTTTACTGTGGTCACAAATGACCGTTAAAATTTGTATCTCACAGATCTTATGGATACCAGAGCATTACTTTAGACTTAATTACAGCTACAGAGGATGTGAGAAAACAGCAGCCTGTTCATTCATTCAACTGAATCCTTATTAACTCATTCCTGTCACCATTCAGCCCTAACGCCACAAGGGCAGAGAAAGGTCTCSCTTGGTTCCCTCATCTCCTTGTGCTCAGTGCTCCCCTTGTGCCTCTGTTCAGTCATTTATAAGCAGCTGTTCACAGTGTCCTTGTGTAGGCACAAGATCTCAGTTAGGGGAGAGGCTGTAGGGGAGGACAGGCTTGTCCCTTTGTCTTGTAGTTTGGTCTGTATTGGGTGACCTTTCTCCATCCTGATGATCACGTGGCTTTCACTTTTCAATGCTTCTGATGATTGTAAATAATAAACTTGAGACACCCCAGAAGTGCTTAAGTATTGTAGTACAGTGGCATTCAAAGTGACTTGCACTCTGAATTGACAGAAGGGAATCACACTGCTGGTGCTAGTCAAAAAAAAAAAAAAAAAAAAAAATTATGGGATAGAAAATATAGCTTATCCAAATCAAATTATTTGTAAACTGACATCCCCATCTCCCAGATTTTACTTTGTCACACATTTTGCCTCCATTACATATCCATTCCCACAACACTGATACTAAATCAGCCCAGCACTCCAGCATTCTTCAGCTGCTCTTGGAAGTGATTCCTAGCTTTCTCTTGTATGGTTTCTTTTCCAAATCCTTTGTAATTTTGTGGCATTTTTGTGGTATTTAAGTACTAAAAATGTACAAAATTTCCTAAATTGAGCCTTAGACTAGATATACATGAGACTTCACAGCTCTGTGTTTGTATAAACATGGGAATTATCTTTTTTTTYCCTTTTACATCATATTATCCTGCAAGCTGTTATCTAACTTGTTATCCACCAGAACTTCCATAAGCATCATTATATTTCAAGAGTAGTTTTGCCTGTATTGTTCAACAGCTATGCCAACAGATATTCTGCTTTTGTGTGTTGGTAGTCTTCACAGGAAAACATTTCTGCAGTATCAATATGTCTATGAGTATACTAAAATACAATCTGATTTAAGAGAGGCAGTATAATCATGGCTTTCTTAATAAACAGCCGTGTGCAAGCAAATGCCCAGAGATCGACATTATACCACATCTATGTAATAAGTTCAGTAGAGGCTAATGATACTGAAATGTTAACATTATAGTCAAAGAAATAGCCTAAGGSACCTAAGAAGCTTATAAATGCACCATAGAAGATGAAGAAATGAAGTATGGATTAAATAATCTGTCTCTCAGCTAACTAATGACATAAAGGTGAAAAAGAGTAGTATTCAGGTTAAAAAAAAAATACACATTGGTCTTTCAAATGGAATAAAGTACTTATAATACAGAAGAGGAATAAAGTACTTATAATACAGAAGAGGAGAATCAATGTCTTGGTTTAAAACCTCAGTCCTTCTATAGAAGAACCAATGAGTATTTGCAGGAAGTCAATTAATTTTTGCTAAAGTAGTCTTTAGTGAAGAAGAAGTGTTATAGTTTTCTTCTCTATTTGTCTGAAAAGGACATGAGTTATTGGAGGCTTCACTTCCAAATCAGTGAGTTCTCAGATTAAGCTTCACTAGATCTGCTTTTAAAATCAAAAAGAGTCCATTTGATCCCTGCTGCATATGACTCATGGTAAAAGTAATGAGGTAGTTAAAAATACGCAGGGAAAGTGAATGAATTGAATGCATTTATTCTGTGGCATTACATGCATTTTGGAGAAGTAATTGCTTGTTTGTTGTATTTTAGATTAAAAGAAGGATATGCTGATAAACACACATGTTATGGGGTCTCTCTATTGTTTGGAATCCACTTGCCCTCGTTACAGTCATTTGTTCTGCATGGTGAGGGCTGAGTTCCATAGTTTGCTGTTGGCAGCTGAGAGCTATTATTGGGCTGCAACATCTGTTTCAACAACAGTGGGTCCCTGGTCAGCAAAACTAATTAAAAAAGAAGTCCGGAGTCAAATACCATGACCTATCTGGTGTGTCTATGTGTAAACATGGTAACTACTGGAATAATGAAAACTTCAACATGCTTAGGATAATTTAGAAAAATATGACACGTGATGAAAGCTCTCAGAACTGTTCTTCATATCACACGTTTATGAACAGCACAGGCAAAGATTAGGATTCCTGCAAATGTTTAAGCGAGGAGGTAACTTTACGCATGAGGGCATTGGCTGTAAACTCACAGAAGTAACTTAGCTCTGCAGCTCTCATGTGAATAAATATTTAAAGAAATTGCATCACAAGTTTTCTCAAAACTGGACCAGTGTTTTGTTAATTGGTAAGAGTAGCTACTAGAGCACTAGATTGTACATTTAATGACTCCAGACATTCATGAAATTCTTCCATTTCTCTGTTCTGTCAAGATTTCAGTCATCAAGACAAAAGTAACTCTTGCTGGTGAGTTCCAACACATTAAACACTTTTCTCTGACCTAGGAAGGGGAGAAGTCATGTTTATATTGGACTGATGAAATGAGATGACCTGTTTGAGGAAAAAGCAGTAGACAAAATATTCAGGACAGAAAGAGTAGGAAGCTGTCAGATAGAGGACTGCTTGGTTGTCAAAGTGATGACTGAGATAACTCCAAARCATCTTAGTTTTGGCTTTTCACAGGTTTCCTGATTAATCCCAAATTTTTTAAAACGGAACTGAGGCTGAAAAATGACTCCAAACTCCCTGTTACATATGAGCAYGATCCATTTCCTTTTCTAACTATGAATTTGTGCTAAATGCTATGCATTTATAGCCCCTGCACAACTTTTATATGGGAAGTAGGCCCAAAAGAATAAGGAGAGGAAGCAGGGCAGTAGATAGGCATTATGAACCAGTTGCTTTCCAATAGAGCAAGTGGGAAGGTGATAACAGTTTTCTTCCTCTTCTTGTCTTTAAAATATGGATCATAAACAAATACATTTAGGTCTTCCTTCCAGCAAATAGAAAATTCACAGAGGGATCTGTACATCTCAAGGTCACAATTTTCCCCACGCAGCACCCATTACAACTCTTAAGTGAAGACCTTGGAGACTAATATTGTGCCAGAGATTTTTCACAATAAGTTTGTCAAGTCACAGTTCTTTCCTTTTCTCCAAGTTTCTGTAATTTTAATAATTTCTTGATGTTTCACATTGTCTTATATGGTTAATATATGTTGGTGCTCCATTCTTGCAGAAGTCTTTGAAATACTGGCCCACGGATGCAAACTTTCTAGTGTTAGTGGGCATATCCATGGAAAACTGTTTCTGTTGTTTCAGTGTTCTTTCAACATGCTAGCAATGTATGAGAAAGAGAAACAAAACAAAACAATAACCAAAGATTTAATTTCCTTCAAAAATACTCTAAGAAGAAACCAGATAAATAAAACTTCTCAAACTCTTTGCATATTTCAGATGAATATTTTTAACTTTTTTTTTTTTATTAAAACTTTTAATTTTAATATTTTTTTAACTTTGCAAATACCTTCAACTTCGGGAATCCTGGTGTTTTGCTCATTACTCAACAAAAGCTTGGAAAAAAATCCGTACTGGAAAGCTTAAAACAACAAAGCATTTTTTTGGTTTGGTTTGTTTTTTTTTTTTAAACTGAATGCTGCAACATTGTGTGGGTGACATTGGGCAGGTGAAAACTTGCGTGGTTTTTATGCTGGATTATGGAGTGAAATATCCATGGTGCCTGTTTTGCTGCTTACAGGGATACTTTTGGTCCTAAAATCTGTATGAATGAATTCCTGACCAAATGAAATCAAAATTTACTTTTGTGATTCTGTGATGTAAATGAATATGCTCTTCTTTTCTTTATCAAGAATTCAAGTGGAATTAAGAAATATGATTATATGATTTAACTTATTGAACAAGTTTATGATCTTCAGTTCCATTTAGATAAACATTTTTGGCAACGAGACAATTACTAATGGATCCTTGTATCTTGTTTTGAAATACAAACATTAGTTTTTGTTCAGCCCTTGCCTGACCACATCTACTTTTGCCCATGTTTTTCCTTATTGTGGAAAAACAGAATCCTTTCTGTTCAGAGGCAACAGAGAGACTGAAATGGTGTACTGAAGACAGTTCACCTCTATGGCTGGTTGTTTTTTGTAATCCTTTCTTTCTTTAGAAATGATGGAAAATCAATGTTTCMCTAGAGGTTTTTTATTGCCAGCCAGTTTATCTGCCAGAACCTCTTCAATATACATCTTAGATGGCTGAGAATTATAACAGGGTGTTGAGATGAACGGTTTGTCAGACCTGTCTGATTATTTTTACATCTTTTTCTGATCTCTCTACTGAATAGCAGTTAAGAAAAATAAAAATACATGTAATATAATATACCTTGCTTGGACTGTCAGACATGCTGTGACTTCTAATTCAATTATGTAAGTGTGCCCTTAAAGACAGTGGGAGTGCAATTATTTTTAAAGACGTTTATGTTTGAAATAATGACTAGATTATGTCTTTGTCATATACAGATTACTTGGCAAGAAGTATATCTTTCCCCAAGTCAAACAACAACAACAAAAAAATAGGAAAAGAAAAATAGAAAGAATAATATTTCTATTGATGGTTTTCTTAATGGCACTGGCCAGATTTTAATTATTCATAGCTAACCCTGTTTGTTTAAACTAAAACTCCTGGTCATCCTTTTCTAACTAATTTAATTTGCCTTCTTGTCAAGTGCAACAAGACTAGATGACAAAGTGATCCACTGCTTCACATCTCTATGGGTTTTTCCAGAATTTTTTACTCAGTTCTTGCAATTTCCTCTTAAAGTTTCTTGGTTATGCTTCAGGTAGTCCACCATTCTTTCAGAAGAGAGCAATTACATTATTTATCTTTTAACCATTCTGCCAGCAACCATATCCATCAAAAGTTCTTTCTGGTTTTGCTTCAACGACATCCTGGTGAGGTTTCTACAGTTTCTGAAAGTTAAGTAAATACATACTATGTTGCAGTGCAGTTTAATATAGTAATTCACTGATTTTACCACAGTTGACAATATTTTCTATCTTTCTGGAAAAAGAAAAAGTATTATAAACAAACTGTTATGATCCAAGAATCAACTCTTGTCATAAAAAAGAAGAAATTTACGCACTTTGTTTAGTTGGTGATTTGATGGAAAAAAACAATAATTTGGCTCTGTATAAGTAAGTTAACCTTTATTATTTTGTGCTGTTCATTTTTCTCACTGCAGTAGATACCAGGATATTGTCCATTAAAACATTAGTTCTAAAAGGTGATAGAAGCTTCTTTACTAATATTGAATAGTGTCTTTCTTTTAGCTCTTATGGTTTGCACAGAAGAAACTTGTTACCTCCTTTTTAAAAAATTATCAGGAAGAAATCAGACTGATTTTGGCTCTCTGCTCAGATCAGGAAGATTCTTCTTTCTGATCATCAATATATTCAGGTTTAAAGTTGAAGCAGAGGTCAGTCTGARCCATATGGATTTCCAATCCTGGTTACATCTGACCTGACAGATGGCTGCAGAAAAACCTGCAACTTGCTTCTTTCTTCTCAAGTGCAAGATGTTCCTCAGGATCCTGTGTGCCTGTGAAGTTGTGTCTATGGGCCACTTGTAGTTGCTTTTTTGGCAATAGGGACAAGGTATGATACAGAAGACTGGGAGATCAGATTTGCTACTTTCAGTCTATTCTCAGGTGAGTCCCAAACACACAAAAAGGGTATAGGATGAGGGATGAGTGCACCTGCATTGATGGGTATAATCAAATTTTTCATAGAGTGCCCAGTCTAAAGACAAAGTTCCCAGCAGTTCTCAAATACTATTTTAAATTAACCCTCATGGTCAATATTCTGAGCTTCTGTCCCCCTAATGCACACACTAAAGATTATCTGTTTATCAATGAATATTTTACAGTTCTGTTGATGGCAAAGAGACCTGAACAATTAGTTATCGCAATCTGACTAGCAACAAATGAGTTTGTATGTGGTATTTGAGTCAGAGCAGCACCTGAATTCACACAACCTGGTTTTGTGAGGCCAAGGTTGCTGTCAGCATCAAAAGTCTTTGAAATTCTAGGAAGGACACACAGTGTTGCTGACTCTCAGAGTTTTTGCAGGGCCTCGCTGTAGATGTTTTTGCTTCAGGCACCACAGCTTCCAGTTTTAGAGATTTCATGGGCAACCTTTAATTTCCAGGGAAAAGAAGTTTCTAATTCATGTGGAATCTTGTAAGCTTTGAAAGGACTCAGAAAAAGAGAACCAAAAGAGAATAAAGAAATAATCAACTTTTATTTTAGTGGAAAAATTTCATGAATTTGAAGCCCTGCTTTTAATACTGGGATCCTGTCTCACAGTTGTGCCTCAGTTCTAAAGAAAAAAAACAGAAAAATCAACATGTATCAAGCTAAACTTTTCYACTTTAAACTTAAAACCTTCCTTCTCCTCCTGCAGATCTGGTCCTTGGGTTCTTGCCCATTCCTAATACAAAGGCTACTACTGAATTTCAAAAGACATACTTCTTCAACAGGCTTTCTTGTTCGGGTAAGTAAATAACTATGTAATGTATAACAACCATATGTTCGCCATATATGCTTCATGTGGCATGGTTTTCACCCATGTGCCYGAGCTGTTGGGGCATGATTCTTGTAGTTCACCACAATCTCAATGTAAAAACTGCAGAGAAAAACAACTCTGAGGGAGCGATGCACAGCTACTGGTAGAAATGCAGTAYCCAGAGACATGGTGGTCCTCACAGCAGAGGGGGAGAAGAGAAGAGCTTCCGAGCAGGATGCCAAAGCTACTTTTATGAGAAAGAGAACCAGATGCCTTTCCCACACCAGAAGGTTCATGTCATACCTGGTAGATCTACTCTGACTGACCCAGAATACTCACCCAGGGGAGTCTTCAGCCAAAATTGGGATGGGGGAAAGGAGGCAGGGAGTATCAGTTATCATTAGCAAAAAGGAGGGAACCAATGCTTTCAAAATGCTTACCAGAACAGCCAGTGACCTACTGCTTATTCCCCTGGTAGCTGCAGGGGCAGCAAAAAGAACACATCTCTGCATTTATCTGTCCTTTCTCCTCTTACTGTCTTTCTAGGGGCAGAAGTTGCTTGTTCCCGAATCCTCATCTACAGGAGCTGAAATCTAATTTCTCCTACTCTGCTGCAAAAATTGGAACCAGCCATGACTACCTTGACCTACTCAAATTTATGGGATGAAAACTATAATAATAAAAGCATGGGAACAGTGCTTAGCAAGATCCTCAGCTGTTGTAATCATCATAATTCTCTTGGCTTCCAACAGACTAATCTGCCTATGCCAGTTCAGAATCTGGTCCTCGCCTAACAAAACGGTACTGTTGAAGTCATCAAACATCTCTATTGACTGATGTTGTATTAGTATAGCACCTTTTYCTGGTAAGAATAACTTGYAACTCTTCCTTCCAATAAGAATCACCCTCTAGTTGCAAATACATTCCATTTTGTTTGCCTTATAATGAATTTAAGAATACATGTAACTGTCTTTTCGTTGTTTGATATTTACCCATGCCTGAGTTATACTATTCTGAGGTTTGAGTAGCTGATGASTTCAAATTATTTCATACACTGATTGCAAAGCTAATCTCTTCTATGAAATGGTACTGAAATAGTGGTATTTACTCTAATTTCTAGGAATATAAACAGTGACCACAACATTAAKTCCAGAGCCAAACTACTCTCAGAATGTCTGCTTATATTCACCTGAGAGTCAGTAGGCATMTGGCTGCAAGACTTGATGGACTAGCTCCTAAAAATTAGAAACAAAGCAGAGAGGACATGCATAATGCAGCCTGAAAGGAGCTCTCCTAAATAAGAGTTTTCACCACGGGAGACTGAACAGCTCMGGGGAATTGGTAATGGGAAATTGGAGCCATTCACCTCGAGGCTGCCAATCTTAATCTGATCCAGGGTAGTACTAGCTGAATGTCTTTAGCACCTTACAGCTATTCTGCCACAGCTTCTGTGAAACAGTTGGCAGTCTCAGTCCAATTCCTGGTGAATAAATATCCTCGGCACAAAAGCCACCTTTTCAACTGGCATTGGGTAGCTGCCTTATTGGCTGTCACGAAGAACCAAGGTTAGAGACAACACAGACTTCACTCTCTTCCTGCTCTTAGAAATGTTCTCCCGGATCAAGGAAGAGACGTGTTGGTGAAAGGGTGTGGTAAAGATGCTGTTTCTGGTCCATTTGTGTCCAGAAGAGGAATTTAGCTCAGAGTGAATATGATTTAGAGGAGCGAGTGAGAAGGAGTGACTATGAGTGAGTGGGAAAGTGCTGAGCAGCGAGAAAGGTGCCTCTGTCCTGTCCATTTCTACAATAGTCATCTTTCATCATCTTAGAGCATTTCTCCTCTGAGGACTGAATATAACAGCAGCATTCAGGAACATGTATTTCTAAAACACAGCTACATAGGATGCTCATTTTGTGCATCCTTGAAAATCCTCACACTCATATGAAAAACACAAACCAAGCAACTGGTGCTGCTGGTTTGTCATGATGAAGAATGGTTCCACACTTGCAATACATTTCACTGTTTCAAAGAAATGGCAAAAAACTTGAGTTCATCAGAATTAAGAGCAACTCCAAGGTAATTATAGCATAGGGTTTGTTCTTGGACTACAAATGCTAAAGATGCAAAATAGCTGAAGGGAAAGAAATAGTGAATATAGCAGAAACAGATTTCCCAGAACAAACTAAAATATTCAATTAAACCCTCACTTGCTACCTAGGGATGAGCTTTAACTGAACCTTGGAGCTGGCCATCCAAATACAGGCAGGTAATCAGGTAACTTGAGCCACTTGATACCTACCTGAAAAAAGTATGGGTTGGGTGTGCAGTACCTAAACTAATTACTCCAAAATGATTGCCTGGATTTGGGCCAAGCATTATYTCACTTGTCCTCAGCAGTACTGCAATGGCATGAGGGAACAGAAAATACAGTAACCTGAGATAGAGATAAGAACCAGACAGAGAGAAATGAGAAGGCTCTTTAGCTGTGAAGGAGTTGTTCTGTCTCTGCACTGCTCTTTTGTTCAACCTCAACAACAGCAAAGCAACCTTTATATCTTGTCTCCTCCTTTTAAAAAGAATTGGCAACCAGAAGGATTATCCACACATATATAGTCTAAAGACTGTGAATAAATCTATTTCTTCCACCTTATTCCCTGTAGAGCTAGACTCATCCTTCCAAGGAAGAATATTTCAAAATATGAGAGTAATTTTTATAAAGGAAATCATTAGTTACTGGTCCTACCAAAACTGCCATCTTCATTTTCTAAACAGGTCACTGGTAATATTGACTCAGCATGAGTCAATATTACCAGTAAATATAGTTGTGATATAAAGAAAAGAATCCCCTTTCCCTTGGTAGACTTAAGCCAGCGGAGGATAGAATATAGGATGTAGGTAAGGATTTAGGAAAAAATATGCAAGGAAAATGTCATGATTAGAAAACAAAAATTACAGCAGCACAATACCTTTTATCTTCTATTTAATGTTATATGAAAAAAAAAATACAATTAAAGTGGATAAATCATGCACTGTGCTTAAAATGCACCTGGAAAGTGTGAGGTCTTGACCTACCACAGATTTATTTAAGGGCAAGGAAGCATTTGAGACTTTCAAAGGCTTTTGGAATGAAGTGAAGGCATAACAATGTGCTGTTACTAGAAACTGAGGACAGCAGGCTTCCAAGCAGATAGAAAGTGTGTGTTCTCAATGTTTAACGTCTGGAGGCAAGATTAGGATGCTTACTGGAAAGATGCAAAACAAGTTTGGTTGAAATCCTGTCCCATTGCCATCACTAAGAGTTTTGTCATTGACATCCTTGGAATGAGGMCTCATATCTAATCACTTGATGTCTTTCAGTTGTATTAATATCTTTCAAGAGTTCTGCTCCAGATTATTGATTTGATGTGTTGCACCGTGTTTACTGTGCAAAAGTCATGCACTACATAGGGGGTGAAAATACACAGAAAAAATACTTTTCCTGCTTCTTGAAGCTCCATTTCCAGTGCCACTTCATGTAAGTCAATATAATAAATGTAAGTATTTTTATAATAAATAAAGCAACGGACAAGAAGAGGTAAGACCATGAAATCAATAAGCTTTGTCTTTACCAGAAAGGACACATAAGGCTCTCATTAAGTGTATCTAATAATGCATCCCTAATTCATTTAGTCWTTGCTTAGAAAAAACAGTAAATGGTCATTTTCAGATCCTGTTCTGTGGGGAGATACTCATTCAACTCAATACAGATTAAAAAAAAAAAATGCAGAGGAACAGAGATCTGAGGAATAATGCTTCTTTTGTAAGATTTATAGTCTTTTCTTCCGAAAAAAAAAAGGCGTCTGATCTAAGGGCCACTGACGGCACTTGAAATTCAATTGACTGTATGTTAGCTTTGGAGGATCTAAAATGAGAAATATTAAAGAAAAGAAGGTAAAATTAGTATTTGTTTTAAAATTGATGTGGAATAAGTCTAAATTATGTTTAGATAAAAAAATTCTTCTTTATATTATGAGATAGTTTTTCCTCTCCTCTCCTCTCCTCTCCTCTCCTCTCCTCTCCTCTCCTCTCCTCTCCTCTCC
>NW_020455777.1:3532366-3616628 GCF_003342845.1 Nothoprocta perdicaria | reverse complement strand
CCCTTTCCTTTCCTTCCCCTGTCATCTTTGGTGGTCATTTGAATTCATAGACAAAAGGTCCCAATGTGTTGCACATACCTACTTCTTTAAAGTGAGCCTGCAGCCAAAATTACTGGTGACCTTTCCCATGAGCATGGGCAGAAACCCCTTCTTGAGTGAGATAAAGAAATTAGAACTTCATTCTTCCGTGGTTTACTCCTAGGAATGCATTTTAGCAAGATGCTTAGAATAAACCAGTTATTGAAAAGGGGATCTGGGAAGTTGACAAGCATGTCTAAGCCCAGCAGGGAAATTTGATGAGGAAATAAGATGCTTTGTAGATCAGTGTGTAGTGATTAGTCTTTTGAATGCTGGGATTATTATATAACCAAAAAAGGAGGGGGGTACTTATTGTATCTGACAGCTACCACTTATGCAGGTATTCTTCCAACTAATGAGAAGGATAATAGTGTATTTGTTTATAAAACTTGAGTTAGACTCCTGTATTTTCCACAGGCCGATTAAATTTGATGGAAAAACAAATAATGTTTTTTCTTCACCCCCAAATTAGAATCATTACAGCAAGAACATGTAAAAAAATAAAGCTAATACCCTGTCCTGTGACTGACATGATAAATCTTGGAATCTATGATCACCTTCAGGGAAAAAATGTATTATATTTTTCAAATGTAAGCACCTCATTTTATTCTCACATTCTAAGAATAATCAAAAGTGAAGAAATTATTGAACACTGCTGCAACAAATACTACTTGCCACCACATAATGCAGAAACAAATAGATTAGAGAAAGCAAATTACACTCTAAAAAAACCCCAAAATTAATATTTAAAACTATCACAAAGAAATTACAAAAGTTAAGATGTCCTATGAAAAGAATAGAAAAGCTGACAATTTCATGACAGCTGTTTTTTWCCTGCTTCATGAGTGACTAATGATTTTTGGAAAACTATGCAGTCCATATATTTTAAAATTAAATGATCATCCATAAGTATTATTTCCTTCTTCATCATCCTAACCCTCCATCATGTGCACATGCAAATCACAATTAATTAACTCGCTAAACTTATGTTTTAGTTTGCACACAGCTTCTACTAATAAGTATGATGACTATGTGTGTGTGTATATGTAGTAAGACAGAAAAAGTGAGGGAGTGAATTCAGCTTTATATAAAAAATTTGCATAGTTTACAGAAGTTTTGTTTCACAAATGACACATAATATATAATATTATTCTCACAGAAAATGCTTAGGGAAATAGACTTATTTACACACTTCTCTGAAGAGCCTGTGTTTTGATTTAAAATAACCTGATTGCGAATTTTTCCATATATTCTTCTGCATTTTTGTTTACTTTTCTGCACCACAGCTAATAAATTGGCTAAGGTCAGGGTGTTTCAAGTCCTGCTTACAGTGCCCTTACAGACAAACAACCTTTGTATAAGATTTATCATGAGCTGTGCCTTTCTCTTTTACCGGGACATTATCTTAAGAAGAGTTACTCTAAGTAGCAGTTCCGCAGTTCAAGTGTGAACACGTAACTGAAGAGAAAATAGCAGTATATTTATGAATGTTTACACATAACATATGCACATACCTATACATGCTATGGGGCATAGCATCAACAGGACTGTGGCCAGATCTCCCTGCTTGTATGCACAGAATGCATGGCCTTGTTTTGCCCCCTTCTTTCTGAATTGCAAGSAAAATTTAAGTGCAAATAAGTTCTGCCTGAATTATATTTTTGCTGAACTAGTTGCAGGAGCAATTACTTAGCTTGAGAGACTTTCTATATGTGTAACTTCAAACCAGAAAGGAATGGGATCATTTTTCCAAAAATTAATTGTCGAATGCATATATGAGTAGATTGTATGCTTCCAGTAAACCTTATTTTGAAGAGTAAATAGTATCAGTGCTAATTGCCATTAATGGTGCTGCTATTAAGCAGCATTTGGCTGAATGCTATTAAGGAAGTCCCAGGGTTTTGGATTCTCATTTTAATTTTTACTGTATGGCCTGCTTAATCTAGGTAGCATTGCTRCATACATATTTACTTTGCACAACAATAAGCGACTCCACATAAGTTTTAATGCATACATATTTACTTTGCACAACAGTAAGTGGCTCCACATAAGTTTTAATGCATACATATTTACTTTGCACAACAGTAAGTGGCTCCACATAAGTTTTAATGGTGTGGAGAACATGTTGCCCACTCATGTGAAGTCTCTACATGCATGCCTTGTGGTTCCATTTCTACCTCAATTTCCCTTGTTCTTAGTTTACTCTAAGTTTATTGGAAATGGCCTTGCATAAGTTTTTTATGATGTATTGTGTTTTCCTATTAGATTCTCTAAGTTCAAACAAATATTTTTACCTTACTGAAGGACTGCTTGATAGAGAATTACAAATAATTCTTGCCACAGCAATGGATGATTTAGGTAAACAGAAGCCTAGAGCCAATGCAAACTATGAAGCCCTTAAAATTATTGCCATCTTAAACACAAGAATTTTTGTCTTTATCTGCAAACAAATCTTTGGATCCTTTTTGCTCTAGCTGAAAAATCAGTATCTATTAGAGACAAGATGCTCTTAAGACTATATCTCGAATTTAAGCCTTTATTTAGGCTTTGGTGTTACTGGTGTAGAGAGAGTCTTTTAATTAGATTCTGTTATCTCCACTTTCTTTTAAAACTGTTGTATTTCTTGTCTTACAGCCACTGCTGGAAAAACATCTAGATGTTGTCCAGATCTGGTGCTTTTTATAAACATCTTCTATATGAATCTTTTATGACTCTTCTCTCTGTTATACTGAATAGTGAATGCAAAGAGAGTTTCTTCAGATAGTGACCCACAGGAATGCAACATGCAATCTACACAAAGGAAATTCAATACCTAGCAGCTAATTAAAAAAGCATTACCTTCCACCAGTGCTGACCTCCAGCCACGCAGAGTATAAAGATGGGTGTCTGTCAATCATGTTTACCTAACAAATCCTGGCACAATATTATGATGAATGGACAGATCTAAAAAAGGGTGATATTGCTCAGAACTCTAAGGTACTCTTAATACCACGTTTAAAGAAGCAGAAGGCCTCATCAGTAATTTGAGACCTCAGCCTGCATGCTAGGGATATACCAGTGCTAAATTTGCCGAGTACCACAAATACTAGACATGCAATATGCAGCAGGAGCATTATAGACATCCATGGAGATTTAGATATACTCAGCATCAGGGTAATATCCAAGTGACAACAGTACCTATAGACATCCTAAGGTCTGCCAGACCATATTTCATATTCTTTCATCATTCCAATGACAGAATTGAATTTTAACTGTTTTGGTATTCCAAAGAAATTTTTTTGTATGTTTTAAAACATCACAAGTGCTGAATGTTGGATCAGTTTCCATTCCTGTGCTTTTGTTAATACAAATTCACCAATGCCTGCCAATGTCTGTAAAACATGTCTGCCCAGGGAGGTTGTGRAGTCTCCTTCTCTGGAGGTCTTCCAAACCCATCTGGATGCCGCCCTGTGCCACATGCTCTAGGTGTGCCTGCTAGAGCAGGAAGGTTGGACTAGATGATCTCTAGAGGTCCCTTCCAACCTTGAATATTCTGTGATTCTGTGAAAACGACTAGCATTCATCCACACTGGTGTTCCCCCAGCATCTGCAAATCACCTATCCACCACCTGCATGATAATTATTTCCCATAGGTTTGCATCATGTGGTCCAAAGTTATGACATTGCATGGTCCAAATTTCTGACAATTAAGTCATAGAGGGGTTTGCTACAGGGAAAAATGGCTTGTAAATATGTACCTTTCACTACTTTGGTTTAACCAGTTACTGACTGCTAAGATGTAAGGGATAACCTCCTAGGCATTTAGTACGTTCTTCCATATTACTTGATCTGAATATTCATTGAAGTGTGTGTGTTAGAACACAATTTAACCATGCTGTAAGCAAAAATATGAGTAATGATCACTTGTCTTCTGTTCCCTTTGAGGTCTCTTTTCTCTGCACAGGTACATTTATTCCACTCAGGATAGTGTAAATGGGTCTTTTTAGAAGTGAGAATGGGATAACAAAAGTGAGACATTTAGCTCTGGCTCCTCATTCTGTATCTGGATTTCCTCTCCTGAATTCCATATCCTGTTGTGTGGTTCAGGTTGGAAGAAGAAGAAAACCTCTTGAATCAGAACAATTCTCTTCATGCTATTAGGACACTGAGATATTATGTCACATAGTCTGGAGAGGCAGTAGAGCTGTCCGGCAGGATCTCTCCTAGTGTCCCCCCTGCCTCAGRTCCCACCATCTCCCCTTGGTCAGCAATGGACAAAATTCATTATGCTTCTCCTGGAAAAGTGGCAAAGTCCACTCTCTGTCTCTCTTTCCACAGCCTATTGAACGGGGGGTCCCTGTTTTTACACATGGAGAGACATCTGTAACTATTCGKCTCTCTCAGTCTGCGGGATGGATACCTGGAACATTAAATGAACAGCTGTACAAGACAGAGAGAGTAAGAAAGAGGCTCACTGAGAAATTAATTCCTGTCCTATGAGGGGGACAGTTGATTCCTTATTACTGTTTCAGTGAATATGAATAAACCTTTCCAGATATCCCTTTATGTTAAAGTATCACAGAATGGATTTTTGCGGAGCTTTTAAAATTTCCTTTAATTAAGAACATTGCAACTAAATTAAAGAGCAAAGCTCGGTTCCATTGCTATTGATCTGCATTTTCAGGGTCAAATAATATTCCACCAGTGTCTGAGAGCATGATGAATGCAAGTAAAAAAATAGTTGTCACACACATACACCCTGATGAAAACTTGCAGGAAGACTTGCTTCATCACCTGAAAGGGGGCAACTTTGAACCATAGCAGCCTGCAGCATTTGTGGTGCCTGGTCCTTCTGTGATTATCTATCATCTCCAACGCAGTCCAGGAAATCTGAAAGTCTCACGGCAGCTTCCAGCTCTGGTGGTTGATGGTCAAGGCAGCTCCACCAGGGAGGGCATGGAGCCAGGGGTAATCAGAAACCTCAGCAGAGGGAGCGAGTGGCATCCAAAACCTGAAAGCAGGCAGACCTTGCTTATCCCTCCGACATATAACTTTTCCTCTGTGGGAGTTGCCATCAGCAGGAGCTTTTCTAGAAATTGGGATTAGAAGTAATTCTATTCTTTTTTTTTTTTTCCAATATTTTCCATGCAGAATGTAGCCTGTATAGACCATGTAAAGATATTTTAATGGTCTTCTCTTCGAACGCTACATTGTCCCATTCTTTGGAAATCTGATGGTGACAGGGCTGTTTGTCTCAGCATTGGCCTTTTGGTGTCCTCACAAAAATCTCCCCAAATTATGTTAACTTGCTGCACTTTGCACATGCTCAGCTGCAAACTCCTGATTTTACAAGCTGCATTTCCAGAAGGTTCCAGTTGCTCTGCGCACGCTCCAGGACTCTGCAACTGCAGCTGCGGGTTCCTGTCTGAGGATACAGTTTCATGATCAGCATAATTTGATCTAACTGTGGGCTGCTACCCAAAAGCAATGGCCCCATTTTCTCTAGGATCCCCAACTGCAAGGTCTGAACTGCCCCTTTGCATCAAAACTAATAACTATACAATTAAAGAACAGCTTCCAGGGCTGACAAAAAAAAATCTATTTTTCCTTTCCTCTACATTCAAGGTCAGGAGCACTTCCAAGTATGTGAAGCAAGGGCAATATGCCTGCTTCTCATTTCCCCTTGTTGACTGCTCTGCTTGGGCACACACAGCATGGGAGGAGAGAGTTGCTTCACCGTGATGCAGCAGGCACACGGGCTACCGCTGTGGAACAGACAGTGGTATTACCCAGGAAGACTTATGAGAAACAAAGTAGAATATGGCCTGGAACTGAGGCGGGCCTTGGGGCAAACAGTTTTTGACTATGTAGCAGCATTATTCAAACAAAGGAACTACCARGCCAAAAAAAGCATATTGGTAGCCTACATGAAGGTGTGATTGTTGAGCACTGTAGTTGTCCTCCATCCCACTTCACACAAAAGCTGCTGTGCTGAGCAATACACAGGAGCTGATCTACTGCTAATGAATATTGCAAACATGACCCAGGGGAATCACAGAATCAYGGAATGGTTAAGGTTGGAAGGAACCTCTAGAGCTCCTCTAGTCCAACCCCCCTGCTCCAGCAGGGACACCCAGAGCACGGGGCACAGGGCGGCATCCAGGCGGGACTCCCAGGTCCCTTTCTACGGAGCTGCTCTCCAGCAGATCAGCCCCTAATCTGTACTGGTGCCTGGGGTTATTCCTCCCTGCATTTGTCCTTGTTGAACCCAATGAGGATCCTCTCTGTCCAACTCTCCAGCCTGTCCATGTCCCTCTGGATGGCAGCACAGCCCTCCGGAGTGTCAGCCATTCCACCCAGCTTGGTGTCATCTGAAAACTTGCTCAGGGTGCACTCTGTCCTGTCGTCCAAGATACTGATGAACAAGTTGAACAGCTCCTGGCCCATTACTAACCCCTGGGGGGACAGCACTGGCCACAGGCCTCCAACTAGACTCAGCCCCATTTATCACGTTCCTCTGGGCTCTGCCATCCAGCCAGTTCTCAATCCACTTCACTGTCCACCTATGCAGTCCACACTTTCCGGACTTTCCTATGAGGATATTATGGGAGACAATATCAAAAGCCTTGCTGAAGTCAAGRTAGCAACATTCATATCTCTCCCATCGTCCAGCCACCTCGTCATCCCATTGCAGAAGACTATCAGGTTCATCAAACATGACTTCCCCTTGGTGAATCCATGCTGACTGCTCCTGATCACCTTTTCCTTCACATGCCTAGAGATGCTCTCTAGGATGAGCTGCTCCATCACCTTTCCAGGGATGGAGGTGAGGCTGACCGRCCTGTAGCTTCMCGTCTCCTCCCCCTTGCCCTTCTTGAAGACTGATATTTGCTTTCTTCCAGTCCTCCAGCATCTCCCCCACTCTCCATGACCTCTCAAAGAAGATGGAGAGCATTTATGAAACAACACATTTAAAAAAATGAATTAACTAATTGAGAACAATAAGCAATGTCCAGAGTGTTGAGTCTCTGGACACTTGCTTGGCATATCAAACTTTTGAGTAGACGGTGTCAGTACCTATCTATAGACAAGTATCTTGGTAATCAAATTTGCTTTGGAGGAGGAATTCAAAATGACAATTATTAATTCACTAACATGTACCAAAGGTACAACAGGTATCTCAGAAAAAGTTGCCTTCCATGAAGAAATGATGTATCTAATGCAAGCAGTCTGGGAAATATGTCTGCCATGCCCTGCAGTGGGTAAGATGAACTTTGTTCATGGTGCTAAAGGGAGCCACTGTTTTCCTAAGGTATTGCTCTTGAGGTCATTTCTTGCTTTAATGCTCATTATCTGGGCAAGCCAAATACAACTGGATGCCTTTATCTACAACGGAAACGATGTGCGTTAGTGATTTCCTGTGTGCTCAGAGATATGCAGGGCTTCCTGTGGTGCCATCTGGTCAAAGGCTCGAAGCTGTGCAGGGTCTGACGGTCGTCAATAGCGCTCTTTCCAGTAAGAAAGATGAGATGTCCTGAAACTTTGATTTAATATGGATTCCCCTCATTTGGGGAAAGAAGGACTCTGCCAACTTGTAGTCAGTGTAGTCAGTTACATTAGAAAAGAAGGCTGATTAACGCTTCCACAATACTGTTTTCTTTTTTTTTTTCCCACATAGATCCATCTATTYATCACAATCTTTTACACAAAATGACTCCATGGGATCACTCTGATTTCTAATGGAATGGAAGGGAGAAACAGCTTTTAATTATTTCCTGTATGTACAAAATCCCTGTCACAGAGAAATAATACACTCATACACACAAAACCCTAAGGCACTGCAAGAAATACAACTTTCAA
This sequence comes from Nothoprocta perdicaria, assembly GCF_003342845.1. Classification (NCBI taxonomy): domain Eukaryota; kingdom Metazoa; phylum Chordata; class Aves; order Tinamiformes; family Tinamidae; genus Nothoprocta; species Nothoprocta perdicaria. The sequence goes on along the minus strand of NW_020455777.1, from coordinate 3,608,711 downwards.
TATATTACATAATCCAATTCATACAAACTCTATGAGTACAAAGGCTGAGCTAGTGTGATATGATTCGAGCATATGGATATAAAAAAATACTAAAAGAAATTGAATTAGGTAGCTTATTTATGTTCTCTTCTTCTCAGTTCACTGCATCATTATCATTTTATCAGGATCCCCTGACACTCCTGATGAAGTGTGAGCAGATTGACTCGCCAGAGCCACAGTCCAAATGAGTCCTTGCTCTCTGATGTTCATGGACAGCTTGTGAAACTTTCCAGTTGATGCGGAGATGTCCACTGGGAATACTACAAGGAGTTCAGGAAAGCCTTTTTTTCTTTCTTCCTTTTCCTCTCCCTTTAACATGATGTCTTATTTTATAGTGGAAGGACTAAATCTCACCATGGGAAATATGAGCTTTTGATAAAAGCAAGAGTTAAAACCAACAAAAACAACTTAGAATTTTTCAAAATCTGATCTGTCAATAACAGCAGTGAATTCAGGAACATTCAAATTAATGTTCATTTTTGGAAAGGGGGAGGTAAAGGCACTTCAAGGAGTTAAATCTTCTGTCACAACACAGCTTGCCTCAGATCCACACTTTGCTATAAATGAAATCTATTTTAATGCTATTTGTAGCCCATGTATTTGTCAGTATTACCAGATGATTTTATCCTTTGCAACAGTTCTTACCATCTGTTAATGAAGGGTCCTTTATTGAATTTCAGCAGTACAGAATAGCAGGAAAAGATGTATTGCAAGAGATGTTGTGGCTCTGGTTTTACCTTCAGGCTGCAAGTTGAGTGTCTTGCTGTCACTCCTTTGCGGTCCATCAAAAACCAACTCCTACTGCAAACAACTGTAAAAATGTACTGTCAGCACTAACATTGTTAAGGCTAAAAGGAAAACACACACAATAGGCTTGTGTCACCAAAAAGACTGCAAAGCATCTGGACACATTATTGAAACCTATTCTGTTCTTAAACAAGGACACCCATGTATGTTAGAAATACAGTGTTATCTGCACTACAGAAAATAACCATGATTAATACTTTTACCCAATGTGACCACTAGCTCCCTAGTAAAAATAAAGCATAAGTCAAATATTTTATTGTAACAAAGATCTCCAACCATAGCCATAGCCTCAAAGCTACAATCAAGCTAGCTCTAGTACATAGTACACTATGAAGCCATGTTTAAACAATCACTAAAACAAAATATATTGTAATTAGATCCTCCAATATTGTTGGCTTTTCTCCCTTTCCTTTTTTTCAATACAAATGAGCCCCAAAGGACATATATGCACTTGGTGCCTGGTGAAGACTGAACTGAGGTTGGTATATAAGGGTAGAAAGAAAAGCCAGTCTCTCTGTAAAGTAATGTAAACAGATCTTAAACTTGAAACTGAAGGAAACTGAAGGCATCTTCTTTTTTTTTTTTTTTTTTTTTTTTTTTTTTTTTTTTTTTTTTTTTTTTTTAAGCACCAGGGTGACTTAATTTCCCAGCTGTTCGTTTCCATCAATAATTCATGAGCAAAAGCAAAGAAAACACTTTTCAGGAATGCTTCTCTGCCCAAATAACAAGACGTTATTGTAATTCAGAAGGATCTCAGGACAGGACAAAATAAATTACTAGGTCTGTAAAATGCTAAACAACATTAAAACAGTACAGGCAGTTTCTCACATCCAAGATTGCTAGGGTTGTGGTTAAAGGTTGTTTAAAGKTTGGTAAGTGGGTTTTAGTCTGTTGGGATCCAAACTCTTCTGTCTGTGTTTCTCCTGTAGGTGTTGATACTATTCCCAGCTAGGAATAATAGGCAATTTTACTTCCTCCTGTGCTTTCAGTGCAAGTTATTTTTAAGGAGAAAGCTAAACTAAAAAGTCTTCGCAACCACTCCCTCTTTCTGACCAAATGTTAGAAACCTGAATTTCAAGTTTGGTCAGAAAAGGAAGTGAAAAAATGGTTGTTTAAATATTTATACATATATATGTATATATTTATTGTATAACAGCAGTGCTTTGCACAAATCACACATTAGATAAAGCATTTATTAAACTGACCACAAGACTTGCTGAAGAATGCTACTACCCATCCTTGGAAGGACAGATTCTGTACCTTTTACTTCAAACTTTTAAAAGATTAAATATTTTCAGCAAATTATCCAATCTCTGCACCCCAATTTTGCTTTATTGCATTCAAGGGGCAGAAGGACATCTGCCTACCTCTTGGATGAAGTTTGGGAAAGCGGCTGTGGGACATTTTCAGGCTGAGGATGAGGAGGGGACTGAGAGGGAGTGYGGGGTCAGCACTGGTTCCCAGAGCCCAGGCTCGTGCCTGGGACGTGACTGCCATCACCTGAACGGACCTCCCGGGTAGCCTCCACGTTTCCTCCTGCAAGAGATGTGATCTGAGCTGTAGCTAATCCCTCCCCACTGTTTTAGTCWTTCAGATCACTGTGGGCCTCCAGGCCCATAAAACAGTCCAAAGTGGGGCAGACTTCTAGTGCCAGCTGCAGCATTTTGCATGATATTTCAGGGTGGCCCTTGGCCTTTGGACTGTGTTGGAGCTGCTTGAGCTGGGACAGTGTCACTGGGACAGACTGGCCTTCTGTCTTGTCTGTATGAGAGCAACAGTAAATCAGCACATTCAGTGTTTCCTTCTGCAGCAGAGAACGTCCCTGCTGCTCATTCACAAGAATGCCGGGAGTCCTGATAGTGTGAGCAAAGCAACCTTCCTCCGTCATCTGGCATCCAGCACTGGCGACAGTTTGGCCTCGTACATGCAAGGAAGGCTGTAAGAGAAGTTCATCTGCTGCACCTGTTATAAAAAAAAAAGTCCCGTAGGCAAGCAAAGATGTTGGAACGATCCCTCATGTCACACAGTGGCACTTCAAGAATGATTTCATATGCCAGCCAGACTCCAGCTTCCCTGATTCCTTAAAGTCTTGTCATGACTAGCATATGCAGTGTGGCACCGAGCATGAGGTTTTGGAGAACACAGATTAAACTCTGCTAGCAAGCTGATTTAGGGCATTGCATGTTATTTTCTTTTTGGTAGGCTCTTTGGCTTGTTTATTTGCTTGCCTATTTGAGGCTCCTTTCATTCCCTCCTTCCTCCTTCCCCATGCCCTCACTGTTTAAAATTTAGGATGTATTTTCAAGCAACTCAACAATTTTTCAGACATAGTGAAAATATTAATTTATTTTTAGACTGCAGTCTTGATTCTGTGGGAGAAAAGGACAGCAAAGACCTTTCCTACTCAAAGAAGAAACCAAGGAACTATTTGTGAACTCTGGCGCTTCCTGAAACTACAGGAAGGCTAGAAACTAGTAAATGTGAGCAGAGGATTATTACTCACTCTACTTTTAATCTCTGTATCATCCTGTCCCAGAGGAAGGAACAAAAGCCTGACAGGGCTGATGGTGATTCATTCAGTGTCTTAACTGGCTTGTATAGGCAACGAAGAGAGAAGGTCTCCCTTTTTCTACTGCAGATCTATTTAATAAATAATCTTTTCAGTTGTTAGTTTCAGTAAAGAATTAGTCTRCAACCTGTTTGCCATATATTTTCTTGCAATGTAGTGCAACTCTCCATCTTTCTCTTCTTACACACTTTTTGTAACTGTGCTGGAACCATAGCATACTTGCATTGGCAAAAATGGTCAACCACATCATTTCAACGTGGACTAGCCCATCTTCTCAATGTTCCTTGTCCAGTGTGGCTTTCACCCTCTGCACAGACCCTCATGGCTCACTGTTAGTAGCAGGGGCTACATGTTGACAGTCATTTATCAGCAATGCGTGGAGGTTAAACTATCTGGAAAACAYGAGAGTCTTGGGGTTAGGAAACCAGAGACATCTTGCAATGCATAACCTACCTGGCAGACCCAGACTTCTCATGATGGGTTATGCTACTTTAATGAATACTTAGAAGAAAGCAGCACCCAGTGTGGGTCTGATCATAGGACACCTTTCCATGAGTCCCCACAAAACAACGATGAAAKTGTCCAACATAAGAGACTAACTACAAGACATAGTAGTTCATAGTTCAACCATCAGTTAGCCAAGCATGGTGAAATTAAGCCAGATTCAAGCTCTATTGGCAGCCTGAAGTAAGGATAGCTGTGGAGTTGAAAAATCCAGCGCAAAATAATTATCCTAGTAAGACAAGGTTTTATTTTCAGGAATCAGAAGTCTTCTTATTTTGTCATCCAGAAATTGGTTAATGAAATGGGCTCATGTAGTATATATGAAAGAAGTCTTCTTGACATAACCTTGCTGCTTGACTGGCTACATATGTGTTAACTGTCACAAAAAGTTAACGTTTTATAATTTAAGCATATCCCCTCCAGGCATCATTTAATTCATCCACTCACATGACAGCTGCAAGGGAATTTTATTGCAGTGGCAGCCACAAAGCAAGGATGTGCAAAAGGGTTTGACACAAACCTTTGATTCATTTCAAAGCATGTTGACTGCTTGCTGATTTCTGAGTAATGTAAATGTTTTACTTGGTGGGATGAGCTCAACAAGAAAATAACTGGGTTTCCTTGTGGATAATTTGGTTTCCTTTTCTGGCTTTGAATTCTGATRTTGCATCAGTTCTGTAGCAAAGAATAATAAGTAGGATAAAAATATTTCTGAGTCAGGAAGAWGTATGCTTGAATATTTGTACCTAGATAAAAAAGTCGAGATTCACCAAATCTTGGATAGTGTAATCACTCTAAACATCTAGTACTATCAATATAATGACAAAATAATGGCACACTATCATAGCTAGTGCTCAGAACACTGAGCTCTGCAAAAACAAAGTTTTGTATAGATCAAACTGCTACAAATTAGAGACTAGAAATTAAATCTAATGCAATTAGTTACTTTCTTAGTAACCGTTATAGTTTACTGTTCTCATTTATTGACTCAACATTTCTTTACTGACCAGTCTCCCTGGGAGAAGTAATGCATCTGGTGAAAATACAAATCACAGAATCACAGAATTTTTGAGGTTGGAGAGGATCTTTAGAGATCATCTAGCCCAACGCCCCTGCTCCAGCAGGGACACCCAGAGCACGGGGCACAGGGTGGCATCCAGGCGGGTTTGGAAGATCTCCGGAGAAGAAGACTCCACAGCCTCCCTGGGCAGCCTGTTCCACTGCTCTGTCACCCTCACAGGAAAGAAGTTCYTYCTCACATGCGGACGGAACTTCCTGTGTTTCAGTTGTACTCATTACCCCTTGTCCTATCACTGGTGAGCACTGAGAAGAGTTTGACCCCTTCCTCCCTACATTTTCCCCTCAGTATTTATACATATTGATCAGATCCTCTCTCAATCCTCTCTTCTCTGTGCTAAACCGGAGATATCAATAACAAATGAGAAACAAGTTAGAAACAAATTAACAAACGGTTGCAGTAATCAGGAGAGGATGCAGCTGTAATCTGATGGGGAGAGGTTGTGTGGCCATGATGCATAATTCGTTATCAAAGTACTCACAATGTTAGCCAAAGCAAATGTCAGAAAGAAGGAAATATTAAAACAGTCRTTTCACATTTGGCATTGCTTCCTTCCTCTATCACTAATTGCCATGTTGCATCAGAAAGTTGAARACGGTGATGCATGGACAAAAAACACTACTTGCTACCTTCATCTGGTCTAAAAGCATGTGTACCCATCTGTGGGATGGAGAGAGAAGTCATTGCAAACAAAGTGCTCACACGACCTCAGCTCTCCAAATTATCTCTTCCTTGAGTTACTCCATTCTCAATGGCAAGCAGCATGTCTAAAAATTGCTTACACAAGAAAAGGCAATGAGTAACTTGTACATTTTCCCTCTGTCCTACAATGTCATGAAAAGAGCTTGAACTCCCTCTGATCAGAAACTGGTTAAAATTCCATTCCAGGCAAGCACAAACATTTACTGTCATTAGTTAGGATAGGTGAACTAGGACTGGTCACTGCAGAAATGCCAATAAGCTTCTTTGGCAAGAAGGAACTCCATCTGTTATGAGAAATAGTTGAAGTGCAGAAGGGAGCTGATGGAATATTGGTGGTATTGTATTATTCAATTAAACCTGTGAATATTACCTTGGAAACAGCAAACGGAAAAAAAAAAGATCTCCTTTGGAGCTGCCTGAATTTTGTCTTTTAGAATGAAAGATCAAGAATCATTCTTCCGAAGCTCTATTGTTAACTAACCATACATCACAAGTGCTATACTTGTAACTAAGGCTTCATTACTTAACCCATGCTGGAGTCAGCAACGCAGAGCTCATTTCCTGGTCACTCGTCACAGCCATTCTTAGCATATACCCATAAGGACTAACAAACAGACTCCGGGGAGTGTCCATGGGATTTAGGGTTATGAAGAAATGAAAATCATCCCCTAAATCACTCAGTGCAAACCCTCTGGTTTCTTAAAAGAACAGAAGACTGCATTCCTCCATGTCTTTCTGTCCACATATAGAAAGGTGTAGAAACACACAAGGTCCCTCTTTAGGAAGGTAACCCTGAGAGACTGAGATTGGGAATTAATGATTGACTTCTGAGGTCCCTGATCAAAAAAAAATATATATCTTGTAACCTTTTGGACTCAGTTTCCCCATTGCTGGACTTCTCTTGCCCCTTATTTTGCATTGCATGATTGCAAAGCACTTTACAGAATGCTTCACATGTTTATCATTACGAGTAAATGAACTGGCTGTGTGGGGCTAATCATTGTGGGCCCCCTATGCATTTCATTCTACAGATAGTGATTATGATGTTTCAGAAATAATACAAAAAAAAAAAAAAAAGGCAAAACAAAATCTTTATAATCTTTTCCAGGCATCTTCCAGACTATGAAAATCATCTGCCCAACAACTGAAGGGTTAATGATGTGGACAGATACTGCAACAGTTAATGCAAATCCCTCTAGTATTTGCAGCAAATCTGTCCAGAACCAAACTTCCCCATTTTTGTCAGAATAAAAATATAAAATTCTAATTGTTTAGTCTTTTTCACCCCCATAATTGCTTCTTCACATGCTTCTATCTGTTCTAGAGAACTTGAATATTTTCTGCAAGGAAAGCAGTGTTCCCTRTGCTGTTTAAGTGAGAGATGAGGAGAAGGAGGTAGCATCTGGATGAGGTAGCATCTGGATCATTCCTCCATTGTTCTGCTCCTCTTCATATGGTTTCTTGATAGACATCTTTCAATGTCTTGCATCCAGGTTGCTTTTCAGCACATGGGCTCGTCTGCACTTGGAGTGCTTCCTAACATCTGCTTCAGATTTGTTGCTCCTTTGTTTTCATTTATGTCCCTTCTCAAATGTTATTGTTTTTAGGCTAAAAATATTAAATTGTATAGAAAATGCCCAGATAGSTTAAGACTGGTATGCACATGAGGTAAATTTTATTTTAATTGTTGTTTGCTATTATATTAAGCACAGAAGGTTCAGACTTTCTGTTGACAGGAGAGGAAAGATTTTTATCTGTATTCATTTAACAGAGCAAACACTGTAGATAGATTTGGCCTTTTTCAATAGAGCCAGAACACATGACAATGTTTTGAGCTCTGAGCCCTCATCATGTCACACTTGTACCATCAAATCAGTGCTACTAAAGCAAAACAAGCTGACTTAGAGATGAAACAATTTCTTATTATAACAAATCTCTTGATTTGAATTTATACCAAAAAAGATTTTTTGTCCAAAGTTTTTGTCCAAAACAATCTATATAGTGCAAAGTAAGACAACAAAATAAATATACCCGGAAATACACCTCTCTTGAATTTGAGTCTGTCCACACTTTATTGCTTATCAAAATTTCTTTTGTCTTTTCTCATTCTCTGCCTTTCCTCTATCCTTTGTAGCTCAGTAATCTATACCTACTGAAAGGAGAGGTAGGTGGCAGTCGTTAAAACTAGAGTAACTTTATTGCTCTCCAGAAGTCCGAACCATAATTAATGTACCTTTAGATGTTACATGAAAGTTAAATATATGGCGTATGCTTTGGGGAGTGCAGGTCATCTGGCAGCCAAGAGGAGTAGACACTATGCTGTTTGCAAGATTGTACTATTTGTTTCCAGGTAGCATGCCTAGTATTTATGCTTTGCCCTGATTCCTCACATTTCTCCAAGCCACATCCCATTGAATGGAATTAGCAGAGCCCTTGTCTAACTTCTCTATGGGGCCATTTTTATTTTCTTAAGCTGGTAAGACATCAGCAGCATGGTCCCATAGACACGATTTTGGCCTGTGTGCAGAGTTTGAGACAGGTTCCAAAGCAACTTGCTACTTTCTTTGGCAGTCAAGCTACAGAAGCATATGGCACTAAGTTACTTACTGAATAATATTAAAAATGGTATAAGGTTCTGTATTTTAACTGAGCAGCTATATTGCTGCTCATTAAACACTTCAGAAATGTCCATCTTCATAAATATAAAATATAGAATTACGTATGCCAAAGAAAGGCACTATTACAGTTCCTTAAAATGAAATCTTCCAGGTTTTAAAATGCTTAGTAATACTGGCCTGCTGACATCCTTCTTGTGACCTTAAAACAATTTTTTGTTGTTTCCTTTAAATAATTTAGTGAGTGATTGCTCAGTGATGATGTTTAAATAAAAACACAATGTGATAGYTAATCTGCGAGACAGATGCTATTAATATTGGTTGAATGTAGTTTCAGAAGTATTCTGCCTGAACCTGAAGTACTAAGCTGGATATAAATAGTGGTGGATTTCCCTTATGTGGAAAATGCAATAGTCCCGTTAAGCATGTCTGTGCAGAACTAGCCAGTATATTGGCTCTCAGCTTTGAGTACCTTGTGTTAGCCCAGATGAGGTGTGAGGAGCCAGGCTGCAAAGCTTGGCCAAGCTAATGAATCCTCGTTAGCTCTCCACTCCCCTATATACTCCTATATATTTCTGCTGGACTTCTCAGAGCATTTCCCCTAATCCTTTTGTGCCACAGARAGTGGAGCTGTTCCATAACTCATCAGGAGAACATCAACAACTCCCAACACCCAACTTATGCAGCCTGCCTTAAGTTACTTCAAAGTTATCTGGCTTTGCAGTGACAAATAGAGGGTGCAAATGCTGGAGACACTCTTGCCCATGGAACAACCTTGGAGGAGGGAACYTCCAGCTGAAGACTGTTTAACCAGCAACCAGCAGCTCAGGGACATGCATGATGCCTTAAAGGTGTTTCCAAAAACCCTGCTGTGCCTATGCACTGGATCTTCTCTTGTTGGCTGGGAGAGGTTGCAGACGTGGCTGAAACCTCTAACTTCTCTTTCTAGCCTATCTGTCAGAGATCACCAGCATCAAGGCAGGGGCTATGGAGTGGTGAATGGAATAAACACAAAACTGAAATAAGAGTCAAAAATATCTCCACAGTGATGATGTACTGTTCCAAGGGGCTGCAATACGGTTGGGTCACTGTCCCAGAAATTGCCCACAACTTCAACATAATTCAGAATATCATAGTGGCCTCTGTATAGCTACATGCCAAGAAGATGTACCTCTGCATTCTGTCTGCTCTTAGAGATATGAAATGTTAGAATTGATGCTACTTTATATCTCATACCCACAGCTACATATGCAATTATTCTTAAACTCTTCCAGTTAAATTTCCTATAAAAGATCCAATTTTTTCCTTTTGTCCTTTGGGTTTATTTTACTTTTGCAGAAATATAAAAGACAGATCAGCTAAGGAKCTTTGTTTAAATATTACTGGCATAAGTGAATTTAGTAATACTAGAGTTAGTCCTGGAAGGAGGTTAATAAGATTACTCATATTAACTATGAACTTAATAAAGTTTTGCTGGCTACTGCTGGGTGCTCTGTAGCTCCAGAAGCTTATAGTTTAAGCTAGGTTGAGCTCACTGCTGAGGGGAAGGCTGATCCAGTGATTAGTTACTGCCCCAAGTCTGCAAGATGCAACTTCACAGCCCTGCCTTTCTGCAGATGTCTGTACAAAACACTCAAGACACAGTCCCACCTGGACCTCCTATGCTAAGAAAGTCCTTTTTTTTTTCTCCAGGATTCCCAGAAAAAGCAGCATTCAGCAGAGGAGGAAGAAAATATATAATTCTAACATAAACAGATCTCTACCTTATGATTTGATTGATGGTGGCACTGGTGCTCCTGGTGGCAGGAAGGAAAGAGTAAGTTTGGGTAGGAAGGAAGGAAGGAAGGAAGGAAGGAAGGAAGGAAGGAAGGAAGGAAGGAGGGAAGATTGGTGAAAGTGTTTTATGAAATACGGGAGCCACTGTCCCCATGTGCCCCACCAGCTCACCTATAAAACAGGGCAACTAATATTCTCTCCCCCACAAAACATTTGAGGATGGGCATATTTCTGCTTCAGAGGCACTCAGGTATAAGATACAAGCATATAAACTGGATCAGGCTCCAGCTAGTGAGGCTAAGGAACGTATTTTAGCTGTTTATCTCAAATGACCTCAGATCTCGAACTTGGGTGGTTTTCTTTAGCCTCCTATGAAAAGTGCTGCATTACTTTTGGGTTATTTAATCTTTTCTTCTTTCATCTCCTCTTAAATGCTGGTACAATTCTGAAAATAAAAATAAATACTGTGTATGCAAAAGAAAAATTTTCATTATTTTAACTTTTTCTATTTTTTCCYAATATTTTGGTCAAAAACAGACTCTTTATTTGATAATAACCTTTTCATGACCCTACAAAAACACTGACATATTTTGCTAATTTATTATATCTATTGAAAAATATTYGCCAAGTCAAGTCAGGTGGAAGCAAGTCTAAAAGCCTCTGATTAAAGTCTTTTTTTTTCTTTATCATGATCAATAAGGACAGTGGTATGTGGAATAGGTAGTTGTACTATGAAAATTGAAACAGGGGCTTTTTTTTTTTCCCTTGAAAACCATGTCCAGATTTAACATCTGAGGATTTTTTTCTTGATCWAAAAAGCTGAGAGTCTTTTTACAACTTCAGAATCTCCTAAGCTGTTCCTGTGTTTAGCTTATATCAAGAGAGGACACAATAACATATTACTAACGCTGGTAATGTGATAATGTTAAATAAATTTGGTACACTGTGATGATATGATGCTGTGATGTGATRAAGAGGGAAAGCAGGAAGAATGAGTTGAAAATGGAAAAGGATAATTTAGTTTATAAGGAAAACATCTTTGAGGTATATTACTGTGTATAAATGTCTCCAGAGTTCTGTGGTGAAACTGTCCTGAGTTTCTGAAATTAATCTTGTGTTTTCTTGTGTTTYACAATAGCATGACACAGCTAAATTTTATGTCTCATTAGTTTGGAAATAGTTACTGTTTTCTGATGGTCTAGTCTTCTCTCAAAATCTTCTAATGTAGCACCTCTGCTCAGTAAAGTTAAGCTTTCTGCCATTAGATTGATTTTCTCAGTTTCTTTTTACAGACCTTCAGCTCCTTGTCTGAAAATCACAGTTTTGAAAAATAGAACCACATTTTCAGATCTAAGAGCTAATTATTATAATGGATGAATCACACTTAATAATTTCATGAAGAAAACTGAAATGTGTACAAACTCACGTATATGSTACATCTGGTCCAATTATTGCAAATATTACTTACAAAAGCAACTTTTACTTCTGCTAGTGAGTCAAATCTAGTTTCTGCAATTATATTTCTCATTTGTGTTTACCAAAGAGTATACATCAATTGATTTTACACAGTATTGACAAACTATTCTGTATGACTAATGACTGACTRACTTACATTTCTTTATTCATTCATCCATTTCTGCTCAAATGGAGGAGTTGAAATTCCCAGTAAGTTAATACAGGTAACATATATTTTTCCTCTCATAGCTTTTGTATCTATAAATCATTAATGAAACAATAACTATTTGTTTATTTATCTTTATAATGCTACTAGACTGCATATAGTAATAGCAATTCATGTTTTTAACAAAAGGTTAACATGTTGTTTTGTTATTTTTGTTTGTTCATGTACAGTCTGGTAGCTCCACTTTGTAACACAAACATGTTTTAAACAATTCATGTACCTCCTATTTATTCATACTCATTCTTTCATTCACTAGACAAAAATCCGAAGATTTATGGTTTTATTCATAACTTGCTTGACAAACAGTACTAGACTAACATAAGCAACTAGCCAGTCTCTTGAAATGTTTTTTCCCTCTCTTGTGATGCATTTCAAAGCCATTAGACGCTAATCTGACAACATTTTTATATGATATGGTTGTCAGTAGGAAAAATAGAAAAGCATGGGAAAGCACTGGGAAAAATAAGAAACTTCAATGTATTTGGGAACAGCTGCTTGGGGGGTACACATGTGTACAGGAAACACACTATGCTAAAAGATAAGTATTTCAATAGCACATTGGTAACACTTTAGGCTACAGTGCACTATGTCTTTACTGTCACTGTATTTAAAAAAAAAAGCGAAGTAGAAAATAGCAGGTAGATGAAGCAGGTGGCAACAGGAAGAAAAATAAAAACTTCCTGGAAGAACGTTGCATTGGGAGTCCATCAGCAATAAGAAAATAAAACCCTGTTTCAAGAGGGTAATTGAGGACATAAGTACCACTCATTCAGAAGTAATAGCTAGCACATACCAAAATTACATTTCAAAGAATTAGACAAAACTCTGAGAGGTCATTCTGAGGCTTTAGCACCCACTTCTAGTGCTCTCCTGGGCAAATGCTAATAAGTGAAATTGTATGATGGGCCAGTGGCAACTATAAACACAGAATCACAAAGCACCTTTCTGTTATATAGTTATAGAATTATAACTATAGTTACTGTTCTAATTTTCACTGACTGTGGTATGTGATAATTATTACTGGATGGAATTATTTAATGATATGGAGGAATTTTTTTATTTTACATAGTTACATGGGCCTTATTTGGATGATCAAAGCAAGCACATTACAGTGGTCCACATTTTGGCTGGACTAAAGGTGAGTCATTGGCAGTTTATATTACCAAATTAGTTGCAAAAGTTACAGTGTTTTGAATTGCCTGGAGGGAGGGCTTAATACGACAAGACTGAGAATTTGTCTACCAGATTTAGTTACTTACAAGGCTGAAATTGTCAATAACTTACAACAAAAATCGTGTTTTTTAATAAAATGACTAAGTTAACAGGCTTGCATATGTCTTGGTGCTATAAAGTACGTTTTGAAAACCCACTGAAGGAATTTAAGCTGTTCAGCTCTCCACTGCTGATGACAGCGCACACCTCTTTGAAAAATCACCCTGTATGCTTTGCATATGTTAGACTTCTCTTGCTCCATAATCTCCCAGTGTATTGTTATTGCCTTTTTGACAGCTGGTTCACATACCAATAGTGATGTAACCCAGCTGACCTTGCACCCCTTACAGGTCATGCATGATTCTTGTATTCACAGTTTAATAGAGCTGGAAAACAAGTCTTTCAGAAAAACATCTTTCCTTGGGCAAAGTGKGTTGCATTAGCTATGAACCAATATAATAGAAACAGCAATGCATCTATCTGTGTCAATTTGTAATTTTTTTATTATAGTTGCAAAAAAAATGTGGATTTTGATTCCTTCTGAGATCAGTATGTGTAGGAAAACACAAGTGGACAAGGCAGGTAGTGAGTTTCTTTCATTTCAGCACATAGTCACTTAATTTTACATAATTTAAAACATATTATTTAGCCATTTCTTTTGCTTTACCTCTCCAAAATTTCAGTAATTTGCCAAGTCCAAAAAATTATTCAATAGGATTTGTTTTGCTGCTGTTAAATAGCTCACACTTACTGCAAATTCATCTGTAGCAAAGGGCAATAAAAATGATGAGGAGAGGCTAAGAGATTTGGGACTTTTCAGGCTGAAGAAGAGAAGACTGAGGGAGGATCTTTTCTGAAACACAGGAAATTCTCTCTGAATATGAGAAAACGCCTCTTCTTCTTCTTTTTTTTTTAATTTTTTATTTTAGAGCATTCTACCCAGGGAGGTTGTGGAGTTTTCATCCTTGGAGATATTCCAAATCCAACCCGACATGGTGCTGGGCAGCCTGCTCCAGTCAACACAGTTCTGAGCAGGGGTGTTGGACCAGTCTCTACTGGTCCTTTCCCTCAACTCCTGAGTTAACAGGCTGTGACTCCAGAGTGACCAAGAATTTGTTGTAATAGGTGCTCCCCAAACACTTCTTTCTTCCCAACTTTTTTTTTGCTCCGTCTATCTTGGTGTTCTGTGATTTGTCAGCTATTTCTCAAATTTTTCTCTTATAATGTCAATTAAGATTGTGAGTCCTTGGAATGTTTGCTCATGTCAAGTGAGGTACAAATATGTTACCTTCTTTTGCTGCAAGTTAAAAAAAAATGTAAGATTGGATTGGATAGTTTCAGCTCTGCATCTCTGCATTAAGAAATACATGGGGAGATTCATGGGGAGATGGGGAAATACATGGGGAGATTCAAGACTAAATTTTGACTGAAGTAGGATAATAGATTGTATGCCTTATCCCTCTCATCTGAAATTATTTGAATTATTTGAATTATTTGAATAAGAATTTTTAGCCTTTTCCTTTGCTTCCTTAGCATTTTCCTGTTACTTATTTCTTCCATGATTTGAACTCATTTTTGTCATCCTGTGGAATGTAATCATGCACTTCTGTTCCTGAGATGTTAAACATCCCAGTGAAGCTGCATGGCAAAAAAGGCCAATGACTAGGTAAGTCAAAAAGAGAGGAACAAGGCCACCTTGCAGTTCCTGATAGCTTAGTGCATTGCACTGATACCAGACTGATGACTTCATTACTGAGTTAGGTTTTTGTAGGTGGAACTTAAATCTTTGCACTCTCAATGCAGTAAAGGAGCTAGAGTGGCAAAATAATTTACATAAATAAAAATAAAAATAATAATTCAGCAAGATCTGCCCCCTCAGCTACCTATTTGTGAAGGTGTAAATATTATAACCCCAAAGGGATCTTAGGGATCATTAGTGGCATGGAGCTCTGAAGACCTGAGTGATGCTTGGCTGAAAGCCTGTGACTGATAGGTAGCCACAAATGTGATTTTGAACTACAGAATGAGAGTGAGATCATCATCATTAGGAAGGAACAAGATGATGTTATTCACAGGGAATTCAAGGGTTTGTGCGTTCGCTTTTAGTTTATGCTGCTGGAAGAAAGTGGAAATAATATGGCAATATCCACAATAAATAGAACCCCCCCAAACTGTAAAGAGTGATATAGCAAATGGTAACACAAAGAAAATCACTAACCTTCAGTTGGTTTTATTATTATATTCCTATTAGTGATATTATTATGTTTCTACTAGTGAAGCCAAAAAAAGATGTTTTTTAGCAATATTTATTTTACTCAACTTATAAAGAAAGTACAAATGAGAGTGCTAGGGAGAAAGTAGCTAGTAGTTGACTTCTAGAAATAATTTCCGGTCACAGCACCGCGTTTCTCAGTCACTTTATGAACTGCTTTAAAAAAATAACCTTCTACCAAAATCACAGTATATAAAATACTTGTCTATGTGCTGAAAAAAATCTGCACTTTACATTTCATTCTATATGGTAAGCTGCTTAAGCTCAACTTTAACCTTCAGAGCATGACAAACAGCTGTCCTTTTAAAAAAATTAAAAGCATTCTAAAACTAAAGTAGGGAAAATATAATGAAAGGAATAATTTATATTATTTGATAAAACAAGAAAAAAAAAAGAAGATGAATTAAGGAAATGAATGAATTTTATTTCAGGCCAGGTAAAGGTTTTCTTATTGGTTTGATTTATCTCCAGTTTTATTCACTCTGTGTTCACATACTGCACTTGTGAATGTTTGCAGGAATGAAAAAATTGCAACTCCTTCCCCCCCAAAATAATAGCTTAAGGAGAGAGAACTGCTACAGAAAGAAATTAGGTTGTTGCACTGGGAATGACCGTCTTACTTGAAGTGGAAGGAAAGTTACACTAAATCAAAGACCTCTGATGACACTGGACACTGGGTTTTGCCCGGCCGTGCTTAGCTGATCCCAGTACTGGGAGAGCAATGATACAAGTTGCTAAGTGGGTAAGGATAAATATATAAAATGGGGGTATAGGAGAGAGGAGGGATATAAAAATTGAACTCTTTGAAGAGGAAATTATAGAATCTTTTGATGTGAGAATGGAAGCTGAAATGAGCATGTATTTGGATGAGAAAATGGCTTTTAATTTTTCACTTTGAACATTGTCCAGAACTTCAAAATGAAAGYACAGAGCTGTAAACCATTCTAGAATTTGCTAAAAAATTCATATCTGCTCTGAATTAAGGCAGTATGGTGTCAACTTTATGTCTRTTTTTTAATTTAAGTTGACCTCCTTAGAAGTGCTCACTAGGCTATGGCACAAGTTTTTCACTTGGTCTGTTTGCCACAATGCATAAACAAAATAATGCAACTCCAGAGTCTCTGATGAATGAAAAAGTAACACTAGCTGATCATTTTATCTTTCTCTTTTCCATTTTTATCCCATTGGAAGTCACAAGCACAAGCCCAGGAGCTCCCTCCTGTTCCAAGAGAGCACAAAGAGAGAACCAGGATGCAAATCTCCTTTGGAGTACATACACAGGGCAGGGAACACCAGCCTCACCAAATCATCTCTGATCTCCTCTAAAAGATGTGGAGAGCCAAGGAGAAGGAGAGCATCTACCACCCCTTTCCTAAGCTAGACAGGGCAAACTGCCTGAATGCTAAAATAAACTGGATTATCTCCTTTACTGTCCATGCAACAGTGAGGACACGATGTCTTAGGCTATGTGTGCACCTGGATTGCTGTAAATGCATATTCAGTGCTCTCAAAGCCAGAACAGCAGCTTTGCCACATGTGTAGGACTTGACTCCCTTTTGTAAACTCAGGGAAACCTTACACAGTGCTAACAGCATGGATAGTACTACACAGAGAGATAAATGTAGCTTATGAACACATTAAGATCTTGGCAAGTCATCAGAGTAACTTAAAAAGCTTTTAGCATAGATGAGGATTGCATCAATGATAGATAAATTGCATATCAGCCTCACTCCTCCAGCTGATGTGTATTTGGGCTGATAGTCTGCTCTGCCAACCTCAGTTAGGAAAATGAGCCACAAAGATTCCCCACCTTTGCGTAAGCTGCTGCCTAAGCTTTACAGTGCTGGCAAGCGAAGGATACAAAACTCAATGAGCTGAGTTGTCAGACCCAGCCAAACTTCAGTCCTTGCTGTCTGCTCATAAGCCTGGTAAAAGGAAGCCCTCGAGGAATAAATTGTGTCACTGCCTTCGATGGCTGTTGACACTGGTCTTCCCTGAAGCAATTCTCCAACACAGCATGAGGCTTCACTGTAACAAAATAGCAGGGCTACATGTTTCATTGCCTTGAAGTCTGCTAACAGTTCTGCAGGCACCCAGGCCAGCAACAAATAAGGACTGATTTTCCTTTGCGCTGATTGCAAATTTGTCCTATATAGAATAAGCCAAGTTAACAGCATGCAAAGCAGCAGGCAATTAATGCTGTGTGACAGGTAAAGGAAATGACTGTATAACAAGGGGAAAGCCGCACTAAGAGAGCACAAACTTTCCATCTTCCAGAGTTACCTTGGTCAGAACCTGATATATAAATAGGGAATAATGAATGCATAATGCAGGTGGGACTGCCGATGCTCTGATATCATCAAGTTTTGTCATGTTCAGAACTGGCACTATCAACACCTACAGTGAAGAGATTGATTTACATGCAGTCAAGGCACGAGCAAACTAATAGTAACAATATGTTTTTCAAACCGGTCACTATGCAAACCCTGGCTTTTTCATACATATTTATTGTTGGACCTGCTAGCATCTTGAATCAAGGAATCACAAGCTGGATTCTCATAAATCATACTGTATTGTTGATTTTATACCTATATTGTGGTTGTAATTTATATGTCAATTTATATTTTTTCCAGCATTTGACATCTTTCTTCAGTTTAAGGAAAATTTATATTTGTTTCCACTGTGATTTTGACCTTAATAAAGATTGTCTTACTACATAGTAAATTATTAGCATAATGGACCTCTTTGACCAAGGGCAGGGCTCAGAGAAATACAACTTCTTACAATTTAAAATCTTTGGGGTTCTTTGTTTTCTGAGTTCACCACTTCACTACAGAGGGTAAACCAGCACAAGTCAGGTCAGACCTAGCACAGGTCTCAGCCAAACAATGGCAGGGAAACATCTTGGTCCCAGCCAAAACAATGGCAGGGAAACATCTTGTAAGGATTTTTAATCCTTGGGGAATTGCCTTCCAGGGTAGAGCATATCCCTTGGGGTTTGCCCTGTGAGCCAAGCAGTGCCCTAATGGCCTTGCTCCCACAAATGCTTTCTGTGCACTCCGTGATCTTCTTCTGAGGGCATTCAGGCAGCACTTTTCCAGCTCCTAACAAAAATCCTTGGCAAGCTGCAACCCTGGCACTCCAGAACCTCATTTATTGTAGCTAGAGTTGAAGGGAATTGAGTGCTGTGCTCAATGAAGAGGATTCTTCTCATTAATTCAACCATTAAAAAGTCTCCTTTTTTTTTTTTTTTTTTCTTTTTCAATCAAGTTTGCCTGCCTGCCATTGGAAAGTGGCTAAATTCAGGCAAGATCCTCAGAGCTGACATTTCAGAGCTGTTGAGTGCTGCAACCTGAAGTCACTGGAAAGTTCAGCAAGGTGAATGAACTTGAACAAGACCACATAAAATTGGCTTTAGCTGCCCCAGAACAGGCTGGAAATATAAAATAAATCGGGCGGGGGAAGAATGGGTTTTGGTTTTGAGTTAAATTTTAAACAAGGATTCAATACTTTCAGAAATAAAGTCTAAAGACAGTCAGGTATTTTATGCAGTAAGAATTTCAATTTTTTTCTCTGTTCTCACCAAGCAATGCTTGTACAGCCAAATGAGAAAGAAAAACTTCTGACATCCTTTACTCTTAAGATGACACCCATAAAATTATTGTTTAAAATATTTTAGTCCGTGTTATGTTTCAAATGTGGGTTTTTGTTCTGTTTTTATTGTAACTAAATTATATTTATTAGCGAATTCAGAAAAAAATGGCTTATTTTCATGCATATTTATTTTAARGAAATCTACAAAATGCAAAAAAAGAAAAAGCTTCACAGTGAAACTCGCAACAATATAACATCACTCAGTTATGCTGGGATGTTTTTAATATCTCCCTTCCATGTGCTAGTCCTTTATCTACTTCCTCTGGTCTTTATCATTTCTTTCTGGCTAATTTTATATGTGGAATTGTGATGTTCCCTGATTAATGTGTGAAACATCTTTTTCTGTAGAGCAAAGAATATGATCAGATAATTTAGAAACACAATATATTATTCACTAGATATCCTTTAAGGCAATATTCTTTTAAAGTTTAAGTATTTCCAGTAGATTTCCCTGGGTAATATTCTGGAATCTGAATAGAGTATCTGAGCTGGGAGTTTGGATCTGTCCATTTTCCTGCATATTAATCATTATACAAGATGGTATCTAATATCTCAGACCTTTCTTTCATTTTGGAATTGCCTAGATAGATGTTCATTAACATCAGCTATCCATGGACCATGGATATGCATTTTTTTTTTTTTTTAAATTATAGTAGAGGAATCTCATTTATTTCAGAGAAGTTAATCCAGGTTTATGTTATAATAATTGAGAACATGAAAATTTGATCCTGAAATCCTAGGTGTTGAGAGATTTTYATCTTTATAATATGAGGTATTTTAGCTATTATTAATACTCCACTTTTCTTTTCCTAAAGCTCAAGTTATTTAATATAGATACATTTCTTCATAGCAATACCGTACTGTAAATCCGCATTGCATGTAGGCTTAATTTCTAATACAATGTGTATTCTGCCTGTTATCTCCATCTAATATTGTTTTATTGTATCAGATTCACACCTTCCAGTTTGATATGGCTACTTATATAGGATGCCAAGTCAAAGCCTGCTGATCCAGAAGCATGAAAAACAAGCTAGGAAGTTCAGAGTAGATATAGAGACTAAGTTTCATAAAAAATAATATTAAAAAAAAAAAGGAACTTAAGCTTGTATTTAATTTTGGACTTACTCACTTTTCATGAACAGGAGGTTCACCTCCATTCCAAAGCATGAGAGGACTTAGTATATATAGCACAATCTCTGCTCTGATAGACCTGAATCTTTCTCCTGCTAAAATTTTCGTCTATGCTCTTGTTAGAGATTCAATATGTAGTTTACCTCCAGAAACAAATAAGAGGCATTTTTTTTTCTCCAACAAGAGCCCCATGATTGCTGTCCAGACTTAGATGGGCTTCTCTACTGTGCCTAACAAGACATATATCACGACAATGAACAATTTCATCAATGCACTCTGAAGCTATTCCTATTGACTTCACTCCACTTTGGATCAGGCCCTAGTATGAAAAATAAGTAACCTTTAACAATCCACACAAGCTTGAGTTACAGGTACTAAATAATGCCAGCCACATGTTTGCTCAGGCAGTATGACTGTCCCCATTTCTCATTCCCTGTTTTATTATTAGTATTAGTGTGTTACTGGGCTAGATGAATTTTCCAAGTCAGCATAACCAGTTTCAACTTTAGTAGCATGTACTAAGCCTCGGAGGGGAAGTGGAGGTATAACACACTAAATGTTTTATCTAGGTGCATGGCAGACAAGATGTAACAGGTCAGACTTGGACTTAGCTCTTGTAAATCAGCCTAATATCATTAACAGTTATTTGCTTTTCTGATTTAAACCACCTGAGGAACATGACTCTGACACCTGAGTTGGCTTTTTACACAACATACATGCTGCTATGGACAACTTCCCCTTCCCTTTCCCCTTCCCCTTCCCTTTCCCCTTCCCGGTAACTCTTTCAAAATGGTCTGTGTCAAACACATACCAGAGATCAAACAATAACTCTTCATGCTTTCCCAGCCTACTAGTCTTGCTTTTCATTCTGTCTCAGTTTGCTAAGTGCTACTTCCTCTTCTTTTTTGAGATGTTCATCTGAGCTTGAAACATGAAACTTGACCTTGAAGGAAGGGTTTTGGTTTGTTTTTCAACAATATTTGGAGGAAAATTTTGGGGAAAAAAGTACTTAAGTAAAAAAAGTACTTATGTAAACTAGATCAAGCTAACTCATAGGGGAAGAGGAGACTCAAGGTGGTAGAAATGACTTGAACAAGTCACACTTAAAACACGAGTGAGTTCAGTCTGGAACAAACTGGTTCAGTCTGGTGCAGCAGAAAAAGACGTAGTACTGCATAACTCTTATATCAGTCTTTCATTCTACTTGTGTTGAGCTAAGCTCAGTCTATTAGGCATCCAGAAAATGCTGTGATCTGGAGTTTGTAATGCTCTGTTTAATGGACTTTCACGAGGAAGAAGACAAGGAATAAGAGAAGTGTTCTGCCTTAAATTTGGGAGAGCATATGTAGAATGTGTGGAGCATGCATAGAAGCTATGAAATAAGGTAAGACTCTGTGCATGTGATTACAAGAAAAAAGAATAGGGAGAAAAGTGAGGAAAGGAGATGCCATTCACAACAGTAAAATTCTGCAGATGGAGCCAGGCTGACCTGACTGTTAGCTATAGGGAATAATCTACTGCAGCTGTAAGTTAGACTTAGTAAGCAAGGTGCGAAATGCATCACAGTTTCACATCAGGAAATGTCAGCTCTTCAGTATAAGCCTAATGACTGTTCTAATTGGTTCACGTTACATTCTTATGAATGGTCTGACAATTAGAGGTCCCCAGCTCAGGGCAGCATCAAGGCTGAATTTTAACAAGTGAAGTAGTATCAAGTCAATAAGTCAGACTAGGCTATGTACTGAAAGCTTTTCCTGATTCAGAGTCTAGAGTATTCACATTTGCTGAGGTTACCAATACTTACACTTTTTATAGATAATTTTATTTGACTTTAAAATCTTTAACAATACTTATTTTTTAAATGAATGCATACCAATGTAAGAATCACAATATAATTCAGTAGTGAAATATTTTTTGCTTTGAAGAAGGAAATTTCCTACACTTCAGAGATACAGAAACACCTGAATATTTAGTAGTTAATGAATTTAAAGTATTTCAAGGAACTGGGCAAACACATATCATATTTCTGATCCTAGACTTGGCATATGGATCTATTTTGGATAAAGTTGAGGATGAGCACAAAAAAACTCCAACTTTTTATCTTGATTGTAGATGTACTTGGGGGACTGAGAGAAATACCCTGCTACAGCAATGTAGGTCTCAGAAGTGTCCCCAGATGTCCACAGGAAGACGGGAATTTTGCCTTCTGAGAAGACTCCAGCATTATTATTCATGAAGTTTTCTAAGGTAAATATGTTTGCAGGTGGGAAGAAGGCAAGCCAGAACCACACCTTCTTGTAGTCTGCAAATACCAGACACTGTGAATGAATCTGAAAATATGAGCCCTTTTTTATTGGTATAGTGTCATCTAGTGACATATCTGTAAATACTGCACACTTAATATAACTACTTCTACTTAGCATTGGCACATAAAAAGAAATAAACGTCATTCAGAAAACCAGCGTGTTTCTGCTCTACTCTTCTCCAGGACCTTCCTTTTCCTAATACCTTTCCAACTGTCTAAACAATTTCATGGAACTTGCATAAAAGCTCCACATTTTTTTTTTAAAAAATTGCTTTTTATTGTCTAATTTTTCCTTGTTTTCCCAATGAATAAAAAGAACTTGAATTGTGTTACAACATGAGTAAAATTAAGCAAGAAAGACTCTAATAGAAGAATTGTATGATTATTACAAATGGGAAAATTCTGTGTTTATTCTCCTTTGCCTCTGCATAGGACTTAACACCTTGTTGTGCTGGAGAGAAAATTCTGTGTGGATACTGACTGAAGGGAAAGCATCCCTCTTTGTGTTAAAAATAAAAACAGCATGAAATGAAAGAAGAAAAAGAAAGAAATGGCTGTAACTTGGTGGACCACAGCACCATGATTTCCTACCTGAGGAAATCCTCCCTACCTCCACCATGCACATAGCCTTGGGGGTGAAACACAAGGCAGAGAACAGGCTGCCATGTGGACACAGGCACAGCACGGAGCAGAAGCAAGAGAGGCAGATCCCCCTGCCTGTATTTTGTGAACATGTGGATGAGTTGGTTTAAGATAATGGAGAGGCAGAGTGTGGAGAGAGACTGCTGTCAGTCGTTCAGTCTGTGAGTAGAGGTTTTATGAACACTCTGCTGATAGCTGTAGCTTGAGGAATAGCTGTGCGTTGTGGCATTGCCGTCTGCCCTGTCCTGTGGGAAAATATTCAAGGAAGTCAGCTCAAACTTTTTTAACCAGTTGGGATTCTTGAAAGCTTTTTTAGTTTCTTTTTCTCCTTAGTTTTAAGGCATCATTTTCTGATCCTGAGTTCTCCAGGCACACAGGAGTAGTGGACTTGCATGCGAGGTGTGAGTTTTGTAAGTGCAATTGAGAGTCAGAGCAGACTGGTGTAAGGTACAACCAGTCCAACCAGAGAAAGCTAGATGGGAGCGCATCACATCACTAGATGTTGTCTGGGGCTCTCTGCAGCCTTACCGAATAGGTAGCAGAGGGCAACCAGAACTATCCCTTCAAAGGGCCCATATGCTTGCTGACACATGACCTCTTTTTCTTTTTTTCCAAAATTGTCTGATGGATCTTGATTCCCAAATGAATATAGTTTCCATGTGAGATTTGACCGCAACTGCTTCATTGGCCGAGGTAAGCATAGATGTGACATACTCTAATCTACTCCAGCCTACCAAGAAATTCTTTTATCAGCAGTTGTATCTTGCTTTGTGGTCAATATTTATTGCTTTTCCTAAAACGTTAGGCCTGTCAGATAATCCTTGGGCTCAGAAGGGGCTCGTTCTCTGGCATTGCATCCTAATTTATGTAAATACCAACACCACAGCTCAAAAATGCAGAGGAGGTGAGCACATCCTTCTTTCATCCAAAGTAGGCTGGAATCATATAAATATGTTGTGGATCTGCAACCAACCACATGAGAAAAAGCGCACTCAAAGAAAGGTAGAAAGGTATTAAGTTGCTGGGTCAAAAATTGGATTCTAAGCTTTTGCAGCTGAAAGCCATAGGAGAGCTCTTTGGCAATAAGATTTTCCYTGGCTATTTGAGGCATTATGTACATTTTCCATTTGAGGTTTTACAGTGATTTCTTATTGGTTGCCTATATACTAGCATGTGCAGTGTTGAGAATGATAGAGCAAAGGACTGGGAATTTTTACTTTTTCTGTGGTGACGGGGGGAGGGAGAGGACCTGTTCATGCACTGGCTGTAACCAATCAACTTTTGCATGATGCCAAAAAATTAAACACAGTAAAGCCAGACCCTGTCAGCAATGAGCTGATTGCTTTAAATAAGGGAGATTTCCTGAATGCTTAAATTGAAACTTCTACTATGATTAAAGCAAAGAGAAGTACCAGGATGCTTCCTAACTATTTAGTTCCTAAAATTCCTGTGAGGTCTGGAGATGACAAATTCAATTCTGATGTGCTGTGTTTTACACTCTGCAGGCTGCAGTAAAAGGTAAAACTAATCAAGCTTGGGTTTCCCATGGGCTGTGCTTTGAGATGTTTTCTTATTTAAAGTCATGGAAATATGTTAAAACCCACATAGACTGGATGAAGTTTATACAAGGCAAAATGTATTCGATCATGCTTTTGCACAGTGTGCATATTTTGACTTTTCATTATTTTTTGTTTGTTTAATCCTTCATCCTGCTTAAAACTGTATTTCAACCACATTTGTAGGCTGAAGATGGGAAAGAATAGTTTATAACTCTCTCAAAATGTTGCTTACAACTGTTGTGAGCAGAGGATACCTTGGTACTGAATTGAATTTCTTCCACAAGATGTTAAATGCAGCAGGGGAGAAAGTAGGCAAATACTCAGCAAAAGACTTTTGTTGACATGGGGTAAATTTTTCATGTTGCTCATGGTCTTTTTAGGAAAAGTAGACTTCTTCCCTCGAGCCTRTATGTTAAAATATAAGTTTACTTTCACCTACAATTGTCCTGCCTTAGATTTTCTCAATCTGCAAAATGAATAGTTGCAGGAAATGTGCATAAGTAACTACCATTGTAAAAAGGCAGGCATATATATACACATACAACATTTTATATGGCAGGGGAAGTCACTGAAATTAACCTTTCCAGAAGATCTCTCTGCATCAGATATTATTTCTGAACTATGTATGTATTCAAAAATATATTCTCGAAGTGATCGTTTTTAAATTTTCTGAAATAAAATATTTCCTACTGTGAATAAATGAAGCACTATCACTGTGCAACCATATACTTCACCAAAAAAAGTTTTCTCATCAAGATTTCCAAATTTCATTGGATATACTTGTCCTTAAATCTTGCATCTCTGTTTATATTTCCAGAGTTTAACACTTTTCATTATGGTTATTCATTATGGATATATTCTTTTCAGTTAATTAAAATCTCCACATTCAACTTCTCTGATATGGTATTCAGATTTAAATTGGAGGTAAAGAAGGGGAGAATATATTTTAAAGATTTATTATATGATTRTATTAGGCAATGGTCCTACCAAATGAATGACAGATGCACGCTGCAAATCATTCAACGGCCTGCATCATCATTCTGCATTCTGCTTGAAAGTCTGAAATATGTTCTTAAGCAACCAAAAATACAGAGATAGAAGATTTACATTTTACATTACATTTCRGTATCCATCTGGCTTTGATAGTGCTCCCAGACCACTGCGTGCTTGTATTAGGAGATGGCTCTAGGAATATCAAAGCCTTTTAGAGACAAAAAAACAGTGTCTTTTCGAAATGCAACAGTATGAAGTCATGAGCGGAGGTTTGATTGGCCTCCAAGTTTGTATTTTCTCATCCTGGTCAATTTTTACTGAATGGCATTGCAATTAACTGAGAAATGGTGCCGCATTATTATTGTGGCCTACTTGGCTCTTTTGTTTCTAATAACATTTTCAGCAAACACAATTGTTTTGATTAACACCCTTCAAGGACTYTACTCTTCCAAGGAGCACTTGTTGACAATGGGGCTTTAGGAGCCTTTTCAGTAATTAGCCCATTTGGTAATTGGCTCCACTGTACTGCTGCGAGCTGCACACCAGCAGCCCCATCGCTACTGTGAAGGGCCGTAGTGGCCAGGAGCACAGTGACACCGGGCTGGTCTTACATATCAGAGCCCATAGGATTCAACTTAAACACTGTGATTGTCGGTCATAATGCCTATGGGGTGCCTCACAGAGCAGTAGTTGAAGCCTGCTTGCTTWTTTTAAATGATAAATAAATTTAAATCGAGTGTATTATTTATTATTTAACTATTTTTATTATTTGTGTATTTAAATGAAATTTAAATTAAATAAATACTATTACCACTAATAATAATGTTATCAGAAACTATCTGTGGTAAAMGATGCTTCAGTGTTCATTTCTGGCAGCGTTAAATAAGCCAACTCGTGCTCTTCTCCCAGCGGTCACCTCCACCCCTTGCACACCTATTGGTGACCATGGAGGGGTCAAAGCTTTGTGTGCTGCCCACCACGATCCTGTTGTTTCAAATACGGCTCGGGGCCGGCAACTTGGCCTTTGGGCATTGCGGAGAGGGAGAAGAAAGACGTTTCTGTGCTTTGAAGGCTGCATGTGCCGGGCAGACAGGAAGCCAGAGCTTCTGTCAGTCAACAGCACATGCAAAATTTATCAAGTCTATTACTTGACAGAGGTTACTCTGTCATTACTAACTAACAGGGCTCTGCCAGGGAATTTTTTTATGGAAGCATGTGCTGTCAAAGGCAAAGTGTCCCCTGATTGATTGCCACAGCTGACCTAAACATACAGGGATCACTGTGCAATAACCCCTTTATCATATAGAAACCACCAAACACTAAGTTCAATAACACTAATGGTCTCACTAAACCCCCAAAGCCAGGCGAATTCAAACAAAGACGGGGGAAAAAATGTCATCCTTTCTTTAGGCACCACAGCGTGCAGTGGTGTTGCAAGCCCCAGTGACATCTCATTGATGGAAAGCCACAATTGTGTAAGATGTTGTTAAACCCATGGGCTGATCTTCCCATGTTAGAATATGTATATTTGACCTTTTTTAAAAAATATTTTTTTCTGAAAAAAAAWGCAGTGTTGTTAGCTAGATAAATAGTGTGCAATCATCATGTCTAAGAGATCCTAAGCCTGAACTTTCCTATAAAGTGGTAAGCCCTTGACTGGAAAGAGTTTTCTAATGATTAAAATTCTTAAAAAAAATAAAAAGGGGAGAAGGAAGGAAGGAAGGAAGGAAGGAAGGAAGGAAGGAAGGAAGGAAGGAAGGAAGGAAGGAAGGAAGGAAGGAAGGAAGGAAGGAAGGAAGGAAGGAAGGAAGGAGAGAAAGAGAGAAAAAAGTAATATCTACAAAGAGAAAAGAAAGAAATATTTCCTAAGTTCCAGGCCAGCTGTAAGATCACTATCAGGCATAGCAACATATCAAATCATTTCCTCTGGACATAAATATATTGGTACAGAAAAGAAGGCATGAGTATTACTTTTGTTTACTTTTGTTGTTGTAGGTTTTTTTTTTTTACGACAGACAAAAAAGTTTGAGAAAGTTTGAATGAGAGAGAGGAAAGAACTGAATATAATATATAATGTTTGTATTTCAAGATATTATAACATTAATAGTTTGAGAAATACTAGGTTTAAGGGGAGGATCTCCTGCAAACTTCAGTCTCCCTGTAAAAGCAGCAGCCCCTAGACAGAGACTAGTGATAATTTCAAAAGCTAGGAGCCAAGTCCTTGTCTCCCTGAGGTCAGTGACAGAGTTTACTATAATAAACATGCAGCATCAGGCCACAAGTCATTTCTGATGTGGAGGTGCGAAACCTCACAGGTCCTTCTGTCATGGTGTTTCCTGGAACACTGTGAAGATCCTAACACAGAAAGAACACAGGAAGATCCTAATTCAGGAAGAAGCCCTGCAAGCAATTACTGTTATATATCACTCGGGTTTTGTGCTAGGTTTATGGGTAGGAGTGATTTTTCGGTTCAATGGCCAAGCCAAAAACAAAGCTTTGATTCTGGTCAAACAAAGTATTTTTGCAACCTGAATCAAATAGTTCCAGACTCTCTCATTATAAGCTCAGGGGTTAGATCACCCTAACCATATTACAGTTCAAACTTTTGGCAATCAAGTGTAAAACCAACAACAGTTCTATGTTATTAATAAGTACTTTGTGATAACTGAAAAGTCCATAAGAAAAAAATGGGACATATGCTCTCTTGCTGCTGCACCTGTTTTTCTTTGCCTGTTTAAGGGAAGCAGAGAGTAAATGCTTCTGTGAACAGAGTCACACAGCAAGAGGAAAGCGCTCTCGAGGGATAGSCTTGCTTGAGTCAGCCTTAAAGATAGGTAGGGCAGGTTACTTCAGGGACAATATATACCCATATAACTCCATCAAGGAATAGCCCTGCTCTGTAGGTGAGGCCTGTGGGAGAACATGGTGCCTTCAGCAGGAGTCACAGGGCACAGACAAGGTGTTCAGAATAGCTAAGCAAAACTTTTTGGCTGAAGGAAAAGTGTAGAAATGTCACAACTTTAAATTTGGGTTAATTTCACCTATGCAAACTCTAAAGTACAATAGAAAGAATCTACTGCTTCTGGTGAAAGCCATGTGCAAATAGATTTCTGTGAAAGCAGTTTCTCAGAGTTTCAAGTTGAACCCAAAATTTAGRCAGCAGTTTCAGGTAAGAATTTCTTTGGTGAAATTTGAATTTATTTGAACCTGAAGTGAAATTCAGTAGAACCCAAATATAGGTTTCATGAACCCTTCCTAGTCATCCTGCACCCTTTTGGGATCCCAGCTTGCTCTGCTACTTAGTACCCAGAGGACACATTGATCTCCCCACCTTACTCTGCTCTGTGTGTACCCTCTCTACCAGTTGCAATGGTCAGACACAAGAGTTGGATTCTGTCATTCAGGATTTCTTCCAAAAYCTGCAAACCTTCACTAACTAGACCTTCTAAAGGAAGAATTAAACCTTACCTGAGGGCCCTTTAAAGGCAACCTTTACATGCAAAGTCTAAGTGTAAAATGGCAAAGTACTTTATTAGGTGATGCAGTGGCAAATTCACTTGACAAGTAGTATGCAGAACTAGCAGTTAGTCAATCACTCAATCACAGGGGCTTTGGCTACAATTAACCATGATCCCCTTAATACAATGACATTAAGTAATAGTATTTGTATGGGCTTATACTGCCATGGGTTCCAGGCRGGAGCTGGGTAACAAGCCAATGTGCACTGGAAAATACTGGAACACTGGAGGACATTATTTTCTTCAAATGACACAAAGAAATTTATATTCATCTTACATCTGTGGGATTCCCCATGCGCTTTACTTGTCCCATATGATATTTTCAGTTCAAGTTGTTAATATGCCACACTATGGATGCATGTTTATTTACCAGCTTTTTACAGGACCCTTCCTCTTGCAGTTTTAAAATCACAGCTCAAGGGGAATTCTCATGCTGTAGCATCCATCCTTTCAAAGGGCTTGTTCAAATTTGTTTGAAAAGGTTTATTCTTAGTAATTGCTGGTAGTATTTACCTAACAGACCCTCCTCACCTCTCCCTTCTCAGAATAACCAGTCATTTCATTCTTGGCCTTATGTCTTACAGTACATAGAAGAGAGGACAACGAAGTGTCCTGAGATAGTCAGCTCACACCTGTCACCTTTCTTAAAAATAGCCATTGAGTCAGCCTTTCTCATGGTTCTCTGCTGGTGCTCAGTGACATTGTAAATAAACAGTAAGTGATTCTGATGACACACTGCAAATTCCTGAAACATGCACGGAGAATCCCATCCATATCGTCTCAGTGACTGATGCTCTCCTGTTCCAGTTTATTGCAGGTCATCTCAACTTTTGTACTGAAACAACAAATTGTTTTTAGGAAGCTTCCATCTGTAGGATGGGTTCATCATAGTAGTGATGCAATACACTTGATACAATGCTCCAAATAATACATATGAGAAATTTCTGCCTTAGGTACTTTCAAAAAACTCTACTGGGGAGCTCAGTGAATGAACACCATGATTTTGAGATGTGATGAGATATGGAGAYGCATTGACTGACTCAGTCTGTCATTCCCTTCCTCACTTCTTCCTCTTTCTTTGTGAGAGTGTACTGGAAGAGATTCAGTCTCTTGTGTTCAGCCTATAGTCACCAGAAAGTGATTCAATGAAGGTTGTCACACGTGGCTTCTGCCTCAAAGTCCTTTACTGATTTCAGGGAACTCTTGAGTCTGGTGGTGTCAAATTCTGAGTGGATGAGCTAGAAGCACAGCAGTAAGCGATCTTCCAGATGCAGAGGAAGAACAGTAGTCCCCGTGGGAAAGGATGCATAACACTCATTTGGAGAAAAGTCAGCCAACCTGAGTCAGTGAGCGACGGAGGGAAATGAAATGATGAAGGAAGCCTACATTTGGAAGCAGAATAGTGTTTCGGGATCCAAAAACTTGTGCATCAACATCATCATTGCAAAGCAAAACGCAGAAGGAAAACCATAGAGAGCTAATAAGCATATGAAAATCTGGCTGAGAGAGGTACCTGGCTCTRCTGCACATATTGTAGTCACTTTGCACACCTTCCCTTTGGAAAGAGCTTTCTAAAAACATCTCTATGGGAGATGAGCTTGCCAAAAATAGCATTTTATCAGCAGCACATCTTGTCATGACCAGCATTTTAGCTGGAGCAAGAGGTCAGTGTGCCAATAATATTTTTTCAGGAGCAGGATTCCTCCACCTCCATGTTGGAAGGTAAAAGCTATCAGAACACCACTTTCACTAAATCTATCCCCTCCCCCCACTTCTTTCTGATAAAATGTTATTTTTACCCATCTCCTCCTCAAAATAAAACATTATTTTTGGAAGGTTCCTGCCCTTCATAAAACACTATTTTTCTCAAACAAAACTCCTGATAAAACTCCACTTTCAGCAACCTTTCTCCTTAAATTGCCAGGGTCCTCATTCCTGATAAAAAAGTGTTTTCTGTTAAGTCTCCACTTCTGATAAAATGTTACTTTTTCCAAAATTCTGTTCCTGATAAAACATTCATTTTGCCAAGATTGGCTCCTGAGAAAATGTTATGTTTGGCAAGGGCTATTCCTGATAAAACATTTACTTTTGCCAAACCTCTACTTCTATTAATTTTTTTTCCCCTCAAAATTATTATTATTTCCCCTAAAACTTCTTTAGAGTAAGAYATTGGATATGACACAACAGTGGGTGACAGAGTGTCTCTTGCCAACCAGTCTTTAATCCACCGCCATGATTGTTAATGGTGATTCCATTGAGACATTAATGTTTAATGCCTTTTGCACAGTGTGGTTCTTCTGGAAGACTTGGAAGGAACAATGAAAAAGATATTTGCACCCTTGTGCTGAAAATGGGCTTAGTTATCGTATTAGCTCCTCGTATACAGCAAACCTGGTCTTATTTAAAAGAGCATAAAATCAGGCCCACCAAGAGATTAAAGGCGAAACACTTACAGAGATGTCCAGGATTTTCCAGTTCTGTAATATTTAGCATTCCTGTGAGGTTAAATGAGGCTAGAGCTGGGCTCGCAGGATTGTCACTTTAAAGTCCTGCTTACAGTAATTTGCAACAAAGTCATAATAGTGACAATCTTATTGTACCACACGTTGCTCAAAGAAGGCATCTTGCACGGTTAAGTGCAAAGATGTATTTCTAAAAATGCGAGGTGCTGTAAGAATGTGTGATAGCAGAGGGCCCAGCTGTCATATTGGCACGAGACAAGAGGACTTCTTAGATAATATATTGTGAAGTTTGTGTTACTACATGTCCCTCAGTCAGGCAGCATTCACCCTAAATCCAAGGCTCTAACTACTTCTGTGTCAAATATCATTCAAGRACTAATAATGAATTGCACAATGTTTTTTATGTGCTTGCATTATACTTTCTACTTCTTCCTACGCATTTTTAGATGGCTGTCACACACAATGTATGAGGAAAGGATGAGGAGTTGATTCTGTCCACCTTGAAGAGGTTCTAAATGCTGTCTTCAGCTACCTGAAGGGCACTTTACAGAAGATACATCCAGGCTTTTCTCAAAAGGGCTTTGGAGAAAGGACAAGAAGGAATGAGCTGAAGTTGCAGGAACAGTAACTCCGCTTAGATATAAGGAAAAATAAATGTCATTGTAAAATCAGTCAGACCAAGGGATAAGTGTCACAGATGCTGTGAATTCTCATCTTTGGAGATATTGAGAACTCAGCTGGTCATAGCCCTGAGAAATATGATCCAACTTTGCAGACAGTCCTGCTTTGAGAAGGAAGTTGGACCAGATGATTAGAGGTCCTTTCCAACCTGAATGGCCCTATGATTGGTCCTACGCATTTTGACATACAGAAACTTACACTCAGGGGTTAAAACTCAGATGTAAAAACATAAAAAATGTAATTAAGTTAGCATTAGACCACAATTGGAATGATTTGTTTACTGTCTTACCAGTCAATGTCTCATCCCTGCTAGATTTAGAATATATTAGCCTTCAGAAGGCTAGATGGAAAGCAGTAGGTTGCTTCCATGGGGAATAGTATTAAAATTAGTTATCTTGATTAAATATCTAGTTTATGAAGCTCAGAAGACAGATATTGGAAAGAAATGTGAAATCTAAATGTAGCTCCGAGAGACCATGGTAGCCTGAAGGCAGCCATGCATATAGGATAACCCAGAGAGGTTTTGGGGTCTTCTTCTCTGGAGATCTTCAAAAGCCGCTTGGATGCAGCCCTGTGCCACGTACTCTAGGTGACCCAGCGTGTGCAGGAAGGTTGGACTAGATGACCTCTAGAGGTCCCTTCCAACCTTGAGCATTCTATGATTCTATGATATGGAAGTATATATACAGGRACAGGCAAAAAGGCAGGACCATTCTTTTCATCAGCACAAAACTCTTAATCAGTTTAAGCTAATCATGCATTTGCAGAAAATGCTCACAGGATCTGGTGTGAAGTTTAGGTTACAATACAGCTTGCTCTCTTATTTCTGTACTTCTCTTTTTAAGCCAAAGAATTGTTGTGATTTCTGGCTTGCAGCATATCAAATAATTCTTTAATGCTTATGTTGTGGGGACTGATTTTGAGTGAGGCCAGCAGGTCTGAAGCACTGCCTTTCTGATCTGGTCCATCCTTGCAGGTCCCACTCCCACATTTAGGGTAGCAAGATCTAGGGCCAGTGTTGTGCTAATGTGTCAAAACTTCAGGTTGCACAGATCCATTTAAACTTTAGTCATGCAAGGCACCACTTGCAAGTGTCAATACAAAAGTACAATACTGAACACAAGACAGCACATCTTTCACAAAAAGCACAGAGTAGTGGTGAATGTGCCCAAGTCCATACAGTGCATCTACTTCAGAAGACAGTCCTTAACTATGCAGAGTATATTCTGGACCATGATTAAAGCTGAAGAGTAGAATGTGTGCTACTTGGCTCATCCACAGGCTGGTCTCAAGCTCATCCCAGTTTCCCAGTCAGCAGCAATTAATAATGAAACAAAGAGAGTTGTGGCTAAATATTTCACTATTCCTTGCTCACTAGAGTGAGAAGGAGCTCTTTGTCCTTTCAGTTAAGCCTAAGATAGTAATTTTGCTCTACATTTTAAAATATAGAGTTAAACCAAAGATATGTCTTCCTACCAAACAGCTGAAGTAATTAACAAGGTCTCTTGCTTCCTTGCACTCTAGTTTTAACAAAGTGACAGTGGACAAGATGTAGTGACATGCAAATCCTTAAGTCGTTAAGCAGAAAAACATGAGAGCACTACCTTTATTCCATAAAAGAGACTGGAAAATCACTGTCGATCCTTTCCTTCTCTCCACACCTCAGCAAATGCAGGTGTTGTTCTGAAAACACAGGAAACCTTTTTTTTTTTTTAAAAAAAAAAAACCCTAGTCTACAGTATAACATTAATCTCTCACTTCAGATTAGTAAACGTAATGATCCTTGTCTGGTTTCATTTCTGTTATCTTTTCATCCCAGAATGGGAACATTTTCTTGCCAAGAGAAGAAAAAAAAGTAAAATGTTTTCCAGGTTATGTCATAATAATAAACTTTAGATCCACTACAGCAGAAGTTGCATGAGAGAAATGTTAACAAGTCAGTAATAATAGTGAACAGGACTATGATCTAACAGTCCCTACATTGCAATGAATTTTCACAAAGAATAGTAAAACCAAGAGTCTAATGCAGCTGCTGATTTGGGATGCCTCATACTGCAAAGCTGAACTTCTGACATCAAAGTAATGCTCTGAAGATACCCCAAACCAATAGCTCCTTCTGAAAATGCTGACCATAGATTTTGCAAGTTCAACATTTTAACTTAAGGTTATGTTGACCTCAGAGCAATAAGCAAGGGAAATCATTTTATTCATATTAACTTTTGTAGATCTTTTTTTCTTTGTCTTTTGTAAGACCTAGCCTCTGGGCAGACAGCTCCCTGCTATGTCCTTGTAGTATTTCCCAAATATAAACATATGTTCTGGGGCATTTTTCAAGTCCCTCCAATTTACAAATGKTTCCAGTGTCCACACTTTCACACAAAACCAAACAGTTCAAATATAGGTAGTTTGTTTGGTTATTAAAAGTTTGTGCTCTAAAACAGAAGGAACATAGACCAGTACAATACATTTTAATGTCTCTAGACAAAGATTGTTCATATAGCAAACCACAGTACTATAAAAAGTGCAAAGGCAATGAAGGTCTATTCCACTGACATTTCCAACACTCATAACCTTGTCATTTTCTAGATTTGGCCTTTGGACCCTACAGAGATTTCTACCTCACTCTCTAATAGTAGGTGTTAGAGTTTCCCTGAAATCTCTTTATGACTCATGCTGTTGATCTATTTTAAGAAAGCAGTCCCATTTCCAAATTTCAGTCACTTCTGACATCCCCTGCCATGTTCACCTGCCACTCCTGGCTGCTCTTCAGCAACCAGTTTGCACACCACATAAGCATTTAAAAATCCACAGTCAAACTAGGACTAAGAGATCAGTGCTAGGCACAGTCAATGACCTTTCTCTTYGTGACATAAGTAGATTAAAAGGTATTCTTTAAAGAGAGGGGGCAAAAATCAACAAGAAGACAATGTTGTCAAGACATCTGCTTGTCAGAGTCATGCATCAGCCCCTTAYTCATTCACTATTCTAAATGTTTTAAGTCACAGTTATGTTATGCTTAGAATATTAGCACGATATATAAACCCATTAATGCTTATGTGGTTTTCTAGGAAAGCTTTATTAAGAGATTTCACTCATCTATCCTGTGTCTCCCTGTGGCAGACACAAACCTGTAAGCACCAATCTCTTTTTAGATCTCTTCCCCCTTAATTCCATACATATGAAGTTTATATTGCATTTCCCTATGATAATATAACTAGTCCCTGAACAATATTGCACTAGTAGTAAGATGGGAAATGTGTAGCTCCAATCCTCAGGCCAAGTAATTTCAGTCTGTCAGAGTAGTAAGTAAAAGGTGGTTAATGTTAAAACCATCAAGCTTTATTTAAGAAAGCAAAAGAGAATAAGAGAATATTGATTTTAGCCATAGTAAACAGGTATGCTGGAGAAGCTGTCTGGAAGTGCTTTTGAAATGTTAGGACATAACCTGAAGTTTGAAATTTGTAGACTGTATTCTCCCCCCGTGAAATTAGTTACTCCACTTCTAATGCTTGGAGGAAACCAAAAATTGACACAGAAAAACAACTGTCTGACATCTATCTTACGTTTCTGAAGACACAATGAGGTAACAGTGGTTTTAACTGCTATAAATGTTACTTAAACACAGAGAATCATTCAATTTGCCAGACAGAAATATTTACTTCTTTTATCTGGAAAGCAAGGGAAAAGGACTCTCTCTGGACATAAAAGTGATGAACAAAACGCTGGATTAAGAGTGAAGTAGAAACATCAGTACAGGTGCTGGAGGGTCTCTAAGCTCAGCTGTAGCATTTCACTTGCGTCACTTTGCTGACAGCATTGCTGGTTACCTTCATGCCCTCAGGTTAGTTGGCTCCAAGCTTCCTAGAGCATAAATTTCCATGACTTAAAAGCTACTGGGTTAGGAATGAGTTACGATTGTATGGTTCAATAGCACTGTATTTTAACTGTTCTCTGAAATGTTAATTACTATGAAGTTTTAAACTTTGGAAAGGGCTCCCAGGACATGGGACAGCTGCTTTTAGCAAATATGTTTTCACAAAGTCAAAAACACATCTCCAAATCAAAGTGAGCGTTTGGTTGCTTTAGGAAATTCTGAGCTTCATTTCTTGATGCTACTTTTTGTACTTTGAGATCTACCATACGGATGTTGTAACTGCTTTACTTTGAATTCATGGTAAGCATCAAGGCAAGTTCTAGAGCAAAGACAAAGAAGGTAACAAACATTTCAGACAGGCAAGATGGCTTACGACTGCATAAAGGCTATATAATCTACCAATAATGTGTTTTAGTATAAGGCATTTTAAAATACCAAACCCAACCTCTTCTGGCTATGCCTTCTTTGCTAAAAAGATGTGTTTTTACAGCAAGAAAACTAAGGTGGAAGCTACCTTGGTAAGACCCCAGAGTGTACTTGAAGACTTTATTTCCTACATAAGCTTGATCAGACTTATTTATCTCATATGAAAAGCTACAAAGCCTGGTCTTCAAGACAGCATGGTAGACAGTGACACAGGCAGTAAGTATTCCTGTRGTCAAACACAAAACAAGATAGCCCACTGTTCTCATGAAGATATAATTTGTGTTCAGCCAATATGTTGTCAGAGAACTAATTTGAGAACTAGTTCTGGCAAAAGCTACCAATGGATTGTAGTAATAACACATGCAGTTAGCTGCAAACTCTAGTTATCCTAAAGAAATAGAAATGACTGGGACTTGGGTCAGCTGAGGTAAATCCTTCACATGTAGAAGGATTATATCAGCCTCTCAGATGGGATTGACTGGGATCCCTACAAGGTAAATGTTAAAAAAGCATTGCATTAGGTGATGTTAGCACTGAGACATTCACACAGCACCGGAGAGCTGTGAGTAGATCCAGAAAAAGGCACCTTGGGAGATGAGCTTGAGAAAGTGAGGAAGGAATATCTTCATGTTTGCCTGATGCAGAGAGGAGGCCAGTGAGGTCAGAGTGAAGCAATTAACTGTAGTGAGTGCCTGTTGTTAAGACGACAATCTCTCCCAGGGTAAATCCAGTGATACTGAAAACACCATTTCTTTTCATTGCTCTTTTTTTCCAATTATTTACCTATGATAATTTTACTTGAGATTACTGCTGAATATGTTATTCATAGTGGCGTTTCTGCATCTTCTCTTTCTGCCACTCATCTGAACCTTTCACACCAGACCTGTTTACCACCAAACCTCTCTGGGCAATACAAAGAAGGTGTTTGCAGCTTTCAAGACATCCTTTATTCATGTTGCACCTGCAACAGTTACAAAAGGAAATAATGAGCAATTTGTTCACATRATTTTCTACAAAAAAATGCCGTCTATCACTTTCCTTCTAGGAGAGCAGGCTTTTGTAATAGTTTTAATAACACAGCATAAAGAATTTACTGCARAGAAAAAGGGAGTCTCAGAAGGTTGTTTGTTCACCACAGAGCATTCAAGTTCTTCTGAAGACCACATATAACCTAACTAGAAAGCTTAGCGATATTTTATTATTTTCTTTTCAGAAGTGTAAAAAAATACTTTAAAGTACATATATGGACTGACCACAGATTTACTGCCACTGGCTTTTTGTAAGGCAGCCAGAATGAGGCTGCTCATGTACATAAATGAGTACAGCTGGTACATTTACTGGCAGCTTTATAGGAACACCTCCAGAACTGCTGAATGCTTGTGAAAGGTAGGGTATCAAACAAACTGTACTGGACATGTGGGCCAGTTGATGGGCAAGCCACTATAAACCTATCCATAACTAGTGCAGCTGTGACTATAAAACTTTTCAGAACACCCCCCCCAAAATCAGACACACAAACATTTAATGAATTTCAAATGAAAAACCTGGAATGCTTAGAGGGACCACATAATGATTTGGGGGAGTCCATTACAGGTCACACTTAAAACAAGAAGTGAGGTTTAGTAGTCAATATATTTTGTTGTTTCCTTTAATCAGCTTCAATTAAAATTTCCCAGCCATAATTAACTTTTTTCTATTTTTAACATCACATTTTGGAGTGTAGCCTGGTATTAATATGTGACAAAACAATGGGACCCCTTTAAAGGTGCTAGCAGGAAAGCGGTGACATTGTGACACAAAGGCAGGCTTTACATATTTGTGTTAAATAGAGAAAATAGTCATTTGCCTTGTGTGTAATAAAAGCCTATCTGAAATTTATTCTTCCTCTAGCAGTCAAGTTCCTACATCTGGTCACTGCAGTGCCCTTCAGTCAGAGTTTATGTCCTTAGGATCAATTATTTTATTATTTTTTTATTTGTAGCAAATGCCAGTAACTGGTAATCAAATTTTGAAATCTAGATGCAATACTTTTTATTCTGAGGTTTTTCTTTTACATGGAAGATGAACAGGAATGCATTAATTTATTGACATAAGATATTTATAGAGATGCATCATTACTGTATTATAAAATTATCTCTTCAAGTGCTGAAACAACCAARTAATTTTTTCTCATGACCCAGTATAATGCTGAATGTTTTACTTGCAAAGATTACTGTAGGGGAAAAAACTCATGTGTAGGGGACTAAACTCATGTGAAGTAGCTTTAAAAAATGATTCAGATTTGTTCAGCTATGAACAAAAGATTCTTTCTACATAAGAGAAGCTTCCTTTTTTTCCCTCAGCCAGAATACCAATGTAGTCTAAGTCATGTCTGACCACAGTACTCAACTGGCCCAAAGCTGATGAGCAAATCGCAAAATATCTCTCATCTAAGGTCAGACAAGGAAAGGTAACTAGTGTAGCAGTGGGAAAACAGTGTAGCAGTGTACACATTGAAGGACCACTTCCAAGACTGAAGGACCATTGCCAAGAGAAGTTGTGGAATCACCTTCTTTGGAGATCTTCAAAACCCACTTGAACACAGCCCTGTGCCACATGCTCTAGATGACCCTGCATGTGCAGGAAGGTTGGCCTAGATGATCTCTAAAGGTCCCTTCCAACTTTAAGGATTCTATGATTTCTATTAGCATGGTTTCTGGGGCAATAGTTCTGAAGAACATTGCTGTAATTGCAAACTTTGTGAACTCCCCCACTTACTTAGCTTTGTGTACTGTCATCAAGAAGAAGAGTGGTCCCACCTTGCTCATAGGTAGTAGATCCTCCATCTTTGGTTCATCTTACCACCAGCACCCACTCTGTCTCACACATAGGTACACATCTGAGGCTACYCACTTCCCTCATCATAACATCCAGGCCTCTCTATGCAGTACATCTGAGCCCTGAAAATCTCTGATTGTGCAGTCAGAGATTAGTCACGTTTTAGCTCTTTGGATAACTGCCAAAGCCCATGTTTCTGAGGGGCTCATGACCTAAGTCTCCACAAAATTTGGAAGCTCCTTCACAATTCCCAAGACAATAATGCTGAGACAGCTGAAATTATTCTGAGTACTGTCAYTGAAATAAAAATGCTCCGTAAATGGAACCCAACTAAAGCAGCCATGCCAATTTTCTATAAAAATCAGAGATAAAAAATGCTCTTTGGGATCTTTCTGCATATGTTATATTATAGGAAATGGCTGGGTTCCATCCTTATCTGGACTGCAGTCTTAAGACTGACTCAGACACATCTGTGTGTGGAGGATAGTAAGAGAACACCTCCATCAGCCATGTATTGGTGTTCAAATGTTGCACAGAGCATCTTCTGCAAGCTCAGTCTAGCTGACCTCACCCATTACGAACATTTTCACATAGTAAAACTGTCCAGGGACAAATA
This sequence comes from Nothoprocta perdicaria, assembly GCF_003342845.1. Classification (NCBI taxonomy): domain Eukaryota; kingdom Metazoa; phylum Chordata; class Aves; order Tinamiformes; family Tinamidae; genus Nothoprocta; species Nothoprocta perdicaria. The sequence continues at coordinate 3,568,778 of NW_020455777.1, read as the reverse complement.
TGTCGAGACTATCAAAAGATATTAGGAATAACCTCTTCAGCAAGGAGTGAGTGTTCACTTTAGATTACATTGATACATTGCAGTCATTGGCTTCCTAACCAGAGGAGTGAAGTTAGTAGTTTGAAAGAAAAAAAGACTACAGCAGGATTTCTATTCTACACAGATTTAGTGGAATAGACAGGTCTGTATGAAGTAAGGTCTGCTTCTAGTTCCCAAAGCTCAAAACTAAAATAGTTGCCAGGCTATTTTGAAAACCAAGTCATTGAAAGCTACTCACAGAGACACGGTTTTAGATTATTCGATCCCATGAAGCAGCTCCTCAGCATCTCAAACCAAACCTGCAGATTATAGGCTTCCTCTGTAACAAATGAGTACCAAGAAAATATACAAAGTATATTATTCATGAGTAATGCCTGTTATTTTTCTGTCCTATTAACTCAAATGCTCTTTCATTCCTTGCAGTCCTTTTTGTCTATTTTAGTTCTCTTTTTTTTCTATTCTCTTTGGGTTGGATCATCAGGGGAGTAAACTAGTACAACTTTGGGGGAACTATGCTGATTTATGATGGCTGAGGGGCTGGCCTCAAAGTGTACAAATATGAAGAAATTTCAATCTGTAATAAATATCACTGTTAAAATCCTTCCTCTTCCTCTGGGCCCTATACACTGGCAAAGACAAAAGGAAGGGAGGAAAAGTGCATAGTTTACCTCAAACTGCAGGCCAAATTTCAAATGTTCATTTCCTGCTGCTGAAGCATAAATTGTGGAGAAAGAATAGTTGAGCACAGCTTTGACAAGGTTTTTCTCCAAGTGAACTGTTCAGACTTACTACAGAGTGTCAGTGCCAGGCCATGCTAGTTACGTCCCTTTTTCATTTTCAGTATGGAATATATTTCCTTATGCCCCAGCTAATAGACCATTTCAGAGTSCCTTGCTGTATTAGTAGTGATAATCCTTCCCTTTTTGGCTGAAATCCACAATAGTGGAAACAAAGCCAGTCTCACGTATTCCCTCTCTAACACAGCTTGGTCACAGACAAACATCTATTCCCTCTCAAAACCAGGAGTCAAAAATACTATAATCTTACACACAATAGATGTTTACTGGGAACTGTAGAAGATCTGGAGAGTCTTAAAGGTTATGTATAAACTAGATGATGTGACCTCAAATGCGCTGGCAACTTGTCCTGCTGATTCATACATTGTCGACTTCCAGACATCTATGTGAGCTTTTTTTCTGTGATCATCTCACAGTGCAATGTAGTTGTTGTCCCCTCCAAACTTTGGTTCATACAACCCTTAAAATAGAAATTCCCTACACACAATAGCTTTCTAAGCATTTTTCTATGTGCAATGATGACGAGTAAATAACAGCTTTTCCAGGATAAGCTCTCTGAACTTTTTAAACAACTTGTGGCTTAAAACATGTTTTTTTGTAATAACAAAGAAMCCTGAAATCATCGTACAAATGTTTTTTCTCACCTCTTTCCTACTCCCTCTCAGCTCCTTAAGCTTATTGACATGAAATGCTGAGTATGGGGGTTACATAAACTCCAAAAGAGTATTACTATTCTTTTTATGGCTGATACTGAACCATCTCTCAGTATTTTTTGTGTATTATTTGCTCTCCAAGTTTGTAGCTCTCTAGTGACTACTGTCACTGTATTTACTTGCAGGTCAGCAAAAGCCTCTGTGGTCCTGTGGGCCGTTTGTTGCTATAGAGATCTTTTACCAGGAACTCTAGAACATCGTCATGCTGTGGGCAATGGGAGGTGCACTGCCAAGGAGAACAAACAGCAATGCTGTGCAGAAATGCTTCCTGGATAAATAATGTTCAAGTGCTGAGTAGTCTGTGTGGTGCTGAGGAGCACCATGAAAACGTCAGAACGGTTTGATTACATACTGTGAAGCCTGCCCAGACTTCCATTAAACTCTGCATCTTACACCATTTCTGCAAAGCTRCACACTTGAAAATGTTTTTCCCCGTCCATTCAGACACGGAGCAAAATAGACCAGTGAACAAAGCAGAATTGCTCCACACCAGACAAATAAGCTCTGCACAGACACTGCTTTCAAAAATAGATACCTCCTTTGTGTACTGCTGGCAGCAGAATTCACCTATGGCTCATTCATAAAAGCTTCTTTTTCTTCAAGTGCAATTTAAGAACTCACTGGAGCTGTCAGTCAGTCCAAGAATCTGTCTCAAGATCTCTTTCCAAGTTATAACCTGGTTACATTTGTTCTGCACACACGAAAAGATTAGATGCACTGTCTGTATACACAGCAGCAAAAACCTAAGGTTTTCTTTGTTTTTTTGCAAATGGTAAATACCTCAACAAAATAATGTTGCAAACCACACTATTACAAAGCAGCTTGCTAATCCTGCAGCATATTTTTCTACCTTTGTGATTTATGTCAACGCTGTATCAATTAARGATTGTAAATGCATAAACCTAATTGTTTTTGTGATTTGCTTTTGCAGAGTGCACTGCACACTAGCTGCAATAACACACTCCAGGCTATGCATTTCCAGAGGATTACTGAGCTTATTACTCTTCTTGGGTGGTTAAAGTCAGTCAGTCAGCCAAACATCTTTGTAACATTGCACATACAAGGCAATATTTTTATGGTATAGTATATGAAAGAGATAATTTCAGTGGATAACGGCCTCCCACCACTTCATAAATGCTGAGACAAAGCCAAGACTTTATTGTAAAAGGAAATTGATCTCAAGACAATGTTCTATTGCAGTTGCTGAAGATCACAGCTATTTTATTACAATAGCTGCAGCCTACTATATTGCAGATGAATAAGAGTAAGTTATGGTGGGCTTGAACCTGCAGAAAGAAATTTGGAAGGCTACATATGTAAGCAAAACATAAAAATGTTCAGCATGTGCGGGGAGACAAGAGATACTAGCTCTGCACTAATGAATATTCTGCTGTGGAGCTACTGTGCTACTCCAGGGTGTAGCTGAAGAAAGGCAAAGGAGGAAGGAGGCAGAGAGTGTTTGTTTACATGGATAAGCTGCCCTGGAATAATGGATAATGTCTGGGATCTGGCAAAGCTGTGAGAGTTACCCACTGGGCCTTAGCCCACATGCTTTACGATTCTCAATTCCTGCAGTTGCTTTTTCCATTCCATTTCTCAAGAATTAATGATCACATATCAGGCAAAGGCAAGAGGCTCTTTATGCTCCTTAAACATAATCTTGCCCAGACCCGCTCTCCACACATACCCGAACTCAGCTTTGCACCTTCAGCACGTCCTGCACGTGGATGGCAGCAACTGGGCACAGCTACGTTTGCTAACACACTGTCTTCAGCTTGGTCTGCTGTGCGCTCTTTCCRGTTAGGGGCCGATCTGTCTTAAAAATACATATTTGATGACATCCTGCCACTTGAATAAGAGACAGAAGTATAGGAATCGTTGTCCTGGATCTGCCTGCTGGCTCTAGCCATGACCCTGCCAGGTGCTCTGCAGATGCAGACGAACCACAGTTGGCAGATGTGGGATAATCTACAYGCTACACACATTAGGCCTCATCCTGATCTCAGGCTTAGATTCTGAAGCAGGAGGTTTTAATGGCTGGATGGTTTCCAYTGGATTAGTACTATTTATGTAACTGAATCATGGTTTGTCCACGCAGAAAGATGAAAGTGGGAGGGAGGGCAACCTGTTTGGCAGCACTAGGATAACAAGAGGACTGCAGCCAGGTGAGCAGAGTGGCTAGCCCACGCTAAGCGGTTGTGCACCAAGAGGATGGGGTGCTCAAGTCAGGCCCTGATGCTGCAAAATGAAGTGTCTAAGTCGTCCCACAGGCTTCTTTTGAGGAGCTGGAGCCTGTGATATTGCCAGCAGTATGTGTAGATCTGTTTGAGAAAAGTCAGAAGGGCAGGCTCTTGCACAGCTTCATGCAGCGTGGGGCAATGCCACTGCCTGGTAGGGCCTGTGGAGAAAGCTACCAGTTCACTCCGAGTGTGGCTTGGAGAATTCTCAGGAATTTTTTTGTGTACTTTTTTTTCTTTCTATTTCTAGTGTCAATTGGCTTAGGTAACCAGCTACCTCCACAACTTAGAACTTGGGGAGATAACATATATTTTATTTACCAATAGCTATGCTGCTGGATGTTTGCCTTTCTAATGGTTGTCCAGGCACTCTCTGCTATTATTCAGGTTTCTTTAAGACATTAAGTCTTAATTGAATAAAATTACATAATAAAATTACTGCAGTGTGTGCATTTACTGTCCCTGCCATATGCAGCTTGGTGTTTCACAAAGTATTAAATTAAAATTTTTGAAGTCCAGTGATAGCTTCAAGTCACACTAATCAGAAGGGAAGAGGAGAATTTCCAGTTGGACGGGCTCAATCTTGCAGTAAAACTAGTGGAGTTGCATAGGGATAGCAGAGTGCTGAATGCAACCCGTAACTCTGCAAGCAAATTTAAACACCCCAAATTGGAACATGCTGCACATCATAAATAACAAGAGAGGCAGCTTCAGTGCTCTGGTGCTACCTTGCTCCTCTCACTCCCGGGTGCTGCAGATGGGCCCCCCAAAAATCCTTGTGTCTCCAGCGCTGTTCTGTTTTCAACTAGTTCTCAGGGAGCGGTAGAAACTACCAGCTCTCCCTTGTTTAAAAGCCCATGTCTGCAGGTTCCGGTGTCTCTAACGTAGGTTTTGGAGCAGGTTCAGCCTGACCTTGTAATGTATACTGTGATGGGGTTTAGAAGATTGTTTTGCCAGGTTTAGGTGATTAATTATCTTGCTGGGAGAACTCCAGCAGGTACAGTAATACCAGACAGGTGTTTATTAATATTACAACCATATTTCCTCCTCATGTTTGATCTTGCCAGCTCCTGACGTTACCTCCTTAGCGGAGACAATTGTCAGCGGACACCCGATCCATTCTTTGTTTGACACATGGATATCTTGTAGTTCTCCTCCCCCCTCACAGGTGCTAAAATAAAACCAGCGAGGGGGAAGTACAGTTGACAGGGCAGCGTATGGGAAAACTCAGCAGGGCTGGGCTCTTCTCCCATGCCAAGCACCAGGGGACAAGGTAGCAGCAGATACCTGTAGTTGGCAAACACTATCTGGGACACAGGTGAGGAGAAACATGACCTCAAGCTGCCATTGTAGGTTACAGTCCTTGGAAGCTCCTTTTTAACTGTTTGTTGGAAGTGGTAGAAGTGTATTTTTAAGGAGATGTCTGCAAAGGCATGTGGAAAGAGATTAAGCCTATTTAATAGGGGTGGAGCAGGAAGTCTAGCTATTTACATCCTGATCTGGCAAAGATTAATGTGCGTTTGATTTTACACACATGATCCAGAGGCTGATGAGAAAATCATTTGAAAAGTCTTTGAATTTGATGCATAACAGTTTCCAGAATTTAGATGTGACAGGCACAGAGCTATAAATATATGCTTTCACTATTTTTTGCTATTTGTAGAACTGGGCACAAGTAAAACCAGTTTGCACTCCTCCATCTATTTTACCCAAATGACCCTTAAAAGATTTGTTTTTGCACTAACTTTCCTTTAGCAATAAAAATGTTCTGCTACCAATATGTATTCAAACACAACTCTTTTCAAGCAACCCTAAACAGTTTTTATTTTTGAAGCCAAGCTACAATGTTAAGATGTAATTCTTAACATACGTGCTATATATTAAACATATGGGCAACAAAGATTTTGTCCTTATGCCTTCCTTCCTGTCTACTCAAGGTATTGATGAATGCCTACAGTCCATGTTTGTTTCTGTAATTAAATGGAATTTGGGTTAAGCCCTCRTGATGATTAATGGTGGAAGTAGGTGTTTTGGCAGTACAAAGGAATCTATTGGAATAGCATTTTTTTTCACTATGGAATTCAGTTTTGTAAAATGTAAGAATCACTTCCAGTGGGATGGATGTGGAGGGCAAAGGGAGGGGAAAAACAAAAGTATGCTTATGCCTGTAGGGAAGAAACCTCATTTTACTCATAATGCAATAGCTTAATGAAATTCAATCATGGTTGAAAGACTGAGGAAAGGTCAATGATGTTCTCCAAAAGGATAAACAAAACCCAGGCACCACATGTCTTATTGTGGGGCACTGCTCCAGGAGCTGCAAGCCTCTCACTGCCTTGTTGCTAGTGCAGTTGCCACCAGGGCTTGTAGTAGCCCAAGGCTTTTACTGAGTTGTGGTGACCTAGGTATGATATTAAATTACTTTCAGTAATTTAATGTTTAATAAAGCCCKGAATCCCATGAGTCAGACCACAGTGGATGGTGCAAGCAACTCCCTCCTCCTCCAAGGAGCAGCTCAGGTTGTGTGTGTGACTTACCAGGGACATGAGGCAGGGGGAAAATGAAGCAAAAATTCCCTGTAAATGTATTCACCCACTCCTTGAGTCTCTTGCTTCYTAAGTGCGCTTGGTAGACTCGCAGGAGTTTGTACAGCACAGTAACATCTTGTTTTCAAGGGCCCCTTCCACAGTCTTGGTTCAAGAGAACACTCTACGTAATCTACAGAAAATCRCAATCCCGAACCTACTCTGCAAATCCCAGAAGAAAACATAAATATCTTCCTCTTTCTTTGGTCACGAGTATCACCATCCCAAAACTTGCAGGTKTAATTCTCTTTGGGGACTATATAGATGTTTCATATGAAGTATAAGCATTTGTCAGTGTCAGGATCATGGAATCATAGGATCGTTATGGTTGGAAAAGACCTTTAAGATGATTGGATCCGACCGTAAACCCTTCAACACCATATCTGCTAAACCATATTCCAAAGTGCCTCATCGACACTTTTCTTGAACACTGCCAGGGATAGTGACTCCAGCACTTCCCTGGGCAGCCTGTTCCAGTGCTTCACTATTCTTTCTGTGTATAAAATCTTCCTAATTTCTAACCTGAACATCCCTTGGTGCAACTTGAGGCCATTTCCTTTTGTCCTATTGGTAGTTATTCTGGAGAAGAGATAGACCCCTGCCTCACTACGACCTCCTTTCAGGTAGTTGTAGAGAGCAATAAGGTCTCCCCTGAGTCTCCTCCAGACCAAATAACCTGAACTCTCTCAGCTGTTCCTTGTAAGGTCTGTGCTCCAGAATCTTGCATGTTTTTCCAAGACTGGCCTGTGTTTTGAAAACTACTGTTTTGGTTATCATCACGATCTGAGTCATTGGCATACTCTCATTTTTCTATATCGCTTAGTGATCTACTTAAAAAGATTTACATGTATTTTTCTTCTGATAGAGATTAAAAAGATAGTCAGTTTCAAGTGTGGCTTGAGATGCTGCACACCCATTATCCCAATCCAGGGCRATATTGTTTTAGTGAGGCTTTTAATTTCTTAAACCTTCTTTTAAAAGAAACACTTTCCTATCTAATAAACCTTTAAACTTCTGAAATCCCCAAAGTGAAAACAAATCATGCACATGAGCTATATGAACATGAATGACTAAAATTACATTTCACAAGATATTCAGGGTTTATTTAGTCTTGTTCTGATTGTTCTGATTATTCTTATTGTTCTGATATTGAAACAAATTGAAGAAAGCACTGGAAAATGATAACCATAATCATTTGATGGGTATACTTCTACTGTTCTAATTTCTTGGTAGATCTCATCTCAGAAATGATACCTGGATGACCTAACCAATAAATCTGCATTCCTAATAACTACCATATTTGATGTAGTAGCTCCTAGYTAATGTATTTTCCTTGTAAATCTCWTACAAGTTATCTCCATTACAGTATCAGAAAAATGTCTGAAACATTTTCAGTAACACAGGAAAATTTAATGAGACCTTTTTTTAAAAAGGATAGAAATTAGCTGTATTTTTTTTAGCATGAACCTTATACAGGATCACTTTTTTCTTCTGACGCTGCCTCTAAAGTTGCTCATTTATCATTAATCAGGTAGAAATAAGATGGTTTCTTTTTGTGYATGTGTGATTTTAAAATGATATATGTATAGACATAAATAATTTCAGGAGCCAAAAAAATGCCAGGGAAATTATTACTTCCAGTGCTAGTGCTGAAACTGCGCCAAGCCCAAGGTTTTGTAAATTGGGCTCTAAGTGTGAAATCCCTCCAGCTGTTAAAAGTATTCCATATCTAATTATATTCACAGTTTTTCAGACTACTCTCGCCATTTGGAGGCTCCTGAAAGTATATAATGGGTGCCTGGAAGTGAGGACCACATGCATTCTGTGAAAATCTCCAAACATAAAGAAAGAAAACAGACAAAATAGATAAGCCACATATTTGTGTGGTTTTGTCACTGTTTTCTTATGTGGCTTTCTTTGTTTTCACAACATTTCTTTCTAAATGCCATTTACTGTAATATGCCCACCCTGTCATTGCAGATGCCGTGAACAGTTACATGTAAGGAAGTGTCTATTACATTCTTTTTTTTTAAATCTATAAGAGGCTAAAACAACAGCTGCATGACAGCAAAGAACCCCCCAAAGGAGGAAAAACTTGCTTGTAGTCACAACTCCAGCCTTAAAAAAAAAATGTAAAAACTCTTTGTGAGCACTAAGTAGTAGTGTCAGAAAGTGAAGAGGTGGCCTGTTTGGGAAAATCATTTAAATGCCAGCCTGGGAGCTGCATCTTTTAAAAACTCARCTGGACTCAATCCTCTGCATGTCCACATTGCAACAAGACTCTCTGTGGTCAACAATAATTAATTAATATCTTTAATGCTCATTATAAAGAGTCTCAGCAAAGATATTTTCCTAAATGAGAGTCTTGTGAAGTAAGCACTAAATAAAAAAGGAAAAAGTTTTCCAGGGTCTAGGTTTATGTCTTAAGTGTAGCAAAAAGCAAGAATGGGGAGATATGAAAAACATTTACCATCAAAAATATTTGCCATCATCATTTGCTTACTCTCTGACTGAGTGACGTTGAGAGGGACCTCTAGTGTGACTGAACTGCGCTAGTAGCCTGGCATTTTCACTCCCTACACCACCCTAATCCTCCATTGCTCCTATATTTGCAAATAACGATGCCAGACAATCCCAGGGATTTTCTGAAGCTCAGTGCGATGCATRGTGGGTTATCCACACTTCTGAGATGCATTAAACAGAGCTGGAAAGTGCCAAACAGCACATTTGGAGTTATCCAGAACATTCTGCCCCTGGCAAGGCCTGGAAATGTCAGGACTTATATTCTTTGGAAATCTCTGATCTGCAAAGGCAAGGCCCACCACAATCAGAAAGCAGACCAACGTTAATGGGYGTAGGAGCAGAAAATACTTTTACAAGATTCCCTGACACATCAAAGGGTTCGCACATAGCAAAGGATGGAGCTAAATGACCTCTTGGAATCACTGGCTGGACGGAAGTAGGGCACAAACTGGAAAGCTCTGAGGGCTGAGRAGTTTTGAAGTAAAAACCTTTAGAAGTTTGTTCTCTACTGTTATCYATTTATTATTAAGCTTTTTCTGGTGTATTGAACTTGATATTCGCTTGGAAAAAAATCTGAATAAGAAATAGCATTCTAAATTTAGTTTTATTATACATTGGATTGTATAATCCAATACAATTGGATTGTATTGGAGCAATTCAATTGAAGAGTAATTTTAGCTGTGAAATTAGCAGAACCGATTCATTTTCTTTAACAAGTTTTTGTGTCAGTTGGCATATTTTTTCAAAAATGTTTCATTGTTGATAGATCATTTTCAGATAAAATAGCCTTCAGAAAATAATTGAGTTGTCTATTAGCAGTAGCTCAGCTCTTCTATTACTGAACCTTACAACGCTATTTTTTCATGTAAAGCCATGTATTTCTTTTGCTTTCCACGAGCCTCCTTCCTCTGGAAAAAAAAAAAAAAAAAGCAAAAACCAACAACAACATATACATCTGGATTGCAAAACCACAGAATTCCAGACAAAGCCGTGCGAGAACTGAGAGAGAGCCCCGAGTGAAAGCTAGCTGCGTGCTCGTGCTGAAAGGCCTCCTAAGTGTTTGCATACACTGCACAGTCAACATAAAATCACTTCAAAGTTTATGCAAATGCAATCCATTTGATTGTTGACAATCAGCTAAATCTAACACATGGTGTATTTAGTGTTTTGGTTGCTAATCTGTGGAAAAGATTGTTGGAGGGTCTTTTTTTTTTTTCAGTTCCAGTACATATAAACAGCTTTGCTTTGCTGCCGCTGTGGATAATCATTGTCAGACTCTACGATTGCCTTGATTGGTTTATATGTATTACATTTCAGTTTTCTAATCCTAAAGGGGTGTTTTATTTATTTACTTGCCACAAACTATAAACACCCATTAAATGTGTAGATAAGGAGAACTGTACAAGACAATATCCAGCTATAAAACAGCAGCGAAATGAAAGTCCATTGAGATGCTGGGCCTAGTAAACCAGTCTGATGCCTGAAGGTTTCAAGTACAGGAGCTGGGGCAGTTAGACAAATTAATGCTCTAAACTGTCAAAGCCCCTTTCCAAATGTATGTATGTTTCTGCAGTGACATACATGGAGTCTTCGGCATCAAATGAACCTGCCATTTACAACATTCCTCAGCAACTAGAGTTTTTTGATAGATCTAAAAGTCAGGGATGTCTWCAGAGCAGTAAATGTGCAGACTTGTGCCTTGGCTGAGCAGCAGAGACATTTAAAATGGAGTTGTCTCTCTCCTCATYGGTCCCTGCCATTGCCATGAATGGGAAATAAAAGCTCTTACTTGTTGTTTTCTCAGATAAATTAAATATTGTTTATCCTGAACATTGGGAAAGCATAAGTCTTTAGAAGAGAGTGATGAACAAAACAAATAATGAGCTAAGTGTTGTCAAGCAGTTCCTCTCAGGTGAATGTTGAGTTGATCTTCCAGATTTCACACATCTTTTGGACTCAGCTTGTCTTCTGGTGCCATTCAATGGGTTTTGCAGAAGCGGGAGTCCATGCTAGCAGCTGAGGAGTTAGGCTATCATTTCCAAAAGTGACCTAGGATTGTGAAGCCCAAGGTCAGAGCATCTGACTTGCAACCCACTTGGACCAGATCTGCTAGTGCATTTCAGCAACTTCCACTGAAAACTTTGTCTGCTGCCCACCAAGGGCGACGAGCTCTGGGAGTCAACCTGCAGGCTGGTTGCTCTCGGGAAGCACTGTGTGAGGGTCCTCACATTCTCAGTTCAGTCCTCTGCTAGTGCAGAGCTAGTGCASCTCATGCTGCATGGTGTGAGGCTTGTTCGTACTCTGATCATCCCCTCAGAAGTGGCTTCAGTTGTTCTTGGTCACCATCTGTTCTGCTCCGTGGAAAAGCAGATGAGCTGAAATCATGGCAGGAAAGTACACTGTGTGGGTAGAGCTTGTCAGGATTTTCCATGTCTTTTCTYACAATTGCAGTATTTATTTATCTGTTGTGCAGACACAGAAACTTCTATCGCTGAAGACAAAATATTGTGAATATACTCACGGATTCCAGTGTATAAAAAGTAATATTTTTCCAAATGAACAAGTGCAAATATTAATCACTCATTCAGATTGCACTCTTGAACAAGAATGCAGCATGGATTTTGAACCTTGAGTGGTTTGGGAGGTTTTTTTGTTCATTTTTATGTTGTTTCTCCACAGGCTAGAAATATTATTTTTAAGGTTCATGATAGCTGTACAGATTGAGGCTGAGCTGCTGTGTTCAGCAGTGCTCCTTGTCTCAGTCACACTTCTGCAGTGGCAAATATTATGGTTTGTTGGCTATGCAGACATGTTTCCTGTTATGACAAAAGTAATTGGTTTTTCTTTATTGCATCTCAACTTTATGGAGATGAAAGGATTAAGTATTTGTACTTCATGATGCTCTATGTCCTAGATTTAAAGAAATGGATTGCAAATTATAGAAATTATTGTAATAGCAAAGTTTTAAAAACTATAAGAGACCATGTACCAGTGTGACCAGGAAGAATTTTGTTTTCAAGCACACAAATATACAATACTGATATCAGTATATTGTTCCATGCACAATATACAATACACTTTTCAATGTAATTTAACAATTAGAACTTTTTATTACATCTGTCACTGTATATGTGAGGTGAAAAAACGGTACAATACAGAATTTAAAATGTAGGTCATCAGACATGCCCCAAAAGGGGGAAAAAAAAGTAATTATTATGGATTTTGTGTTCCAGAACATCTAGCAACAAAATACTACTATGTAGGGCAATATTTTCTTGTTTTCCTTCCTGACTGCACATCATAGGTGAATAAGAATAGAACATTATTAAAATAGAAGTGCCAAAATGCCTTGGCAATAAACTTGTCAGAATTTAAAAGTCTCTTCTTTGTAAAATTCCAAAATAATTAAATTAACTTATATTAAAATCATAATAAAATTTTGTTCCAAAAGTTAAACTGTTCAAAGCATCTTTAAGTCAAAGAAATTGTAGATTTTTTAAATGAGATTTTAATCTCTATATTCTAATTTATCACATATAAAATCAAAGTTCTACAGACACTTTTGATCTTGACAGAATAGTAGTTCTACTAAAAATTTACAGCCAAAACTAGTGTATAGTTGCATGTAGCCGGAATTCAAATTTGCTTAATTTGTGTTTTTGCCACATATGTAGATATGTCTCCTTTCTGCAGCATACCTTTATGCTACTTTCTTTAAATTTGCAAGTGTTATATCCCAGTCCTGCCACTTGTTCTGTATGAGTGGATTATTGCACCTATATATCCTTTGAAGTCATGCCTGTTTAATAGATTAGTCAAGCATATGTGACAAATAGATTTTCTTTGTGAAACATATTATCTAATAAATCTTTGATAGATGACAAAATCATTGGTGCATTTCTAGTTCCTCCAATCTTCCTTTGAGATCAGAAATGAAATGTTTTGATAACATATTCAATCAAATCAATCATAACTTCTTCCAGAAGACATTAATATTTTGAGTGTGTATTAGCCTCTACTATAGTAAGGGATAACACAAAACCTTTTCCTGGCTTTTTAAAAATATTTTCAGCACCAAAGAACTGCATCCATTCAAGACCTTACAAGAACATTTTTCATGGGTAATGAAAGTGTAATTGCTGCGATATTTATATATTTGGCAACTGCTACAGTGGGTTCTTGGAACTGCAGAAAATGGATAATGTAAAATGTCTCAGACAGGACACTACTTGTCGTAGAATAAATTAAACTGTTAAACTACTTCCCTTAGTTTAAAGCATAGCAATTAATTTTAAATGAAAAAGAAAAGAGAAATTTTATGTCACATGTTATTATGATATTCCTATACTGTGGGAGCTAAGTTCTGTATCTATGTTTACTTTGATAAAACACTTGTTTTGCCTCACAGGATTTTTTTTTCTCTTTTTTGCGTAAAATGTAGAGAAGTGTAAGGAGATTAGAGGGAGAAACACAGCACTCCTTCTAAGACATATGAAGGCTGAGTTTGGCAGAGGCATCAGGAATGGGCAGATTTGTTCAAATGGTGGAAATTAGAGAGTCCTCTTTTGTTCCCAGGTGCATTCAGTTTCACAAGCGCTAACTTGAGCTTGCATCATAACTGCCTACAAGGTCCCATGACAGATTCCAGGGAGGAGTGGTGCTGGACACCTCTGAGTTTCCTGGTTCCTTTCCTGGTTTCCCAGGAAAGTCCCACACCCTCCTGCCATGTGTGGCTACAGCTTCTCTCCTGCTCTGTGACCTGCACACCATGAGTAAGCCCCTTCCTCTGGCTCATGAGGCTGTACAGGATACAAAGCCGTGCAGGCGTCAGGCCGTAAGCACTGCATGTTGCTCCAAAGGGAGTAACAGCAGGACCCACTGGAGGAGTCTAAAATGTAATGCTAAGTAAGCCTAGAATTGTGAAGGCAGGATTGTGATCAATCAGTTTCTCCCAAAACTCGCCATCTCTATTTAAACTTGTTGCCCCTTCCAATCCATCTTGGCCTAGGATAGGTATCTCCCATAAGGAGAGTGAGTTGCCTCTGCGTATTCATTTCTAAGGCACATCAAGGACGCTTGAGGTGACCACCAGTCAGTTAAGATTTTTCTGTACTAGCAAGTAACTCAGTACTATAGGAATGGACCAGTAGACAAAAGCAGTTGGTGTTCATGCCCCAACATCAGCACTTGTATACAGTTTAGGAGTTTGCTTGAGTCCATGCTTGCTGTCCAAAGGACCCAATGGGGGTTAACACAGTTATGTCCCCATTAGTTATTTGGATACATTCAGTCTTGAAACAGAGCTTTTCATTTCATTTCCCTCTAAGGGAATCTAGCTTGACTTCATTAAAATTACTCTGCAAACTGAACTAATATGCAGTAAGTGGGAATCAAAGAATTCACATCAAAAACATGCTGCTGCCCTGAATCAAAACGTTAATGTAGACACAGCCTTAGGCATCCAACTAAAGCATACATCTAAAGCAACATGAGGTGAATCTTTACCAAAGAAAATAAGCCTGGAGCTCAGCTGAACCATTTTCTTCTCATAGATGTATCTTGAGACAAAAAACATTACAGTGAAAGAGCACCAGCTGTGGCAAATGTGTTTGCTGATTACTGTGGACAATTCCTACCATGATCAACTATGGGGATCTAGCAATCAGATACTTTTGGGGTGACCTTTATGATCAACAACCATTGTTTGTTGGTTGTACGTGGTTCTGCAATATTCCTGATGGAGAAAGTAGGAGAAGCCGGAATTGACCAGAGCATGCAAAGACAGAGTATTASGAAAGGCAAAGTATAATAACTCTTTAAAATATCTTTAAAGGACTTGTTCTCATAAAATATCTGATGGCAAGGGAGAAGTAGATTTCGCAAATTAGAAACACAGACTTACTTTAGGGGCTGTTGTCTTCAAGCAAAGCATGGATTTAAGTTGAAGTTACATAAACCTGTTTGTAGCAGTTTTAATTCTCCTCTGTTCTTCTCCACCGAGTGAAACATCTTCTTAATGTAATTACAGTGAAGTTCTAAAAATAATTTGTTGGAAGGGGCAGACCCTTAAAGTAGCAATCTTTATCTAGACAAATTGTGCTTTTTTTAATCTATACTACTGGTGGCTTTCTTGGAAACTGCATGTGTTTATGAGTGTGCATGTATACATAGCTGTGAGTAACAGAGCCCTGAATATTAGATTGCATGAGCACATCCTAGTCTATCATGTAGGATCTCTGCATCTGTGGAACAGGAAGATGTATTCTTGTACCTATTTTTAGTATAATTTACAGTAGGACAGTGAGGCTGCTTAGGCATTGGAGAAAGGCTTTAGTTCCATTTGAATCATGTTTTTTTAACTAGAAAATAAATCTCAGAACATGATTTCATCTTTTCTATTAGGCAGATCAGCTATTAATGCACGCACATGCGTTTATCTAACAGCTATGTCATGTTTTGGTCTCTGGACTGATGGCCCGTCCCAAGTTTCTTTGAAGCCAAGAGAAAGAAATTCTTTCATTTGACTGCAGCTGGATCAGGCTAAGACATAAAATATAGTGAAGAAAGGCCTTTCCTGTAGAATTACTGGTCTCGCCTAAGAAGGTAGTGCTAAATATTTCACAAGAAAGCCTGATCCTGCAGTCTAATTTTAGGCATGATGTAATAGGAGCATGTACTAAACAACAGGAGAGAAGGGGGGGAATTGAGGACAAGGGTAAAAGCAATAAGATCATGCATTTCTCCAGCCTTGTTATTTGTGTATATTGCTACTTCCGCTGRATGAAAAGATCTAGTTATTCATTTATTTAGCATTCCTTTGATCACATGCTTTCATGTTGCATACAGGCTATGCCTCATGTTGGGAAATATATTTTTTCCTCTATAAAGTTTCTTTACTGTGGTAATTAAGTAGAGAGTAACAGTACATAGGATTTGACTTCCTGTGTTGCATACTGCTGTCTGCTTGCCTGCCAACAACGTCTGCAGCTTGTAAATAGCAGACAAGTAGCACTGAGCAGAGCAGAGCCTGCCTTTTAGGAGAGCCCTTCTTCTTTCCTGTGCCAGGTCTTCAAGCACTGTCTTCAACTTAGTACTGGAGCTGCATGGGGGAGCAGTGGTTTTGGGCAACCTCCCAATGGGCTCAGCCATCATGGGCTGTCCTGGAAGTGGATGGGCACCAAAGGCYACAGGTATTTAGGGTGCAACAGCACGGCAGTGCAACTCCCACTGGTGTGGAGAMACTAGTGGAGCAACCGGAGCTGCTGTCTGCAGGGAAAGAAGAAACAAAACCTGGTAGCTCTGAACCTCTGTTTCCACTCACAGGGGTGACTAACACCCTTTTCCAGTTGCAAAATAAACAGGTTCTTTCTGCAAATGAGCCCATGCTCTCTGTCAGCACCCCCAGCGAGTGTGTGCATTGGATTAAGAGCTCAGCATGGCTCTCGCAGAGTGGGAGATGCCGCTTTCTACAGAAACCCATGAAACGGCATTCTTTCTTCAAGTGGATTTGCAGCTCTCTTCAAGCCAAATCAAACATTAATAACATTCAATCAGCATTTCCATATGTAGATATTTCTATCAAACCATGTTCTCTTTCATTGTTATTTTTCAATTCTGCTTTGGTCTTTTGCACGTATACATATTGAGCAAAGTAAATAGCAGCATGGCCCTATGAAATGTTATTTAACATTTATGAGTGTTTTTTAAAGTTTCTGATTTTGTTTCCCTTGCCAGGACCAGTAAATGTGTTTGAAGTCCTTCACATGTTGCTTTGTTTATACTAGAAACACCAGATTTTGCTGAGAAGCACATCTCTCTATTAAAAAAAAGAAGTTGACGTTTTATTAAATAAAAGTCTTCAGAAGAGTCAGTTGTTCCATAACAGTTGTGAGCAAGAAAAAAAAAGTTTGTGTCCATTTTCGTTAATGACCTCATGAGTTTTGCTAGTTAAAACTGAAAGCAAAGAAACCAGGACTGATGCTTAACTGGCAAGAAGCCAGTACACTGAAATTAATAACATATGTTGAAGAACCCATTTGTAACAATTTTTCCATTAAAAAAAAAAAAAAAAGTGGCAGCTTAAAACCATTGACAGGACTGTCTTTTCTTTTTTCCTTTCTTTCTCTTCTTTCCTTCCCCACACCCCCTTTACTACATGGGACTCTTTGGCATATGTCCAACTGTGCGGTACCAAACTTGTCTCAAAATTCAAACTAATGCTTTATACAATTTTAAGTGAACCTCTGGCAGCTGCTGCTCAGGGTGATATTGTAGTGAGCTTGTTCGCTCCAAGGAGTCTGTGGCAAAACCACAGATGCAGCAACTTTCCTACTGGCAAATAAGAAATGTGTCCTAGGCTGCATTTAGCCCATCTCAGCACTTGCCTTATGGACAAGGTGTGGGGCACTGCCCCACCTAATTGCCCTCCAATACAAAAGGAGCTCTCAAGCACTTAACTTACGAGTTTTTGATTAGATCATAACACAGATTTTTCTGATCATATGCTAGCAAAACTTGTTGCTTAATACATGTATTTTGGGTGACCTGGCCCTCCAGAAACCCAGATCCATTTTTAATTCTGTCATTGGCCAATATTGGTAGGTTATGTTACCATAATTTTCTTTTCTCTCAGTTACAGTCTTGTTTTGATTGTTTGTTTTTCCCTGTGTACATTACACTTTGTATTCTTTGGGACAAGCAATATCTCTTGCTACTTTTCCTATCAAATTCGTTATTGGTTTGAACCTTCTTGGCACTGCAGGGCTTCTCACAGCAGAAGGGTTAAATGCCTGCAATGGGAGGCATGAAGCACTACTTGGTGCTGCTTGTTAGAGCTGACAGGAGAAGGGAATAGGAAACTGAGGAATTGCTATTTGGGATGCAAATTGGGAAATGCTATTTGGGTGTTTTCAGGATGGACAGTGAATTGGGGAGATTCTTTAAGGACACCCTAGTAGCCTTGATCCCAGTAGATGCAATGATGGAAGAGGAGGATTCCCAGTTGTAGGCAGGCAGCAGGACAGCTCAGGGGAGACACTACCTGGGGGTAACTAACTTATGTATCAGAAAGTGAGTAAGTGACCTAGAGAAGTAGGGAGAGAAGGGAAAGAATTAAATTGTGGGTATCTCACAGGTTTTAGGTATTGAATAATAACTGAAGATGGTTTGGGAAGTGGAACTACACTATCAAATATGTAGAGACATGAAATAGGCAAAATGAGAAGGAAAAGTGTTAAAGTTATTTCATGCTACAAATGCAATTTTTTTTTCAGACTATTTCTAGACTGCTACCTGTGAGCTTGCAAAACAAACAAAAATCTTTCTAACAGAAGAATTAATTTCCCTCTGTGTGATATCACTGCATTCAGTGGAGTTACACAAGGTGATTCCATGCTGAATTTGGTGCAAAAAAAATCAACCTGCAGTTAAGTACAGACATCATGCTGTGCCCAGACTTGGAAAGAAATACAAGGATGCTGGATAGGAAAATCTTCAGTCATCAGTTCATTGTATGACTTTAGTAGAAAAGGAAAACAGGTGGAGCAGAGTGGGGGGAGAAGACTGAGTGTATGAATGAGGAGAGAAATCCAAATTAGTTCCAGTGTTCTGAGACTGTATGAGGTGCTAGCCCCATTTCCTCTGCAATACTGAACACTTTTGGTCTCCTCACAGAAAGTATACCATTCCTCTGGAGATGGGATGATATTTGTGCAACATTTGAGAGACAAAAGCTGTTTTCCACCACAGAAGCAAAACCAAGATAAAAATGTGCACTATTTTTAAAACTGGTGGCCTACTTAGGCTTGGTATAGACCAAACTATGCAATTTCTGATAGAAAAGAATAGGCAGAGCAGGTATTTAGAAATGTCCTAAACATCAAGAAAAGTGGAAACTTTTTAAAATGCTTGCTCTGTAAAAAAATTGTCTAAATTGCAGGCTAATGACAGCAATGGCTAACCCTACCATCTGATATTATGTGCATTGCACCCTGGACAAGGTGCCAAACAATTAGATAGGTAATCCCATTATTTTATTCTTTCTGAGCAGAAAACAAAAAATGTTGTTAAGCAAATTCATTGGTTTCTAGTTAAAAAAGGCCCATTGTAAGGCAAAACTATTCACTGAATTCAAATTAGATTTGAATGCTCAGCCCTCCAAAACTTGTTTTTTTTTTTCCTGACAATTTCTTACTTATTGTTTTTTCTTCCAAATATGAATTGCAGCTTTTGAAGATGAACATGACTGCACTACTGATTGCAGTCCCTAGCCAAAGCCCTATTGTCTGCAGTGTAGTCAGGATGTTGTGTGTAGGGTGAATTACTTATGAGAGCTCTGGTCAATCACTGTTTGGTCTTGTCTCCTTCAGTTGCTCATGGAAAGTGCAGGCACAGCACTTGATTCTTAATACTTGACTTCTAATGTTTTATTAATCCAACTTTTAAAAGGAACTCTTTTGAGCAGTCTTTTCATTTTTCAGRTAGTTAGTTATATGAAAATGAAACTGAGAATCCATTATTCTGCTTTTTACCTCAGCRATACTTAACACTTTTTTTTTCCCTCTGCTTGAAAAATCCATAACGTTAACCTATATTCACAGATTTGCAAATCTCTCTTTTTATGTAACCATTAAAACAGCTTTTCTTAGACTTCTGCACATTACATAAAACTGTTTTTACAACAGTAATTTATTAGGTCAAGTTGGAGAGCTTTTAAGGTTTTTTATATAAAAAGACTGGGCTGATTTTGGATTTCTTTAATGTGGCRCTTTAGAAATAGCAGTTCTGACATTCAGACTTACTTGGAATGTATGCCCAGTAGCTTGATAATGTGCAAAATATGCCCAAAGAAGCATCACTGCTTTCAGAAGAAGGGCATTGTATACTCTACGTYCTTGCACTCTGCCTAGACCAAAGTGTAAAAGTACATGTGACCATCTGTCAAAAAGGAGTTTGATGCACCCATATCTGTGCCCAAAGCTCATTTTGCAATCCTTCCATAGCAGTCTTCAACACGCGTCCTTTCCCCCTCACCTATGGGATAGCCTGCAAGACAGCWTACTGCATCTGCCTCTCTGTTTGGAAGGAGGTAAATCCTGAGGTAAGAAGCCCAGGTTGGGAAAGCAATTTGGGTCTAACAAGTCACCTACATCACATAGGTAAGCACCCTATGCAATGATCCAGTCTTCTTTTTTTGCACAATTTTGCATGATTTTAAGCACAGTGATCTCTTTGACTCAAATAATTTAGCCTGGGTTTTAATCTTGTCCATAATGGCTTTGTAAAGCTGTATTGAGAAGACATTTCTACATTTTTTTGATCATTATTATAGTTAATTTAGGAAAAGGAAAAATGCAATGTGGAAGTTGCTTCCATGGCCAATCAGGTTGGAAAAAGTTGAGGTCCACAAAACAAATCACACAGCTGGTTTTCCCCATTCTGAAATTTCTGCAGTTTCCTGGTCTTTTTCTTTGTCCTATTTCAGTTGTTCATTGGTTTTTGCTTTAAAGTTGGATGAGTTGGATAATACAACTTATAAAAGGCCTTAATTTATGTCTGTTTACCAAACGGGGTTTTTCTCTAGTCATTCGTTGCTCTTCTATTTTGGGGGGACCTGTTTGACCTGGACATCAAATACACAGTGAACTATCACTTCCTGCAATGGAGAACTATTTCTGAGCTAAAATTATGCCATTTGTTTTTATTCTGAATATTCAGGGAGCTGGAAAAGTGCAAGCATGTAGTCATTTTTTCAGCTTTTGATATTTTGTGTTGAATGATTTAATGAGATGTTTGTGGGTTATTTTAACTKGGGCTGAATTCTGGCTTGCACTTCTCTGTGGTCTATGTTGTAAATATGGGGCCATGCTCTCCAGAAGTAAAAATCAGCACTATGTAGTGTGCATGATCCAATATTAGGCTTAAGTCATTTTAACTTTCGCTGAACTCTGCTAACTAGCCATTTTAGGGCAAAACTGCTATAAATAAGACAATTTGCAAGATGTAAATCAAACTTGCAAATACTCACTTTAGCCAGTCAGCCTAACAAGGATTCAACACTGCAAACTGTAACTGAAATGAATATCTGATTTAACAGGAATGGCTCTACAATTCAGCCTTAAAGATCAAGTTGYCTGAAAGAAACAGTAAAGTGAAAGATTAAGAAAAAACACCAAGTATATTTATTCTCTTTGCCTTTTGAAATTGCTGAAAATATGAAAAGTGATAATGAACTTCATAAGTACTTCCTGCTGTGTTTCACGGACTGTATTTTATTCTTGTGCTATAGTAAGTCTTTTCGGTACCAAATATTTGATTAATTTTAAATCGTGATTTGTTTTTAACGTGAAGTTCAGGACTTGACTAATATACCTCACCCTATTTCTTTAAAAAGTGAGCTATCCCCTAAAGCACAGAAAGATTTATCATAGAAGTTTTGAGTTTTACATTTTGTCACCCWTTAAAAACTAACGCATGAGGTGAGATTTCCCTAATAGACTGAAATTATATAAATACTGCATAAAAATATTGCTAATAAAGTGGTAAATGCTCACATCACATGCTGAAAATAGAGGCCATTTTTTTTAGGTCAAGAAGTCCTTATATATCAATTTGCTTCATCTGAATTCCTACTGAACTGATACAAGGAAGAACTGCCCTATGTGACGGTGGATGTTATAACACTGTCACTTTAGTATCTGCAGTTCTAACTGAATGCTGAAAATGATCTCAATAATCATAGCACAGGGCACTAATTTGATTTGAATCAGTCCCTTAAAATTTACATTAATAAGAGYTATAGCTTTGTTAATACTTTGTTCAAGCTGGTTGGCAAAAACTGCCATGTCTCTCAAAGCAGCATCTGGCCTACTGCAAGGTGAGTCTCCAGCTGCCTTCACAGTAATGGTCTGTCCATAACTCTTTGATCTACCTAGGATGACTTTCTTTCATTCATGCAAGATTCAGAATAAAATCTAGAGTAAGGAAACAGGCCCTTCAGTAAAAGGAAGAGAATTATACTTCTGTTACAGCCAGACCATTTGGCAACACCATAGTAGATGAAGTTTAGTGAAAAGATAGTTTTGAGAACTGTGTGCAAAAGGCTAGTTATTGAACTCAGACTATACCAAAAAAGCAAACTTAAAGGATTTTCTCCTTTTCACTTTTGATGGTTTACAAAGACTTGTGGCACCATTTCAGAGAAGACCTTTGGCATGTGGTCAGTTAAAAGAGGGCCAGTCTCTCTCTACTATACAAAGCATTCGAGCACGAGCTTAYTTTAACCAAGTTAAATGGCCTCACTGAAGTCAAGTGAATGTAAAATGATTTAGAGCAAGATTTAAAGTCTTTAAATCTGTTTCATAGAATAATAGCATGTAGGACCAAAAACGATGATGAAAACTGTGTAGTCTGACCTCCTTCATAACACAGGCCCATTTTTTTTTAKAAAGTGTTCCCAATATCCAATCCACTACTGATACTTGAACTGTAACTATGCTTTCAGAAAGACAGTTTTGATTTAAAGACTTCATATCAGAGAGAATCCCTTATATTCCTAAATAAGTTTTTTTCAGCACTCAAGAACTTTCTTTGTATATTTTAATTATAATATAAATTTCCTAAGATTCAGTTCCCTCTGTAATTCCCTTTTCTGTTAAATTAGTTTTCCATTAGTTTTCTTTCTATAGAAGAATTCTTAGGCCACTTCTTGATCTGCCCTTTCTAGYGACTAGATTAATGTAATTTATGTCACTTCTGCTATTCATGTTATGTTTGGAGTTCTGTTTTGAACATTTTCCAAATTGCCAACAACCTACTTGAAATATGAATATCTGAAGATGACAGAATTGTCAATAATCCATGGTAATGAAACTCATCTGTTTCTACCTAATAGCATACAGTCCAAGACAGCGTTTGCTGGTTTAGTTTCTGTATTGCAATGGGAGCTCTTGAGCAGTTGTTTGCACAGCAAAACCATTAGATTCCTTTCTGAGTCACTTTTTGACTACAGCAAGTTGACCATTCTGYAAAACTAACTCACGGTTTTCGTTTCTAAAGCTCCGATGACATAAATTTAATAGTGATATCGATGAGACCAATTTACTCCACAACCCAACTTTCTATGCTACATAGTGATATGTCATTATAATCTCTCTGACTTTTGATGTCATTTGCTGTACTTTTCTATCTTGGTCTACATTTTTTCAGAGAACTAATTACTATTGAGTAAGGAACCCTTCTGAGCTATGATAGAAGTGTGTTCTAGAAGCAACAATAATGTATACTCTGCTCATTTTGCATAGACACAAAACTGACTTGTTCTCAATGTAAAGCCAGATAAATACGTAAGGAAAAGTAAAAGATCATAAAAGCTCTTTCTAAATAATTAATTGTGTTGATAGCAATTTTTTCATCCTGACATTGGTAATTCAGTGAACTGTCAACTACTTTAATAATAACTATTTCCTTTGGCTTTCATCATATGGTTTGAAATGAGAAAATGACTTGTATAATTGTACACTAATTTTTCAGGTTTAGTGCTTTGGTTAGTAACATGGAAAAGGCTCATGCAAAATATATCAAGATTTCAGAATCAGTTGATTTCAGTGGAGATCTTCGATTGAAGACAGACAACATAAGAGATTCATTTTAGCATTAAAAATATCAATTTCACAAGTAGTTGGATTTTAATTGCCTTAATTAAAGGCATTTGTTACCCAGCCAGCTGCTTTCCTCTTACATTTTYTTTTCACTTTCTTAGCACCATGAGAAATAAAATGGACTTCTACATCATAGTTAAAAAAAAAGGGTCAAGCTGAGCTGTTTGGAGCTGTCTCCTATTTATGTAACTGTTCTTTATCTGCTGAGTCTGATGGACTTTGAAATATGAACAGTAAAGGTCATTACTGGGTGAATTATTAAGCAGAGTGACCTCAAAATACAATACTGATCAAGTTCTATAGTGATCTATGTCAGMTGACTTCTTACATAATTTAGCTTTCCTCCTTGTGCCTCCATTTCCCACTTATAAAACAAGACTAACAATCTTTGCTGCTGTTATAAAAATCTTTGAGCTGCATAGTACTCTGTGAAAACCAGAGTTACTATGCAGAGATATTATCCTTTCAAAGGATGAATTTACATGCGGGAATGACACCTATGGGAAGAATAAGGAAAAGTCAAGAGAACCACTTACCTTCTCTCTATTGGCCTATGTGCCCAATGCATGCAGCTTCYTGAGATTATCATTTATCATTATGTACATCGGGCACACAGAGGAAAATTGGACTAGGAGACTCGGAAATTATTATCTGTAATCTAAAAGAAGAGTTAGATCAGAGAAATAGTCATTTATTTCCCTCCCCAGAATGTCTTAAGATGCAAGCAAAGACTATGACCTGACACACTTGGCTTGATTCTTGTACAAAAAGACTTTACATATCTAAGCAGCTCTGTTTTTGGATACTGAGAGGGAAGGCAATGGTGAGAAGTTGACAAACACTAGAGGCTCATGCAATGTCCGAAGACCTTTTATTTCTAGAGGAGTGGTAAGGTGGAATGTAATAAAGATCCAAATTCCCAACTCTTTCACAAACTGTGTATACCAAGCAATAGTTTTGTCATAATCACATAAACCAAAACTCGCTCCCTGCTTCCTGCTGTTCATACAATCTCCAGGGCTTTGGTGTGCTTCAGATTTTTCTTTTTTTTATAAGAAATATATATCATAATGTTCTTTCTTTTTTAATAAAAATATCAAAGGAATACTTATCAATGACTGAGGAGGGAGAGCTGCAGCGCAGTCTATTTTTTAACTGGAACATGCACCATGCTGTGACACACTCATCCAGGAGCAAGAGAAGATTGATGGCTAGACATGTGGAGAGAACTGCCACTGATTGAAATCAGACAACTGCAAGCTGTGAGGGAGATCCAGGGGAAACCATTTTAACCACAGTAGTCCAGCCTTCATGCACTTGAACAGGGTCTTTCCACTCTGAAGACTGTGCGGTGGGACACAAAGAAATGAGGCAATACAGTGAGGCCAAAGGCAAAACGTGGAACTATGACAACTTCAAAGATATATGTGTATGTCTCTATCTATCTCACCTCTGTAAATTATTTCCTTCACTAGCAGATAATAGATCAGAAATTTCATTCCTCGAGTACCACTCCTCTTCTTACACCCTTCAGTTTCTTTTGCAAAGACCAAAAAAAGATAAAAAGGAAAAAGAAAAAGAAAACAGAAGACACTTTCAAGCAGAAAAAAAAAAAAAAAAAAAAAAAAAAGCAGTACCAGAAACCCTGTTTTCAGAAGTGCTAAGCACCTGGAGTGTCGATTACAGTTCCTGGGAGCTGGAGCTGTGTGCTGTGTCTAAAGATATCAGGCTTTCTGCAGTATGAAATTGTAAAGTTATTTACTTAATTTCATTTTTGAAACGCATCTCGTATTCGCCACAAATGAAGGAGAAGGGGGGAAAGCCATGTGAAATGGCATGTTCCTTAACACCCATCGCCGAGGCTGCAGGACTCAGCGTCGGTAACAATTGTGCAGCTATGCACTTGCACCGAGACATTTTTATTTCATTACGGGTGTCAGCTTACAGCCATTAGCTAAGCACATTGGCCTGGACCAAAATACCTCCTTTCTGTGTGCGTGCCTGTGTCTTATCGCTAGATCTCTCTTCCATTATTTAGCCCTTAAAAAAAAAAAAAAAAAAAAAAGCAAGGAAAGGACAAAAAAAAAGGGGGCTTTAAGTGCATTATGTTTTGTAGCTTGTCTCTGTCCTCTAGCCAGAACAGTCTGAAATAGGTTTTATTGGAAATCATTACTTAAATTCCAGCACTGAGGAGAATATTGATCTCTTGTGCGTAATGGTTACCAGACTGCAGAAAGTAGCAGAGAGGGCTCCAAGTGGGCCGACATAATGTCAGTGACAATTCATTTTTTTTACCAGTTAGGATGCTGGTTTAATATCCTGAAAAAGGCACTTAACACCAGCCCTTTCATAGCATCTGTCAGGGCCTGTGCAGTTGGCTGTTTCTCACACTGTGTGCTCGCAGGCATTTTTGAGGCCTTCTTGGAAACATATTTCTCTCGGAGGCCTTGGAATTCCTCAGGCGTTCAACTGCCCCGTGCCTCGGCGCTCAACACACGCATGCCAGCTGTTACAACTTTCCAGGACACTCCTAAATTTTCTAAATATGTGCCATATAAAAATAAAATTTAGGACAGTGATGTGTTCAGGAGCCCTGTGTGCGCAGTGCATAATTCATTCATAGTGTCTATAGCCTATTCTTCCCACATTCTTCCTGCAGAGCTATCGATTTCATCTCTGTCCAGGCTGGAATCTGAATCTTAAGAGTTCAGCGAAGTGGTGCTGTAGTATCTTTCTGTTTCTTTCTTTCTTTCTTTCTTTCTTTCTTTCTTTCTTTCTTTCTTTCTTTCTTTCTTTCTTTCTTTCTTTCTTTCTTTCTTTCTTTCTTTCTTTNTTTCTTTCTTTCTTCTTTTCTTTCTTCTTTTCTTTCTTTCTTTCTTCTTTTCTTTCTTCTTTTCTTTCTTTTCTTTCTTTTCTTTCTTTTCTTTCTTTTCTTTCTTTTCTTTCTTTTCTTTCTTTTCTTTCCCTGCAGTGCAAAAAAGGTTTGTTTTGTGTCCACAGGCATGAATATATTTAAAAGTCCCACATGAGTAACTCTAGATTCCCGGATTTGGTGGATTCCAGGGGAAACAAAGTTTGCAACTGCTTTTTACATACAGAAGAAAATAAAGAAAATTACAAGCTCCCTTTCCCTCTTGAAGTAAAGCTGCCAGTAGCCACTGTGCATCTCTAACTCAACAGCTCTCAAGAGAAAACGTGGGAAATCAGCACTTTGTCAATGATGTTTCTGTTCATCTACTAGAATGTATGATGATTTCTATAATTTTCCCCATACTTGTCATTTCAGTAAGCAGAGGCACAAAACTTTCCCCAAATGGCAGTGGCATTTAATTAATATAGCAACTTGGACACCTGCCCCAGTACTGCAATAATCTGTGGAGAACRACTTGTACTTGCCTTTAAAGCAAGCCAGCGGTCAGCACACTAAGAGGGCACTCAGAAGGCTGCTCAGAATAAATGTCTTATATCTCATAACTGATTTTCCTCCCTCTGAGCCATTTTGAAGTGACCCTAAAGAAACTGTCAGGGAAAGGGTTAGTTAATCCATTGCATTGCAACAACAAAATGCTACTTATTTGAAGGAAACTGTGACAGAAAGAGCTCATAATGACTAAGGAAGGAGTGGACAAACTATCATTGTGGACTTCAGGGCTGTCACCCTCATCTAGATTTTCTATCTGTCCACTATGTTTACAAAATAACATTTTTTTCACCAGATAAACATTTTTGGTTAAAAAGATTTGTACTCTTTAAAAATGTTTGTTTAAAAAGTTGTTAATTTGAAACAACTCTTAAGTGAACAGTTGTGTTTAACCCATAAAAAAATAAAAAAATCAACAGCATTAGATGTGCTGAAAGCTGTGCAAAATGTTATTTCTTTGGGGTTAGTGTGGCTCCAGATAGCTTCATATTTCTACGAAAGGTTACTGTTATCCCTATCTTACAGTGAGGGTAGTATATAGATATCCATTGTGAGAATTCTTCATACCTAGCTTTAGCCATCTCATAGTCAGAAATTAATAAGACAGGGCTCCTTCAAGATAGGGCTCCATGGGGACCTTCTGTAATCATGTTTCCATGACATTAGGAGAGGTTACTGGTGTGTCCCGTATCTCTTGGACCATGACTCTCAACTTCCGTTCTCTTTRTATTGGACAGAGTGAGTTATTGATTTATCTTGCTAAACAAGAAGCTCATGAAAAAAAAATCTGACTTACAGAACAGACTTTCAAGTAGAAAGCCCCCATTAAAATAGGGAGGGAGAGACCATGTAGATGCATCCTCAGAGAGGTGACACTATTAGTTCAGGAGATTATTCCATCTAGAGCCTTATAAGGGGAATGAAATCTTGTCTAGTTATACCTTCACAGAATCATAGAGGCTAGGCTAAGAGTAGAAATTTCGTTTCTAGATGGCAAAGTTATGTGAGATGAATTTGAGTCCCAGCAATGTACGTAAGAAAGTTAATTACAAAAAAGATCAGGGCAGAAATAGAAGTTACACTATGTCTCTCAAATCCCCAATGGTGTGACAGTCTTCGGGTAATAATGATCCTCAAATATGAATGCAGTACTTACTTGTTTATCMTTTTTCAAAGCAGAAATTCAGTGTTTTAACTCAGTTTTTCCTGACTGTTTGTCTCTGGATTTTCTTAACTCTTCCTTTCTCAAACCAAGATGTATGGAACAGGTAAAGTATAAGAATCTAGTAAGAATTTGTATGCATTATGGAAGAATGGCATGCATTACAGAATCTTTATACTMTTAGCTGGTATCTGTAGCCATCTAAAAATCATTACAGCTTTTAAAGAATTCTAATTAGGCATGTCTGAAGTGCCAAATCCAGGTGGATTTTCACCCACTTCCAATAATATGGCTGTTCTGAGCCCTAATTGAAATAGATCAGATCTCTGGAATCTAGCGGTAATGGAGATCAGATTCTGACTTATCCCACAACCTCCCAAAATAAAGTTAAGTTATTCTGATGTAGTCTGATTTTAAGCTCTGTGTGGCTTACAGCTGTGTGCTTGTGTAACTCCTGTTAATGACTCCTTCAGTCATTCTCAGGCAGTGGTTAAAAAACAGCATTAAGGTCTAGAGGAGAATGATGAGCTGCTTCATTCTTTACCTCTCTTTCCCTTTCATATTTGGTGCAACACTTTTTAAGATTTTCTGGGTTTGTTTTGTGTTAATACTCTCCATGTTATGAAATAACACTATATTCTCAGCATCTGCTTTTCACCTGTAACAGTATAGGACATCAACACTAAAGGAAGAGAAATAACTAACTACTCTCTTGAAAACACACAGCCATTCTTTTCCTGAAAACTGTTCCAAGATGTATATTTTAAGGTGAGCAAAGTGCCATTTCTACAACAGGCCCTGTCATTGATTTATACAGTCCTTGAAACTACATTATATCAACAAATCTCTACTACTATTAAATCCTTCTGATCAAGTAACRTATAGTAATCTATACTTACGGTTGCAACATGGCCAGGGTCACAAATGATTTCAATGAAACAAGTTCTGTGGTTTTGTTTTTCATACAGATCACATCTCCGCACTCAATATAAAGATGAAAAGCTTCAGTAGAATTACATAATATAACATGATGCACTAACTTTACCTTTCAGACTTTCACCCCTCCTTCCCAGTTTCAAGAGTGGCCTGTATATTTATAGTAGCCTTAAAAGACTTACCAGGAATAATAGAAGGGACTTGTTTCACTAGGAGCTGATATAAGGACTCATTGTAATGTATAGATCCATGCTAATATATATCACCTACACAATAAAAAAAATAAATCCCTCAGACTACTGAAGTATCAGTAGACGGGTAAAAAAAAGATAACATTTAAGTCAATGAGTCTAGGACACCTTTTCGTGAAAAGCATTGCTCCATTTTTTTTTTTTTTTTTAATTTGGGTCATTCTACAATCAGGATCAATGTTGATGGGTTAAAGCCTAAGAAAATTCTGAAATACCTCGCTGCTAAACACCAGTCATTCAGTCTGTAGAGCTAAGCCTTCAAGCTTTTGACTATATGAGTCTAAACGATATTGAGAATCTATTATAAAGCTTATCTGGTCAGTCTGAGCCAAAATCATATGAAATCCATGGAGCTTTTTGGGATGCAACAAAGTGCATCTTTTTGGAATAGTCCTGATAGAAAGACAAGATGACCTAACATTTATTTTTTATTTRTTATTCTTTTTAGCAGTCTGATTTGATTCTGCTGTTGCCTTCCCTCTGAAGGAACTTGGTGCAGGCAGAAATAATTTGGGCTTCTGATTTCGTTGGGGATTTTGCAGTATGGAAGAAGTCACAGTGGTTCTTCTAGATGAAAGGAGGGACTAGAGAGTTTGCATTTAAGTTCCCCCTGTGAAGCCATAGGATTTCGAGTAGTTTAGAGACCTCCTGGTCCCATGYTAGGCAAATGGTTTTTGAACATCACAGAAGTGTTAAGTTCTCTTTCTAGTGGCCACTTTCATGCCCAACCCTCTCCGCATATCTCAGTTTGTCCACCTATAAAAATGGGTAAGGCTGCTCTCCTGCATCAGAAAGCACCTGGAGATCTAGCAATAAGTGCAGTAAAGAACCAGGTCTTTGCATTTTACAGTCATATTCATCAAATGAAAGTAATGGGGCTGCTGGAAACATGGATGCTGCTAGAAAAYCCATGGCTCCATCATATCTAGAGATAACCTTGATTAATAACCATGAACTATGCCTTTGGAAGAAAGTAGGTTTAGTCCAAGCCCCAACAGAGTTAACATAGTGCAAGCAGACTACATGAGTCTAGTGTGGGACAGCATTAGCTAAATAGAGCCTACATTAAAAATGAAATAAGTGGTTAGGAAAATACTTGAAATGATAAAAATTCACTTCAGAGTGTTTATTTTGGAAAGCTTTGAGTGTTCATATAACTCTCATTTGTTTCTGATGTTACTAATATGAGAAGGCAAAGACGGACTGAGAGCAGCGCCAGGACCTTCCGTCCTCTGTTGCTCTGTCATCTACTGTTAATGATATGTCAAAACTCTGGTACCACTGTTTTGCTTAGAATATTCTAGCTATATTTTGGAAGAAATTGGCCTATTCAAAGCATGTGAAGAAGGAAATCAGGTTTCATGGCCTTACACAGAACCTCCAGCAATAGAAAAAAGCAGAGGAATTCTTGATGGATTTAGAGGAGACATTTTTTAAGTCCTCATATATTAAAACTTATAAGAAATCTGCAAAGTTATTCTCAAAGAGAAAACAAAAATTCATAGGCATATATAAATACACACACATCATTTTTTAATGAAAGTAATTCAAAGCCAGAAAAAAAAAGTGTTAGCTGCAAATACTTTTGATTAGGCTGTATAACCACAAATACGCTCGTAGTTCCTTTTATAAACTATCCATTATGCTGATATATGACAGTCACTGGAGGTGAATCTTAAAAACAAAATGAAACCATTTAATGGAATGAGAGCTTATAAAAGCTTTCTTGTCACAGCAGAATGGACTAAGAAGTGGTGAAGGCTGCATRATTGCTCATATGTGCTGTTCACAGTGCTTTAATGAAAACTATAAGTGAATTTGGAGGTTATCAAGCACCTGTTTGTGGGTCAGGAATAGACTGACCAGTATGGAGACATATAAGCCGTTCCAAACAAGAGTTGGCAGGACAAAAGACAGTATAGGCATATATGTCAGTTCTAACAATTACAGAGATATTAAAGTGTGGGAATAAAAAACAAACCCTGGAAACTGTATTCCATTGTATACTCTTGAAATGACCTTGCAATGCAGAGAGCTTAGCCAGAGTTACATACTGGCTCATATCATGTTTGATTTGGGAGAAATGTAGTTATGGTTAGAGAATATAAGAATGAGGGACATCATTGTGATAATGTACTTTTTTGGCTCTCTGCTGTGCAGCAAAAAAAAAATGTTAACATCTAGTGCAGAGAGAATGCTCACTCTTAAAGAATGGAAATAACTACAAGTCTTTATGGTGAACTGGTGAACAACCAGTGAACAACTGGTGAACAACCATCATCCCATCAGACTGAGCTGCACATCTTCCACTACTTCATGATATATGGGCCACAAGTTTGCTCTCAGCTCTGTAACTGAGCTGACAAATTCCAAAAAACAGTAGGAGTGATATTAATCCATAACAGGAGTAAACAGCATCCCCAGCCATTCCAAGCAAAAGGGAAGTCTCTTTAAAAGACTGTTAGTTAACGTTTCCTGAAAATAAGGCTTTGAAAGTGTGGAAAAGGTAAGCACTTGAAGAGGTAGAAACAAACATGCGACTGTTGTTTTTCTATTGAAATTTATCAATTGAAATTTATAATGCTTATTATGGGTGTAATTTAGTCACTCCTTGTTACTCTAAATCCTATTAACCATTTGCAATGATAGCGCAAAGTATTTGACAAAACATGATTTTCAACATCTTTAAATATTCAGATTTATTACTGATTTTTATTAAAGTGTAATAAACAACATGCTTGTTCAGTGGTAARTTTAACCTGCAGCAGTGTATGTACATCCCCAATGCATGTACACAGAGCATCTCAAATTGCCTTTGCTGGGTATAGAAATGGCTTAGTAATTTCTAGAAAATKCATTAGTTATGAGTGGATTTTACTAATGGAGAATATCAGCATGCAATAAAATACTGGATTTGCTGTGATTTAAAAAGGTTCGGTTGCAAGCTATGCCAACAGAGCGGCACAGTATGAGAATTTTGCAACATGTTTCTAATGGTTTTACTAACTCATGAAAAAGGGCATTGGTGAAGGTTATGTTGATTGCCATTTGAATCTGTCCACCTTCTGGTTTCTCAACTATACTTCAGACCCATTCAGGATCAGCAGCCTTCTAAACCAAAGAAGAAAGAGGACACAATGACGAAATGTTAAAGACTATAATGCTATGAAATTAATATATGAATGAAAATATTATCTATTTATGACCATCTAGACATTGTTCCATAACAGACAAGCATCTTAATGCTTTCCAGGTTTTTTTTTTTTTTTTTTTTTTTTTAATATATTGCTTCTAGTTTTAATTCTATTATACTTTTGGAAGTAGTGTTCAAATTCCCACCACTAATATAATTTCAAGGATTATATATAAGCAATTAATATTGTTGAGGACCTCATTTTCAAAAATAGCTTTAAAATTTGAACCATTATAGTATGTGCATGCATTTCTTTCCTTGGGCCTGAAAAAATAAATACATCTTTCTGGAAAGCTATTCCATCCACCTGGGCTTCTCTACTGTGGCAGGTCTCCAGTTAACTAACTGCTGCATCTTCCTCCAAGTGCTAAGTTTTACTCATATAAATCTCATTGCATTTTTTTCCTTCCACTGGCAGACCAACAGCAGAATGTGAGGAATGATCTGATATCTGGTGRGTTTTACAGAGGAGGAGAAAAGAGAGCAGAGGAGAAGCTCCTGCACAAGATTTTTGCTGGTGAGAGAGACTAGCACTGAAAGTGACTGCAGTTGACAGACAAATACAGCCTAAGGCAACTGTTAGTGGTAATGTTCAGCATTTGTCACTTGTAAGCATCTGGATGTGTTCTGTCAAAAAAAGTTGTATGATGTACAACTCTTGGACCTTGCTGACAACTGTGTACAAGCTACAGAAATCTACAGCTCTGTGCCTCATTCTCTTCAGATAGGAGAGAAACTTCCCTGAAAARAAACGCTTAGAAAGCGTTATACTACCACTGGGGGTAATAATATCATAAAAAGAGCTGTGATCCTCTGCTGCTAACACATTGCTATGAGACTACTTCCCATAAAAATATTTTAGTCTATACTTTTAATTCATTATATTTTTACTTTGCTTCTGAGATAATGCTAATGCTATGTTGACTTTTGGCACAGGCATGTAAATCCTAAACTCTGGAAAAAGTCATGGTCAGGTTTGGGTATACCAATTCAAAAAGTATCTAACAAGAAAAATGTTGCTGTGGAAAATATTTTGTACAAAAAAGAACTAGCTGGTTACTACTAGGAAAGGTCACTAAAAATGACCTTTCTTTTTTCTTTTTTTCTTGTACTAGGAGAGTGATCCCTTCTCCCATTTGGTATGCTTTAATGTCACAGGATATCTCTATGTGTTGTATCATTTTGAGAAGAGACAGATAGGTGTTTCTGTCTAACTTCTATTTTCCATTCATTATTTTGTAAAAGAAAGAAAGAAAAAAAGGAAGTTTTATCATTCTCCTCAGTGGAAGGAGAGCTAGTGCTCTGTTTCCCAGTTATCCTGAGGAATAGCTCATAAAATATTAAAGAGCTTATGCTAAAAGAACATATGCAAAACACAGTGTTTGCTCTTCTCTCTCCAAATACATAAAAAGACAGAAATGTATATATAGAGATATGCATGTATATATAAATGTATACATATATAGAGATATATTGTGGGAACAGATGTTAGCTGAGCATCCACCATCTGCTTTGAAATCATATAAATCCTTGGAAGCCCYTCTTACAGACAGATGAATGAAGGAGGTATTGTGACTGTCAAAGGATGCATGGATGCATATAGACATATCAGAGCAGGGCACATATCACCCTGTTTTAAAATATCTAGGTATCGATATAAATTTCATGGTTAACCAGTGACCCATGGTTTACCTTACTGTGTGCTAACAAGAGGATCTCTGGCTTTGTGCACGAAATTTCAACGCTATCCAAGTACAACTCTTATTGCTGTTTTGCCTTCTCTTTTTAAAGAATCATTTAGGACAATTCCTAATAGACATAGTCACGAACACCATGGCARTTTCAAGTAAAGTCCCATCCTCTTCTAGCAGAGGTGTTCCAGGCTCTGCACTGATAAAACTTTTATAATATTTAATGGAGAGAATTAAACAAAGATATATATCTGCMAATCTTACAAATTTTAGAGCTGTATTTTATGGCAGAGATGTCTTGCCTTGTTTAAACAGTTTGATCTATTTGCCAAGCAACCTCAAGCAGTCTTCTGCAAGGAAATAAAACTGAGACATGAGGTGTCAAAACAACAGAAAGGAAAGGATCACAGCTAGAGATTCTGTCACAAGTTCATCTCTGTTGCAAAACCAATGGATTTGCACACAAGTCATTCATTTGCTCCTCACTGTCTCCTATTGRACCAAATGGAAAAATCTGAGCTGTCCCTGGAGCTAGAGGTGACTAGAAGTCCAGCAGAACCAATGTAAGGCATAAAGAAGCATGAGCTGAGGTAGTCAAATCAAAGTCTTGATCAGGCATACAAATATATACATACATACATAATATAGGCAAATATGAAAGCACCATTTCTGCCTGAAGAACAAAGCCCGTGCAAATCCACCTGGCTTCAATAGGTTTGAGCAAACCCTCATGATCTTCCTTAAGGCACTGCCTTCTAAAGTTCATCCTGCAGGTAAGAGTCTTAAAGGAAAGATATCAAGAGATCTGATTAGCAACAGATTTCACTATTACCTCCAGAGAAGCATCAGACCTCCCATATGCCAAAATATTTTAATGGTTCCCAGTTTTAAAGCTTCCCAGTTACATCCTGATACCAAATTATGAACACTATACACTTCTCATCATGTGGGCTACCAGCAGTAGGGTACAACGTGTCACTTACCAAATGTGAATTGAACACAACCAGTAAATGCTCCCAGGAATAAGATGATACACGGCTAATATTACACACTTTCTTCCTATTATATAAGTCAGAATAATTTAACTTAGTTTACCTTCAATGTTTTTAGCATTTGAATCAGAAATATCAGTTGGTAGCAGGCCTTTCTAGTAAGCATGTGGATTCAGTAGCTCTGTTTCATCATTCTTAAATGCAATTTTTACATTTAAGAGGATGATTTTTTTCAGACATCTGAATTGACATGCAAGGAAATAAAACATATTCTTTTTTTTAAATGAGCTCCATGATCCAGCAGCTACTCCATTGCCTGCCTTTGAACAGAATACTGAAAAAATAAAAATAAAATACTTTCTGGTTCAGCTTTGTGAGCCAAACATTGGGTGTTTGTCACACAGCACTGCACTGTAAGATATAGAGCATCTCTATATATTAGAAAGAATTTTTCATCTCATACATTACTGTCAATTTGTGCYGTGATTCCAGAAAGTCAGCTAATCTGCTTCTACATTCACATCAACACTATTAATTATTATTAATTATTATCATTTTTTTTTCATATTTATTCTCCCCCTCAAAAAGAGATGGATAAAGCAGATGTGTTAGTAGTTAGCTTTTTCTGCCAAGTGYCTTGATGAGTTCAGCCCAGGTGTCTGCCCAAAAATGATCAGAGAGTTCCTTGTACTGGCCTGTGTGTATTAGAAAAGGATTTACTTTCACCGCTTTCCAAGCKGCATAGCAAATCCTTATAAAATATTACTGCAAATAATAAAAGGACTGTCTTGTACACATATCAGCTCAGAAGCAAGTGTATAACAAGCAGAAAGGCTGAAAGGTAATAGCCACTTGAGAAATCATTTTGTTGGAGATTTTTTAAAACATTGACCAACATCCACTTGTCATTGGCCAAGTACACAAACTACACTACATGGAGATCMGTGAAAGGAGATGAGAGTTGAGATATGAGATACTGGAAAGAAGAGTGGAGAAAAAAACAGTGTATAGAAGTCTGTTTAGGCCTCAAAAAAAAAAAAAATGGCTAGCATTTACCAAAATTAGGTAGTCAAATAGAAGAGAAAGGATGAGGACTCTCTGTGGATAGGAAAAGAAAGACTGAAGAACTGGAGAAAGAGAAGGCAAGGGAAGGCAAGGGAAAAGAGAAGGGAAGGGAAGGGAAGGGAAGGGAAGGGAAGGGAAGGGAAGGGAAGG